>NC_058135.1:286422730-286457788 GCF_016433145.1 Gracilinanus agilis | reverse complement strand
AAGAAAAACAACTGCTTGAACGCATGGGTCGGGGTGGACATGATTGAGGGTGTGGACTCGAAACTACCACACCAATGCAACTACCAACAATTTGGAAATTGGTCTTGATCAAGGACACATGACAAAACTAGTGGAAATGGGCATCGGCCATGGGTGGGGGGTGCGCGGGGGGGGGAGGGTTGAAGGGGAAAGGAGGAGCATGAATCATGTAACCATGTTAAAAATGAATATTAATAAATGTTAAAAAAAATTGAGGTAAACTCTAGCATTCCCCTTATCAATTTCTTCAGTAGTTCTGTCCAAAAAGGAAGGCATTTGAGGTTAGGCGTGCATGCCTTGTTCTTTATAACATTACAATATAATGTCTTTGTAATCATTGATTCCTTGCTAGACATTCTCCAACCATCTTTTTAATGATCCATTCTAGAATTTTCCAGGAATTCAAGTCAAGTCCACTGGCCTGGAAATTGCAGCCTCTGTTCCCTTGAAAATTCAAGTCTTTATCCTTCTCGCATCTTGTGGCATCTTTTCTGTTCTCTCTGATCATAAATTATCAATGACTAAAGCTCAGACATCACCCTATCACTGGGTCAGTGCTGGTTATTCTTTCTTTTCTCAATGAGAATATTAGTTATGCCATGCAAATTTAACCAAGATAAATAGGGCATGATGGAGTGTTCTGACTCTACTATGGTGGGCCACCAGAGAAGGAAATGGCAAACCATTCCATTATCTTTGCCATAAAAATTTCCTGTACAGTATTAAAAGGATTAAAGATATGTCACCAGAAAATGAGCCCTTCAAGTTGAAAGGTATCCAACATGCTACTGTGGAAGATCAGGGACAACTATAAGTAGTTTCAATACTAATGAAGTAACTGGACCAAAGCATAAAGGAAGTCCAGTTGTGGATGTGCCTGGTGATGCAAGGGAAGTCCAATTCTGTAAAGATCAATGTTGCACAGGAACCTGAAATGTAAAAGTGAAACAAGTAAATGTAAAACTATGAACCAAGGTAAGCTGGATGTGGTCAAATGGGTGATGAAAAACTGAAACATGTTTATTCTAGTAGTCAGTGAACATAAATGAATAGAAATATGTGAATGATCAACACATATAGTAGTGTGGGCAAGAATCTCTTAGAAGGAATAGAGTAGGCCTCAAAGTCAATAAAAGGGTGAGAAAAGCAGTCCTAGGATATTATAATCTCAAAAATGACAGTGATACCAATTTGAATGTAAGGCAAGCAATTCAATGTCACAGTAATACAAGTCTCTGCCTCAACTGCTAAGGTCAAAGAAGCAAGACTGACCAGTTCTATGAAAATCTACATCTTTTAGAAATAACATTAAAAATGTCCCATTCAGGAATTGGAATATCAAAGCAGAAAACTAAAAGATGATTCAAATAACAGGCAAGGTTGTCCTTGGAACACAAAATGATACAAGGCAGAGACTAATAGAGTTTTGTCAAGAAAACTTTCTTGTCATAGCAAGCACCTTTTTTCAACAACCTATAAGGTGACTCTACATATGAATATTACCAGATGGTCAATATCAAAATCAGATTGATTATATACTTTGCAGCTAAAGGTGGAAGGGCTCTACAAAGTCAGTTAAAACAAGACCTATAGCCACCTGATTGTGACTCAAATCATGAGCTTCTTATTGCAAAATTCAGACTTAACTGAAAGAAAATATGGGAAACTATCAGAACATATGGGTTTGACAAATAACATCCTTTAATAATGAACTGGAGGAATTCCATGTGAACTGGAAAGACCTCTATCAACTGATACAGAACAAAAGGAGCAGAAGCAGGAGAACATTGTACACAGGGACTGATACATTGTAGCACAATCGAATGTAACTGACTTTGCTACTAACAGCAATGCAATGACTGTAGGGCCCTAGGCAAATCTGTCAGTTACCCTGAATGGAATCTTATCCATGGCATGCACCATGGGGCTGGTGCCAAATGACAGTTGGGCTATGGCTATAAAAAGCCCCTGCAAACCCAACCCTAGATTCTAATTTCCCTTGGCCTCACCCAGACAACTTGCTATCCCTGACCTTTCCCCCTGGGGCCCCAGGTGGTGAAGAGTGGAAGGGAGGTGGATCATGGGCAGGAACTTAGGATAGTGTAGCCTAGTGGTTAGGACCATCTTTAGAGCAACCCAACAACATCATCTGTGAGCTAGTGGATCAAATAATATCAAGCCAGACTCTAGTTATCTCTGGCTGAGGGCTGAGGGCTGCTTGCCCTCAGCCTGTCAAGACCTTTTACATCCTTTGCCAGCAATTGCCAGTTGCCCCTAGCAATAGTTCAGCAAGACCTAAGACCTCTTACCTTAGTTTCCCTTTCCAGTTTTGAATAAATCCCTTATCCTTAATCTGTGGATTCCTGTGATTATTCCAACATCATCAAGGTTAAGGAGACTAAGGAGAAGAGAGGATACTGAGAAGTAGGGTTTTTTGTGGAAGTGGAATCTAAGCCTCCTTTGTAGGCAGGAAGTTGAGTCTTGGTTTCCTGCTGGGTTCTGCTCTCACCCAATAGGAAGGCAGTTACCTCATCAGGGAGGGGCCACCAACCCAACATCTTAAAGGAGCCTGCAGTTAGCAGTGGAGATTCACTGGGCAGCTCAGCTGAGGCTGCTCCCCTCTGATAACATCAACTCCAAACTCCAGCTAGTTTAGTTACTGGCTCCTAGGCTCCTAGTGACTCCCTCATTATCATCCTCTTTATCCCTTTATAACATGACCCAGGACAATCCAGAGGAACTTGTGAGAAAGAACACTATCCACATCCAGAGAAAGAACTGTGGGAGCAGAAATGCAGAAGAAAAACATATTATTGATCATGTGGTTCGATGGGGATATGATTGGGGATTTTTACTTTAAATGATCACTCTATTGCAAATATGAATAACATAGAAATGGGTTTTGAACAACGCTACATGTATAACCCAGTGGAATTGCTTGTCAACTCTGGGAGAGGGTAGAGGGGAGGAGAGAGAAAGAACATGAATCATGTAACCATGGAAATATATTCTAAATAAATAAATAAATTATTTTTAAAATGAAGGAGAAACAATAACCAAAAAAACAAACCAAATAACATCCTTTATGAATATGAAGTCAGAGTGGTGAATAGATTTAAGGGATTAGCTCTGGTAGATAGAGTTCCTGAAGAGATATGAAGAGTAGTTTACAATATTATACAGAAGAATCCAACAAAAACATTCTAAAAAAAGAGAAGAGCAAGAAAGCAAAATAGCTTTCTGATGAGACTTTACAAATGGCTGAGGAAAGAAGGAAAACAAAAAGGAAAGGTGAAAGGGAAAGAAAAACCCAAGCAGAATGCAGAAGTCCAAGGAATAGCAAGGAGAAAGTAGAAATTTTTCTTAACTGAACAATACAAGGAAATAGAAGAAAACAAATGAATAAGAAAGATGAAAAAAAAATCTGTCCAATAAGATTAGGGCTATCAAGGGGACATTTCATGCAAAAAATGGACACAATAAAAGACAAAAATGGTAAATATTTTAAAAAACCAGAATAAGAGTTAACAAGAATATGCAGGACTATTCAAGAAAGTTTAATATTACTTATAACCACAATGTGTGGTTATTGCTCTAGAGCCAGACACAATGGGGAATGAAGAAGCATTGCTAACTAAGCATTGCTAAGCTAGTGGAGATGACAGAATTCCAGCTGAGTATTTAAAATCCTAAAAGATGATACTTTTAGAATATGCTTCACTCAATATGACAGCAAATTTGAAAAAACTCAACAATAACCACTGGATTGGAAAAGCTCAGTTGATGTCTCAGGCCTAAAGAAGGTCATTGTCAAAGAGTGTTCAAATTACCAACCAATTGTACTCATTTCACATGCCAGTAAGGTTATGCTTAAGATTCTGGAAGTTAGGCTCCAGGAATATGTGAAAAAATTGCCAGAATAGGCTTGTTCTTGAAGAAGTAGAGGAGGGAATTGGAGACCAAATTGCCATCATTCTCTGAACTATGGAGAAAGTAAATGAGTTGTAGAAAATCATCTACATCTGCTTCACTAACTACACAAAAGCCTTTGATGGTGTGGTTCACAACAGAATGTGGCAGGCTTTCAGAGAGATGGAAGTCCCAGATCGTTTTACTTGGTTCCTAAGGAACCTATAGGCTGGCCATTAAGCAACAGTTAGAACCAAACATGGAGCAACTGACTGGCTTTAAGATCAGAAAAAGAGTACAGCAAGGCTGTATGTTGTCACTTTATTATTTAATTTATGTGCAGAGTATATTATGCAAAATGCCAGACTAGAGGGGTCAAAAGCTGGAAATAAGGTTTCTGAGTAATGATCTCAAAAAGGCCGATGATACCACTCTCATGGCAGAAAGTAAAGAATTAAGAAATTCTTAATTAATTAATCTTAATGAGAATGAAAGAGAGGAGTGTAACAATTGGCTTGAAGCTTAATATCAAAAAATTAAGATCTTGACAACAGTTCCCACCACTCCCTGGCAAATAGAGGAAAAAGAAATGTAAGCAATATCAGACTTTATATTTTCAAGATGACTATCAGTGGTAACCATAGCCATGAAACTAAAAGATGCTTACTTGTGGGATGCTGGACTTCAATTATACGACCAATTACAAAAAGAAATCTGACCTCCCATTTACCCCATTATATAAAGGGAAGATATGTGCACAGGTGCCTTTTTCAGACATATTGCCATATCCTGTTTGCCCTTGGAGCGATCCTTGCCAGCTTTGGGAGCATCCTTGTCAGCATAATCCTAAGAAAACATACATGCATACCTGGTTCCTGTATGCCTGTTTTGTTTGCCCCTCCCTATAAAAAAGGGCCTCTTGAAGGAGGATGGCGCAGGGATCCACTTCATCCATTGGCCATCACAGACTACCCATGTATAAGTTGTCTATAATAAACTTCTATTATTTGTTCTACTGGCCAGTATGGCCTCATTCTTCAGTATCTTCTTTACCAGGGCTTACAAGGGAACATTTTCCTAAGCCCCTAATATCATTGTACACCTCTACCTTTTACCTATCTTGTTTCTTTTTAATAAAGTACCCCTATTCAGAGCCAAGGGCCAGTTACATTTATTATCTACGATATTGGGCAAGTCCCTAACCTCTTCAAGTCTCCATTTCCTTATCTCTTAAATGAGGATAATAGTCACACCTATCTGAAGAGTTGCTGTGAAGATTTGAGATGATGATGATCATCATGATGATCATAATCACTGTTGTTCATCCTTCATTTTTTAAGGGAAAAAATGATATCATGGTTTGATGTCTTGACTTGTATGAAAATTAGATTTAAGTGAAGCAGACACAAAGTCATTCTCTCTTCCAGCCATCAAAGCCCAGTGGCAAGACAAAAGTCAGGTTGCCTGGTGATGGCCCAGGATACAGTGGCAGTCCCTATCAACTTGTGTTATTGGAAATTTTGTACTTTTAAAACTACATTGCCCAGGAGCCCACTGACTTCCTGTCATTATGTACTGACAGCTGAGAACACCAGCTGTTTGAGCAGGTAGATTAGCCATGGGCATGTGGTTTTATTTTGTTGCCTTTTTATTCCTTTATTCTTAGTGGTTATTCGTAAGTCTTATAAATGTATAATATTTGAATTTATTATATGTTAATTTTAATTTTTACAAATTATCCATCTATCCATTCATCTATCTACCCATATTTTCATCCAGCTATCCATTTATCTATCTTCCCACCCATCCATCCATTGGTTTATCTATCTATCTATCTATCTATCTATCTATCTATCTATCTATCTATCTATCTATCTATCTTCCTTTCCATCTACTCATCTATTCTGGCCTGGGTGGGAGTACTGACTCTGCCATTTATTAGCTTTGCAGTTCTGGTCAAGTTGGTTCTCCAATTTGAACCTATTTTTAGGCTTTTTTTAAAACCCATCTTTAAAAATAAGAACCTTGGAAAGGTACCATGGTATAGTGGAAACAATGGTGACCTTGGGTTAGAGGGCCTGAGTGCAAACCTCACTTCTGAGTCTTACAACATGTGTGACCTTGAAGAAGTCATTTTATTTACCTGGGCCTCCATTTCCTCATCTGTTAAAAAAAATTGGATTATTGATGGCCTCTGATGTCTCTTTCAGCTCTAGATCTATAATCCTATGACCCAAGTATCTCAAATGGATCCTTCTAGTCCTAACAGTTAATAGGGGTAGTGACTGGGCATATGATTTCATCCTTACCTGGGTGTCTAGGGAAGAACCAGGTAAAGAAGCTCACTCCAACTAAAGTTGTTTTTTTTTTTCTTTATTGTCTGAGAGACGTCTTGAGCTCTAAGAATTTAAATAAGTCACATAGACAGAATGCATGGGATGAGACATGAAGTTGGTCAGTCAATGAGTACTTAGTGTCAGGCACTGTGCTAAACCCTAGAGGTACAAAGCAGGTCAAAAACCACAGTTTTGGGGGCAGCTGGGTAGTTCAGTGGAGTGAGAGTCAGGCCTAGAGACAGGAGGTCCTAGGTTCAAACCCGGCCTCAGCCACTTCCCAGCTGTGTGACCCTGGGCAAGTCACTTGACCCCCATGGCCCACCCTTATCACTCTTCCACCTATGAGACAATACACCGAAGTACAAGGGTTTAAAAAAAAAAACAAAAAACCACAGTTTTTGCTCAAGACAGGTTCATACTCTAGTGTATAGGCAGAGAACTATGCACATACAAGAGATATACAGTAGAAGAGTGAAATATTTCCTGGCTTTAAGATCAGATCTCCATCTACCATGCCTGTAGGGTCCTACACTTAAGGAACCTACTATCGTCATTCATTCCTACCCCCAGAGCTTTTGGGCTCTGAGTTTTGAAACATAATACAATGAACCAGAAGTATCTCTTTCCCCTCTGTAATTCCATGGCAGAATTGGCAGAACTCAAGTCACAGATTCACTTCAGTGTCCCAGTGCTCAAAAGTGGCAGGTGGGGGAGTTCAAGCCAGAAAGACCTTGTCTAAGCCAACCTTAAATATGGGCAAGGATCTTTTCTTCAAAGATGATGATGATGATGATAATACTAATAATAATACTTGGTCCTGATAGTATTTGTATAGAGCCTACCATGTGCTTTAAGCATTTTATAAATATTATCTTATTTGATTTTCACAAGAACCCTGAGAGATAGGTGCTGTTTTTGTCCTCATTTTAACATGAGAAAATGGAAGCCATCAGAGAGGTTAAGTAACTTGCTGAGGATCACAGTTAGGTGCTAGAGATACAAAGTCATCAAGGAGTTTATATTCTGCTGTAGGTGACAATGCTCCATGGACACAGCTAAAGGAATACCAGATAAATTCAGGAAATTCAGTACTAAGTGGAATAATCAGAAGAAACTTCAGGAGAAGCACTGAAGACAGCTTAGGATTCCAAAAGACAAAGGTGAGGAGGGAGTGTGTTCTAGACATGAGGAACAGTGTGAACAAAGACCCAGAGAGCGGCGTGGACTCTTCCCCTAGTTTGGGAAACAGCAAGAAAGTCATTCAAGTAATAATGGAGGAAGCATGAAAGGCAATAACATGAAACAAATCTTTACATGGAGTCTATAGCCAGATTGTGGATTATTTTAAATGCCAAAAGCAGAAGTTCAGAGTTAAGTCATTGGCAAAGTATTAGCCTAACTTATGGGGACCTAGAACCCAGGCAGATATTATGAGCCTTATTGAATCTTAAATGTACACTTATAAATGTAATTGATTTATTAACTCCCTTACCTTATAGCCATACATAATTGTAAACTAAGGTCCAAAATTAAAATTATAAATTTATTATCAAACCACAGCAGGTGATGACTATGACTAATCAAAGGTTTTCAAGCCATTGAGTAATAGTCACAGAATTCAGGACCATGTGGTAAGAATCACTGGAGAGAGTGGGGACAGCTGAGTTGCCCAAAGAATTGAGAGCCAGGCCTAGAGGTGGGAAGTCCTAGGTTCAAATGTGACCTCAAACACTTCTTAGCTGTGTAACCTGTGTAAATAGAATTAGCTCGAGCCCATTAATAGTCAAAAATCTACCCATTCTAGGCGTAGAAATGATGTAATCCTAACCTCCCTTAGTGGGGAGGGGAGACGAGTTACCCACACGTGACAATAAGTAACAAATCAAGAATAAGGGATTGCCCTTTGGGCAGTCCAAATCAATGTAGAAACTGCCATTTGTCCATTTGAATTAGAGGTGGACCACAGGAAGTGATGAAAGACACTATCTCTTTAAGTAAGTTAGTGAACTTCCTGTGGGGGCAGTTGCCGTCTTGAACTGGGAGCAGAAGCATCTCCTGAGACCACAGAACGCTTACGCTCTATATTGTCACGTGGGTAAGTTAGGCTGACTTCCTTGGCCTAGCTGGGCCAATTCTAAACTCTGCCTATCTGGCTGTTGGGCCTTGTGGCTTACAGCTTCATTTATTTAGCCTTTTAATCTTCTCTCTCCATCCAGGCCTTTGGCCTGGACTAGCCTCTCCCTTTCTCTTTATTCCTACTCTTTACCTACCAGATTGTAAATAAACTCCTCAACCCGATGCTGACTTGGGTCCGATTTAATTACAGAATCAACCTGAATTGTTGATTCCTGGTGGCCACACATTCTATTATATATCTATAATTACTTAATTTTTCCTTCTTACAAACCCTAGGTAAGTCACTTAACCCCCATTGCCTAGACCTTACCCCTTTTCTACACAATATTGATTCTAAGATGAAAGGAAAAGGTTTTTTTAAAAATCAATGGAGAGAGAAACAGAACTGACATTATTGTACAAATAAGCCTTATATTTTCTTACATGGTATTGATTCTAAGATGGAAAGAAAGGGTTTTTTAAAAATCACTGAAGAGAGAAACAAAAATGGCATTGTTGTAGGAATATTCTATATACCACTTGGACAGAACAAGAAATTGGATGAGAAGTTTGGTGAATTAGTCACAAACTAGCACACTGAAGAACATAGTATGGTGATAAGGACTTTCAGTTATCTAAATATCTTTTGGAGTTCACTATGTCAAAAATGGAGCAGCTGAAAGAATAACGACTTACCTTCATGATAATTTCATCCTCTAAAAAGATCAGAGATTACTCAAATATACAAGGAGCTAAATTGTATAAAAAAATCAAGCCATTCCCCAACTGATAAATGGGCAAGGGACATGAATAGGAAATTTTCAGATAAAGAAATCAAAACTATCAATAAGCACATGAGAAAGTGGTCTAAATATCTAATAATTAGAGAAATGCAAATCAAAACAACTCTGAGGTATCACCTCACACCTAGCAGAGTGGCTAAAATGAAAGAAGGGGAGAGTAATGAATGTTGGAGGGGATGTGGCAAAATCGGGACATTAATGCATTGCTGGTGGAGTTGTGAACTGATCCAACCATTCTGGATGGCAATTTGGAACTATGCCCAAAGAGCTCTAAAGGACTGCCTGCCCTTTGATCCAGCCATACCATTGCTGGGTTTGTATCCCAAAGAGATCATAGATAAAAAGACTTGTACAAAAATATTTATAGCTGTAGAGAGCCATAAATAAACAGTTTAATCTGTAAATCCTATCAGATCCATAGCTTATGATTATAACTGATGACTCCTTTCATTATTAAAAGTTTTCCTGTGTAATAAATCATTTTAATTTAAAGAAAAGGGGGAAATATGTGAGAAGCCAATAAGAGAATAGATAAAAATCTGAGACTCCTCTTTTGACCCTTTTGTGATCCTTGTGATTTCTTGTTGAAAAGTATTGTGGCCTTATTATAAAGCTTTAAGTTCCTAGCTAACCAGAAGTTAAAAGGTTAACACTCTTCCCCTTTGGCCAGGAATGCAGCTGCCTTGTACAGCCAAGACCAAAACCTTAGCAGGGACAATTCAATCCTGAGAAAAATATTCCTCAACTTGGCTTTCTGATAAGAACCCAGTCAAAATTCAGCCTTGGCCTTGTTCTATTCTGAAGCCAATGAGACCTTTTGTGTTTTGATATGACATAATTTGTAATTTCTGTGCATCTGTGAAGTTTTGGGGTGGGGGGTTCTTTTGTGTGAAATGAGTCTCGAAATATATATAATAAACTCCATGCTCCTGGAGACAGAGCTGGAAGCATGAGCTAAAAGATCATCTCCCCCATGTCATTATTTCCTTATCAACTAAGCTGCCCTTATCAGATTACCTGAGATGATAGATAGATCTCGAGATATAGCCATGCTTTTTGTGGTAGCAAAAAACTGGAAAATGAGGGTATGCCCTTCAATTGGGGAATAGCTG
Source organism: Gracilinanus agilis (assembly GCF_016433145.1). Taxonomy (NCBI): domain Eukaryota; kingdom Metazoa; phylum Chordata; class Mammalia; order Didelphimorphia; family Didelphidae; genus Gracilinanus; species Gracilinanus agilis. The sequence continues at coordinate 286,447,474 of NC_058135.1, read as the reverse complement.
AACAAATTGTGGTAATTATTGGTGATGGAATACTACTGTGCTCAAAGGAATAATAAACTGGAGGAATTCCATGTGAACTGGAATGACATCTGGGAATTGATGCAGAGTGAAAGGAGCAGAACCAGGAGAACATTGTACACAGAGACTGATACACTGTGGTAAAATCTAATGTAATGGACTTCTGTACTAGCAGCAACACAACGAACCAGGACAATTCTGAGGGATTTATGGTAAAGATGCTACCCACATTCAGAGGAAGAACTACGGGAGTGGAAACATAGAAAAAAAACAACTGCTTGAACACATGGGTTGATACGGACATGATTAGGGATGTAGACTCAAAAAAACCACACCAATGCAACTATCAATAATATGGAACTAGGTCTTGATAGATGATACATGTTAAAACCAGTGAAAATGCACATTGGCTATGGGGGCAGGGGGGGTTGGGGAGGTGAAGGGGAAAGTAAGAACACGAATCATGTAACCATGGAAATCTTTTCTAAAAAAATATAAAAGGGGGAAAATAATAAAAAATAAAAAGATCAGAGAAATTGTCATAATAGAGAATTGATTGGAAACATAGAGAAAATGAATATTGAAGAAATGATGTAGGGGGTATCAACTAATCAATGCTCCTACGAGGGAAAAGAGAGAATTAGTGAGGGAAATATGGACCTTACACTAAATGAAGCCTGGGGGCTTGAAAAGTCTACATGTCCTGGGAGAGCAATAGAGTTGGGATCCCTGGCAGATTTCCAGGGAAATGTAGGGGCAGGAGAGTCAACAAGAGAGGGTATAGACTAGTAGTGTGGGGAGGGCTCTCTACTCCTGGGCAGTGTCCTCTCTGACACCTGCAATAATTGGCATTGTTCTAGAATGAGACACTATGAAAAAGGAAAATGGATGGAATAAGCCCTACAACGCAGTGGTAGAAATAATAAAGAGCAATTAAAATGAATAGTTTAACGATAAATAAACATAAAACAAGAAATACTTAAAAATTAAAGGAGAAACATAAATTAGAAACAAAGAGGATTCTTGTTTTGATATAATATAGGTGGACTCACTGGCCTTGGAAGTCCCTTTTTACATGGAGATGGCATGATTCTGAACTTCAGTCATCTATTCAATGTCCTATTTGAGGAGAAATGGAAAGAGAGTCCTAACGAAGAAAAGTGGCATGGAGAAGGACTTGAGGTGACCTGTACCACCATCTCTTTTGTCTATAGGGAAGGTGTAGGATGTTGGTTTGGTGTTTTTTAACTTGACCTGTGATTTTATTGAAGAATTAAGCTAGGTAAGGAAACAAGCTGTCAATCCAAACTGGCACCTTCTCTGCAACTTCATCTAAGAGACTTATCTATATCCCTGACAGGTTAAAGGACTTGCCCAGATGTTGGAAGCCATTGAGAGATATAGGGTCTTTAATAAGTATTTTTATCTGGATCCCATCAAAGTTAATGTAGCTGACAGGGTCATACATTGACTCGTTTTGTCCTGAAAGAATCAGGTCAGATGCTGGATGGCATATCTGAGATAAAAGGCCAGACCCCTCCCAATGGCTTCTCTTTATTATTGAAAACATATTAATTTAGTTTCTAGGATAACTTCAAGTATTATAAAAAGTCTCTAAGTACCATATAGTAAACCAGCAGTTAAGAAGTTAACAATTTTTCTCCAAGACAATAAGGCAGAAATTAAGCAAAAAGCTGCCGGGGTTTTGAATCTGTTCCAAGACAGCCAAGGTCAAAAGCAAGCAAGTCAGAAAGTTTCAAATCCAGCCAGGTGCTTTCCACCCTATAATATATTAAAGACTCATTCATTAAAGATATCTTTAAAGTACAGAAGCTTTCCCTGAAATAGCTTTTTAGAGAGAGAGAGAGAGAGAGAGAGAGAGAGAGAGAGAGAGAGAGAGAGAGAGAGAGAGAGAGAGACTCATTCCTAACCTTGAATCTTGTTTCACTCTGGGCTTAATCTTTACGGGAGAAAATTTTATAAGTCATATGCCAATCATGATGTAACTCTTTTTACCTCAAGTAACTGTACAACTATAACTCTATTGTACTTTGTAAACTGTTTCGGAATATTGTATCAGCTCAGACTCAATGCATGGTCGGAACAGCCATGAGCTAACCATTAGCCTGACCAGTCTCAATTTTCTGTTTCGTCCTTAACTGTCCAACGCCACAAAATGTCATTCAAAATCCCTGTTAATATAGAGTGGGACTTCTATACCCAGAGTCACAAGATGTGCTTGCAATGTAGGAGAAGTATTCCTTACTGTGAACCCAGCCTTAGTTCCACTACTTAATATAGCAGCTGGCTGCCACAAGATATTCTCATGTGGCTTTGAGCACCTGGCAGGGAAACCAGGAACTGGGGGAATATGAATGGAAGGTTTAAAGATTAAGGTAGGACGGACATAAAGAGAGATTTTCTCTTTACATAAAGAGAGATTTTCTCTTAGACACAGAAACATAGGATTCTTCAGCATCACATCCAGCCTGTCAGCTCCTCCTCTGATGGTGAGAGGTTCAGAGCTTCTGGAGTGATTGAGCTGAACTACCTTTATTAAGAAAAATAGAAATGGAGGTTGTGGGATGTCAATCAAACAGGTGTCATGGCAGAAATATTAGTATCATATTGGTAATCAACAACAAGATAAAGGAGACAGATCCTAAGACAATGGAATAGCCAGTGCCCAGACCAGAAGTTCATTTGAAAGTCCTTCTTCCTTCAACACACTGGCACCATCTCATTCAGGTGCTGAGTGTAGGTCTTTAACATTACAAAGAAGCTAGTGAATTTGCTTGCCAGTCTTCCAGACTGGATTCAATGGGAGAGGTTTGAGTTCCACAAAATTTGAGCCCCATCGAATTTAAGAATTCAGAAATCAATCATGTGAAATATTAGAAATGTTAGAAATAAGCACTTTGCTCATTAGAGTCAGCTTTTGAATACATCTTTAATACCTTCATGATTCGTCATAACTGAAACCCTACATGTAAGGAGAAAATATCCTCTTCTTTTACTGAACTAGCTTCTATTCATCATAGTCACATGTAAAATCAAGTTTTGGCATGGGGTGGGGGGGGAATGTTAAAGCAATGATTCAACACCTTAAGTCCATAAAAAAAATTTTTTTTCAGATAACCACCTCCATACATAGCTAATACGTTAGGAATCCAGTGGAGAATGTATTCCCTGAGATTGGAAATCCTTGAAAGTATTATAATTTTAGAATTCCTGGAGATAAGATTTCCCTTATAATTTAAGAAAGTTCTGGAGGCTATTCTTGGTCTCCTTTTTCTTATCTGAAATAGGACTAAAATGAGAACCCAGAAGTGAATGGTCAGGATGGTGAAGGACATCATTCTTGTGCCAATTGATAACCACTTGAAGGAACCTGGGGGTGTTTCATTCAAGAAGAGAATACTTGGGATGGAGGGGAGACATGAGCGCTATCTTCAAAGACTTGAAGAACCATCACATGGAAGAAAGAAAAAGTGTACAGGGCATGACCCCAGAGACAGAACGAGGAAGCATGGTTGGAGGTACAGAGAGTCAGATTTAGGCTTTGTATAAAGAAAAATTCAGAAGACTCAGCACTGTCTGAAAGTAGAATGAACAGCCCCAAGAGATAGTGAATTCCTTCTCAATAGATGTTTTCAGGTAGAAGCTAGATAATCCTTAGTGGGGCTAAGGTGAGGGAATACTAGTGTGGGCATTCTTTAGCTTTAGGTTGAATTTGATGGTCCCTGAAGGCTTTACACTGCTAAGATTCTTCAATACATTAAATCACAGATAGAAAATGATAGCAGGATCTGCCCTTTTCTACAGCCTAGCTACTCTGTCTATCTGGGGGGTTCTTTTGTGAGGGACTACCAGGCTTTTCCTCATACCTCAGAGAGAACCTACTTTTAAAATGACAGAGGATTCTTGTATGCAGGATGGAAATGAAGACCAAATCCAACATGGTGTAATGGGTCTATGTGGGAGGCCACTCCTTCTCCATGGTGGATCTCAAAGCTTTCAGGGAGGAGAGCCAAGGATAGAGTCAATCTGGAGGTTAGAGTATGGAAAAATAGAAGGAAGAAACAAGAAGGATTGGATTGGTAAGAGATACACGGAATGGACTGGAACCAAATAAGATGTCACTGGCTATGACCCTAAAGCTTTATTAAACAAGTCCTATAATATCATGTCCAGTGGAGCCATGCCCATGACCACAGGACCAAAGGAGTATCATTTAGGACCTTTGGGTCATATACAAGATCAGCTTGGGACAATAATGAGCAGAGACAACATGCTATGCCCATGTCTGTCACCACAGCATGAAGGGTGTACATCTTGGCCCCATCTATTTGAGGTGTGTGCTACTCCATTGAACTATTGACAAGCAGGATCGAAATAAACATAGGACTCCATGAAACATCAATGCATTTCAAGAAAACTAAATGTTTTTCAGAACTTAGTTTAGGGCAGGTATATTGACACTTCCTAGCTATGTGACCCTAGGCAAGTCATTTAACCTCAATTACCTAGCCCTTGTTAGAATGAATACTAAGACAGAAGGTACAAGAACTCAGTCAGCATCGTAAAAACTAAAAATCAACAGAGAGAAAAAATAATAACTGTAGCCCTAGCTCTGGAGTCAGAAAACATGGATCTACATTTTGCCATTGATACTCTTTATGTGACCTACAGTTGATAAACAGTTTTAAAGTATCTCCTGTCCTAAAGTGTTAAGCACTAGGAATACACAAAAAGAGGCAAAAGACAATCCCTGTCCTCAAAGAGGGAGGATAAACAAACAAATATGTACAAACAAGCTGTGTGCAGGATGCATAGGAAATAATGGAGAGGGAAGGCACTGGTATCAGGAAAGATTGTACTTCATCCCTGGTCAGGGATCTGTCATTCTTATATTTGAAGCCATGGCTTGGAAGTCCAAATTCCATTATCAAACACCCCCTTACATCTGGATGCTCATTTCCCAAATCAATATTTATCTTCTGTATTCCTTGCCTTTGTGAAACTGATAGATCAGGGTAAGTTCCTGATCAAATTGGGGAGTTTTCCTAAACCACCCTTTAAGAACTCTGATTTGAAGTCGTTTCCTAAACCACCTGATAACATCAAAGCATGAAGGCCACTATGAATCACTGCTCAAGTTCAAGAAGTTGGTCAATCAATAGAGCATTAGGCATTAGATGGAAGTAACAGATGAGGCCCAGGAAATGTTGGATGACTGGCTGAGAGGAGAAATCCCACCTCTAGTGACCCAGATGGAAATAAGTTAGTGTCTCTCTGAGATGGCTACCATGACAGTGAGCTCAAGAATCTACTCTGTCCTTGTGACTCTTCCATTGGCAATGTGTATACAGCCCAAGTGTATGGCTCTCAGGAAGGTGGGCTCATATGCAACCTGAAAGGGGAATTCAAGGTTATTGTTTTCTGCCCCCAAGCTTCAATATGAAGAATTGAGAAGACAATTCTTGGCACTAGGAACTGGGCATCAGGAGATTGAAAGCCTCAGTGTGGGAAGTCAATAAGAGACTAGATAAAAATCTGAGACTCCTTTTTTGACCCCTTTTGTGATCCTTGTGATTTCTTCTTGAAAAGTATTATGACCTTATTGAAAAGCTTTAAGTTCCTATCAAACCTGAATTTAAAGGGTTAACACTGTTAACACAGCAAGGAATGCTGCTGCCTCTTATAGCCAAGGCCAAGATACTCCCCAACTTGGCTTTCTGATAAGAAGCCAGTCAAAATTCAGCCTTGGCCTTGGTCTATTCTGAAGCCAATGTTTTGTGTTTTGATGTGACATAATTTGTAACTTCTGCACATCTGCAAAGTTTCAGGGGGTTCTTTTGTGTGAAATGAGTCTTGAAATATATATAATAAACTCCATGCTCCAGGAACCAGAGCTGGAAGCATGAAGTAAAAGACATTTCCCTTGTCCTGTCCTTATTTCCTTATCAACTAAACTGTCATCAGATTATCAGAGATGATAAAGAGATCTCCATACCTCAGAGCCCAGACTCCTACAGAGCAGAGCCAAGAAGACTTTTCCCTATCTTAAGACGAGGGTTCTGGACCTTTTTGAAAGAATGAATGAATGAAGCTCTTGCCAAAATTTCAGTTCCACTACAAATTGGTAGATGGACTATGATGAACCAAGCACAGCACTGGACCCTTCAGAGAGGAGTCTCAGTGAAACTAGCAGAGTGATGCACCTCCCTAAAGCATCCTGGTCAGGGAGGAACAGCATGGAGACATCCCAAAAAGGGCACCATGGGTCCTACAGCTTCTGAGGTATGAGTTGCCCATCCCCATGAGAACTCCCCTTGCAAGATGGTGGTACTTATTCTTTTTTTTCCATGAATGGGGCCTATGATTGATTGCAAAAGGACTGCAAAGCACTAAGTTCATTGGAGGTGAAGAGGGAAGAAAAGCAGAACTAATAAAACATTATATACAACAGAAATATTGTTTCAAGAATGACTTGTATACGTCTACCTCCAGAGAAGGAACTGATAAATAGAAATAAGCAAGATGTTGTTTTACATATACATACACATTTTTGTCAAAAGATACCCTCTCTACCATGGAGAGAGGATGAGGAGAAAGAGATAACATGGAATATAGAGGTCCAGCTCTATATACTGACAGGGTTTTGAATGGCCTAAAGTGGCATAGGATTGTTAAGGATGAAAAAGACTTGAGAATAATGGCTAGTGGTTAGCTCATAGCTGCTCCCATTTGCCATGGAGCTTCAAGTTTAATATATTCTGAATTCATAACCCATTTCACACAAAAGCACAAAGAAGTTTTGTAGCTGCACAGACATGCCAAAGTTACAGAATTATGTCATGATTGGTATATGATTTTACAAAGCACAATAGAGTATAGTAAGGGGTTAGATCATGATTGACATATGACTTAGAAAAATTTCTCCCATAAAGATTAAGCCAGATGAGAAAAAAATTCAAGGTTAATATAGAGATCTGCTCTATAACCAGAGACTTATCTGAGTGGCCTGGGTGGTCGTCAGATGTAAAGAACGAAACAGATTGGAAGCATGGCTTGTTAGCTCAGAGTGCTCTGAGTCACCAGTTTATTATAAAGGAAATTAAAGATCCCCTTCCCCCAAAAGCCCAAGAAAGTTTCCCATAGTTACAGAGAGCAGGATTTTTACTATAGTCAAAACAAAAGCCTTAGAAGCCTCCAGGTGTAGATAAAAACCTATGCTAAGCTATCAACTTATATGTGTTACCTTTAAGTAGAGCCTGGGACATCTCATTAGGCCAGAAAGCCCCTGAAGTTCTCAGCCTTGATGGTATTAAACAATTTTTTGAGCCTCATTATTTTACTTTCATTCTGGGCAAAATGCCCTGCCAAGGGTTTGACCTTGGCTATACTAGGCAGCTGCATTCTCGGTCAAAGGGGAACAGTGTCAGCCCCACTCCTGCTGGATTGCTGAGAGCCCAAAGCTTTTTCAATAAGACTATAATGCATTTTAAAGAAAGGTGGTAATTATGAAAGGAATCAAAAGAGGAATCTCAGATTTTTATCTTAGACAGCCCACTCCGTCTCGACCATGATAGGGAGAAAAATTCAATACGTGACTCTGCCAGTCTGTATTGATCTTTTGAGGGGGTCCAGATAAAAATATCTACTTGAGATTCAAATTTCTCATAATAGCTCCCAACAGGTTAAGAATGAGTCTCAATATTATCTGAAAGTTATTTCTGGGAAAAGTTTCTAGAGAATATTTCTAGAGATAACTTTATGAATAAGTTTTTCCACATTATGTGTTGGAAAGCACCTGGCAGAATGTTTAATTGTTTAGATTGCCTGATTTTGACCTTGACTGTCTAGGTGTGGACTCATAGCCTGGCAGCTTAATTTCTGCCTTTTTGTCTTGGAGAGAAACCCTTAACTCCTTAACTGCTGGTTTAATAAGAACTTAAAGCTTTCCTAGAAAATTAGATTATAATGCTTTCTAATAAGAAAAGGTGTGGATCATAAAAGGAATCAAAGAGAGAAGTTCAAATTTTTATCTTAGATAACCCATCCTGTCTGCGACCTGACTTGTAGGGCAGAAAGGTCAAAATGCACAGCCTTGCCAGTCTGTGTTGATCTTTTGATGAGGTCCAGATAAAAATATCTATTAGAGACCATTTCTCTCAATTGCTTCCAAAAAGGGAATTTTAATGTAACAAACAATTTTTATTTGTTTGTTTGTAACATTTAAAATATTAAGTTAATCAGTTAACTCTCTCCCTTTCTCCCCTGCCCCCATTACAGAAGGTATCAATTGAAAGAAAAAATTTATTCTTCAAAGAATATTTCTGTTGTTATATAAAATGTTCTCTTGGTTCCACTTGTTTCACTCTTCATAATTCCACAAAGGTCTTTCCATGTTTCTCCAAAATTTTTTAAGTAAAAAAAAAAAAATTCCATTGTATCCATCCTGCTTGTGTATTTCACATTCTATATAAGGTTGCTGAAGCTCTGGGCTCTGTGACTTTTCTCCACCAAACAAATGAGCTTGGGCTTTGAGAGTAAAGAAAATCTGGAGAATAACTTCCTCTGTATTGTTGATTTGGTATTTGGCAGCAGAACCTACCCATGGATCCCTCACATTTTTATCACAAGGGGATCTGTGAACTGGAGGGGTGGCAGAGCAGAGGAATCTGATTCTGTTATTCACCAAGGGAATCAAGTTCCTAATCAGTGTGACCTTTTATAAAAGACAATAAAATCTTCCTGGGATGGGAATTGGGCAGCAGGAAGAACCTCTTGTCTCAGTCAAGATGAAAAAAGTGGCAATGCTTTGGTCATAAACCCTGCCATCCACAATATGGTTCCAATGGGTATTTCAGTAAATGAGGTCAGTGCTTACATATCCTTTTAAGTAGATATTGAATTTATGCTAGTTTTTCTTCGCTGGCTGAAGTTTTGCCCTATGACACTAGGGGGCAAGTTCTGCCACTATAGCCAGAAGAAATGCTAGCCCCAAGAAGAGATTTTCTTCAGAGCTACTAAGTGAAGAAAGTAGTAATTTGACAATAATACAAAACAAGATTCATTTTAGATAGTGAGGATCTCTCCCCCAGAACCTTCCGACTCACTTTGATGGAGCTATGTAGGCAGGCAGTGTTCTTGGCTGTTTGTGGAGTGGAGGATGCCAAAGAGCTTCACACAATTTGTGAAGACAAACCAGCATAAGCTTAATATCTGCCTAAAAGGATCTGTCAGCACTGACCTCAGTCACTTAAATACCCATTCTATGAGAAGACCTGTATCCAGAGAATCCCTAGTAGAACTCCTGCTTGGGTATGATGTAAAAAGTCATGACAGGGAGATCTATAAAAAGTTGCCAGGCTAAAGAGAAAATATTACAAGCAACAAACAAACAAACAAAAAAGTAAATACTGCAGAGCTATAATCAGAATAAATGAGATTTAGGAGCCACAACATTAAAAGAACATAGAACATGGAAAACAGCATTTCATAAAGCAAGAGAACTGGGCTTACAACCAAAAATAACATATCTAGCAAAGATGAGCATAATTATAAAAGGTAAAAAAATATGTATTTAATGAACTAAATTCTGGAGAAAAACCTAGAACTTAGCAGAAAATTTGATCTATAAAAAACATATAAATATAATGAAAGACTAATCATAGCAACCCAGAAGATCAAATTGTTTGATTTCTCTACGGGAAAATGTCATCTATGGCCCCATGATATCATTGCCTGGGTATTTTGAAGGGGTGTGTTATGTAAAGGGAATCTCTTCCTCCCAGGATTGTAAACTTTCTTCTCATCCAAACCATCCCATTAGCGTAGCTGGCACACTCCAAAAAGAGGTCACAGGTTAAGAACCCTAGGAACGTGACCAGAACTAGGGGCTACAAGTCCAGGTCAAAGAGACTTGGATTGGTTCCTGAGATATGATAGGCCAGGAGAGAGAGACAGGAAGGGACGTTTGTGCTCTTGTACGTAATTTTTTATGTAATGTTTAGTTAAATGGTTTTTGGTGGTGGTAGTTATTAAGTACAAAATAAAAAATAAATGATTAAGACAAAAAAAACCCACCATAATAATTTAGTGTTTGACAAATCAGAAGATCCAGGCTTTTGAGACAAGAACTCACTATATGATAAAACCTGTTGGGAAAATTAGAAAATAGTATGGCAAAGCCTGGGAAGAGACCAACATCTCATACTTTATACCAAGATCCGGTCAATATGGGTACATGATTTAAACATAAAGGGTAATATCATAAGCAAATTAAGGGAGCATGGAATAGTTTACCTGTTAGAACTATGGATAAGGGAAGAATTTAGAGAGCATACTAGGATGTGAAATGGATAATTTGGGTTAGCATTAAATTTTAATGGTTTTGTACAAACAAGGCAGATGAAAGATGAAAGACAAGGCAATGAGGCTTAAGTGACTTTCCCAGGTCACAGCTAGGAAGTATCTGAGGTCAGATTTGAATCCACGGTTTTTCATTTCTAGGCCTGGCTCTCCATCCACTGGACCACCTAGCTGCCTCCTCTAAATCACTTTTGATTAGAGAAATACAAATGAAAACAACTCCTAGTTACCACCTCATGTCTATCATATTGGCCAATATGAGAGAAAAGGAAAATGATAAGTGTTGGAGATGTGGGAAAATTAGGACTTTAATGCATTGTTGATAGAGTTGTGATCTTATTCAACCATTCTGGGGAGCAATTTGGAACTTTGCCCAAAGTGCTCTAAAATTGTATATACCTTTTGATCCAGCAATACCTCTATTAGGTCTATATCCTAATGAGATCCAAAAAAAGATGAAAAGATCTATTTGAACAAAAATATCTATTACAGATCTTTTTATGGTGGCAAAAATTGGGAATTGAGAGATTGTCTATCAAATGGGAAATGGCTGAACGAGCTGTAGTACATGATGATAATGGAATGCTCTTATTACAAGAAAAGACAAGCAGGATGATTTCAGAAAAAACCGGGAAAGACTCATAGGAACGGATACAAAGGGAAGTGAGCAAAACCAGAAAAATATAGTATATGGTAACAGCAACTTTTTTTGATGAACAACTGTGGATAACCTAGTTATTCTCAGTAACATTTTGATCCAAGACATCATGAAAAAATGTCATCTGCCTCCAGAGAAGGAATTGCAGACAGAGTTTGAATGCAAATCAAAACATACTATATTTCAAAAAAAAATTTAAAAAAACATACTATATTTCACTTTCTTTCTTTAAGGTCTCTTCAACAAAATGACTGACATGGAAAAATGGTTTGCACGTGTATAATCTATATCAGATATCAGATTTCTTGAGTGAGAAAGGAGTGAGGGGAAGGAGGGTAGGGATAAAGTGAGTTTAATCACTTTCCAAATCAAGTTTGATCTTCTGCAACTCTTACCTTTGCAAAACAGATAGATCAGACAGAGGAAGTTCCTAATCAAATTGGGGAGTTTTCCTAAATCACTTAATAACTCTGGTTTGAAGGAGCTTCTTAAACCACCTGATAACATCAAAGCATGAAGGCCATTATTAGTCACTGGTCAAGTTGAAGAAATTGGTCAGTCAACAGGGCATTGGGCATTGGATGGAAGTAATAGCTGGGGCCCAAGAAATGCCAAATGACTGAGAGGAGCAATTCCTCTAAGACAAAAAAACAATTAATGCCTCTCTGAGGTGGTCACCATAACAATGAGTTCAAGGATCTGCTCTGAAGGAATCAGACATGACGAATCCTAAGGATTATGAAAATATGGTCAAAGCTGATCCCAATATACAATAGTTATAGGACAGTGAAAGCAAGCTATGGTTGAAAAAGCAATTTTAAGCAATTTTCTTGTTGTGGCTCTATGTAATAATTCACAAGATTGATTTGTACTGGATCCTTCTATCAAAGAATTGGATTGGGGCTAAATTATCTGGCGAGGAATTCAGCTTCTCTTGACCTTTGCTTTTCAACTTCCTACAGTGCCAAGGAGACTAACAGTCTGTAAAATTCTATAAGCTCCTGGGAAATTAGAAATATAAATATGAAATATAAGCTCATGGGAAATTCTCACACTTCTCTGGGTTAGCAGAAAAGAATTCCTGCATGTAAGATAAGCCTCAGAAAGATCACTGACTAGGGACAGAGACATAGCTGGAAACATTTTACATAGGTATCTGACTCTTCAATCAGTAACTTTAGGAATTAATTTCCTTTCCCACAAATCTCACAAACCCTAGTAAATTCTTGTAATGCCTATGTGGAAACATTTGTTGTCTCTTTTGTATTGCAAATCTGCTGAACTCTTATTGGTCTATTTACCAAATATAAACCTTAAGGGCTGCTAGCTGAAGCAGTTTGCTTAAGCTGCCTCCCTACTCTGTGTGTGTGTGCGTGTGTGTGTGTGTGTGTGTGTGTGTGTCTTTTTCCATGTGTCTTTCATTTTCATCTTTTCCCTTGTGTAAGAAATAAAATGGATGTAAAAAGATAAATTTAAAAATATTATGGTTTTAAAAGATTTATTAATAGCCATTAGAAAAATGAAGCCACGTGCCATATTAAAGAGTTAGTTTGAAAGACCCGCCATTACCTCCACCACCATGCTGCTTCAGCCAAAAAGAGAGAGCGCCCTTCCAGGCACTTCCTTTTTATTCTTCTCTCTACATTATTACACTTCCTGTTTCCGTGATTACACAAAAGGAATGATGAGAAATGTAGTTTGAAAGCGCCTGGATGTTGACAGGAAGTTTAGATCAGGGACCTCAAAATTAGTTCAAGGATCCCCAAATTTCCAATATCACGCTTCAACACAGTTTCCCTTCATAGATCTCAAGGATCCACTCATGTTAATGTTTCCTGCTGGCCAGCACTGCTCCATCCTTGTGACTCTTCCAAAGGCAACTTTTATGGCTCTCAGGGAGGTGGGCTTGTTTGCTACCTGAAAGGGGAATTCAAGGTTATGGTTTCCTGCTCCCAACCTTCAATATGGAGAGTTGGAAAAATAGTGCTTGGTACCAGGAGCTGGGCATCTGGATAGGGCAAGCCTTGGAGCCCAGACTCCAAAAGAGCAGGCTTGGGAAGACCTCTCCCTGTCCTAGGATAATGGCTCTGGATCTTTCTGAAGGAAAGAATGAAGCTCTTGCCAAGGATTTCAGCCCCGCCAGAAGCTGGAGGCTGCAAAGATTGGACTCTTCAGAGAGGATGCCCAGTGAGTCTAGCAGAGTGGCTCACCTCCCTGAGACATCTGCCCAGGGAGGAACAACATGGTGACACCCCAAAAAGGGCACCTGGGGTCCAGTAGCTTCTGAGGTGTGAGTTGCCCATCCCCGTGTGCACGCCTCTTGCATAGTCTCTGTACTTGTTCTGATTTTCATGAATGAAGCCTATGATTGCTAGAGGACAGGCACTAGAGTTCATTGTGAGTTGGGGAAGAAAATATTCTACTATGATTAGCTTTGCTATTCATGTCAATGTTTATTCTTTGAGCTAATTGCGTCTTGAGTCTGATTACAAAAAATCCATCCATGGGGGCTTGTGAGCCCTAGATTTCTGCCTTTATTTTTGACTTCGGGGCCCTGGGGTAGGTAGCCCTCTGGGAAATGATCCCTGTGGTTTGCGGGGTTCCTTCAAGGGGCATTACATCTTCAGTGGGCACTCATGATGAAAATAATCCTGCATTCTTATTTCCTTCCTTTCCTTGTCCGAGACTTTGTTCTCTTGGCAAACATTTTGGTACCCTTCTTGGGCACATGGATCTCACCATAAAGGATATCATCATGAGTCTTGGGAAATTCTAGATACTGCCTTTTGGACATGCTCCAGGTAGATAGTAGATTTCTCTATTGCTTGCAGCCTCAGTTTCCTCATCTCTAAAATGAAGACACTAATACCAATATTACTTGATAGGTAAGTGCAACCATCTCCATTTCACAGTTGAGAAAACGGAGGCACGCAGCAGGGTAGTGACTTGCCTAGAATTACAAAGTTAGTAGGTGTCTGAGGCCACATTTGAACTCAAGTCTTAACTCTGCTCAATCTGGTGATACCCCAGTTTTCTTCTCTGTTGTCCCTAAAGACCTTGAGTTAATCAGTCCAAGTATTGAAGCAGATGTTGAGTTTCCAAAAGTCAATATTTTACAAAGCACATTCCCCTATGGTTGAAACAGTCACATTTTAACCCTCTTTGATCCGAAGTTCATCGTTAACCTCTGCACCATATTGATTAATCTTTATTATATTTAACTGAGAAAACCAAACATATTCTCATAACTGAGTCAGGAAGGCATTTTCCTTTAGGTCCAAGCACTTTCCTTTCCTTTCCTTGATGTGGCTGAAGATCTCAAAGCTGGTGCCTTCTGGTTAACTGAGAGATCACATACAGATGGAAGGAAGCCTCTGGGGTCAGATGAGGCTGATGAGCAGGCCTTTAGAAAATCCAAAGTGAGCGGTACCCATGAAGTAGGATCTTGTTTGGTTTTAAGCAGAGTCTTACCAAGACTTTCAGAAAGTCTTTACTTGAGTCTATCTGACACTTGTGGCCTTTGCTGAACCCTTTAAACTTGCTGGTAACCTGGGGAGATTTTGGCTCTCCTTCATTACCAATCATTAGCAATCACCTCTTGGTAAACTTCATTGCTGCCAGGCAGTGGGGTGGAAATTCTTTTTTTTTTTAATTACTTTTTTTATTTTACCAATTACATGTAATAACAAATTTCCACATAAATTTTCCAAAGTTATATGATCCAAGTTGTCTCCCTCTGTCCTTCCCTCCCCTCTCCCAGAGCTGACAAGCAATTCAATCTGAGTTATATATGTATTATCATGCAAAATGTTATTTCCATATTGTTCATTTTTGTAAGTGAATAATCTTATAAAATCAAAAGGGATGGAAATTCTTTTAAAATTTTCCCCAAAATGTTGCAGTTGCAATAATGTTGTTTTTCCTATTTACACACAAATACAATTTTTGACATTCTTCTTACATTTTTAGTTCCACATTTCTTCCTTTGTCCTCCGCTCCCCGCATCTGAGATGGTAAACAATTTGCTATTGGTTATGTACATGCTATCATACAAAACACATTTCCAGATTAGTCACATTGATGTGTGATGAAGACATATTGAAAAACTCCATAAATAAAATAAAGTAAAGAATGGTCCACTTGGATCTGCATTTAGACTCCATCAGTTCTTTCTCTGAAGGTAGACTATAGAGATCCTGCTCTATAACCAGAGACTTATCTGAGTGGCCTAGGGTGGTCGTTGGATGTAGAGAACAAAAACAGATCGTAAGCATGGCTTGTTAGCTCATAATGTTCCAAGGTATAATGGAGTCAACAATTTATTATAAAGGAAATTAAAGATCCCCTTCCCCCAAAAGCCCAAGAAAGTTTCCCATAGTTACAGAGAGCAGGATTTTTACTATAGTCAAAACAAAAGCCTTAGAAGCCTCCAGGTGTAGATAAAAAACCTATGCTAAACTATCAACTATATGTGTTATCTTTAAGTGGAACCTGGGACATCTTGTTAGGCCGGAAAGCCCCTGAAGTTCTCAGCCTTGATGGTATTAAACAATATTTTTTGTTTTATTTTACTTTAATTCTGGGCAAAATGCCCTGCCAAGGGTTCAACCTTGGCCGTACTAGGCAGCTGCATTCTCGGTCAAAGGGGAACAGGGTTAGCCCCCCTCCTGCTGGGCTTTTGGGCTGAGCCCAAAGCTTTTTACTATAATGCATTTTAAAGGAACGTGAGAATTATGAAAGGAATCAAAAGAGGAATCTCAGATTTTTATCTTAGATAGCCCACTCCGTCTCGACCATGATAGGGAGAAAAATTCAATACATGACTCTGCCAGTCTGTATTGATCTTTTGAGGGGGTCCAGATAAAAATATCTACTTGAGATTCTAATTTCTCTTAATAGCTCCCGACATATCCCCCTTCTCTTCAAAATAACATGATTTATTACACAGAAAAACTTTGAATAATGAAAGAGGTCTTTCCAAGATTTTCTGGAATCCTCCTGCTCATCATTTCTCATGGCACAATAGTATTTCATTGCAATCATATATATACCCTTGTTCAACTATTCCCCAATTGATGAACATCCCTCCACTTTCTAATTCTCCACCACCACAAAGAGAGCTGCTATAAATTTTTTGGTACAGGCAAGTCCTTTCCCCTTTTTTATCTCTATGGGATACAACCCTAGTAGTGATATTGCTGAGTCAAAGATTATGCACATTTTCATAGTTCTCTGGGCATAGGTCCAAAGTCAGATCAGTTCACAGCTCTACCAAAAGTGCATTGTGTTCCAATTTTCCCACTTCCTAGAGGTGGAAATTCTTGGCAATGACACCATATTCCCTGGGGGCCCACCCCTGACATACTCCTGGGATGCCTGCCCCATTGGACTGAAAAAGTGAGTTGGAGAGGGGTTGTTAGTTCTCATCAAGCCAAACGACTCAACATTGAATGTCAATGAGTCAGACTCACAGAACTGGGTTGGCACCAGACCTATGACCAAAGCATCTTCTCCAAGATCATTGTCACTGATGTAGGATGTTCCAGCATCAGCCCCAGGGTTGGGAGAGGAAAAGGATAGTCAGGACATTGAGTTGGGATGCCTCGTGGCCTCTCAATCAAGGCCATATGTACAGACTTCCTCAGAGCCATTCTCAGCTCTTTCCCCCATGTTCCATTGTATTCCTTTTCTTCTCATCCAGTAGAATCCAATATGTGAGGTCCCCATGACCTGAAGCAGATTTATCAGCCCATGTCACTGGTGGAAGTTTTCATGGGCAATATCACCCGTGACTATGTTTGGGTTCTTTCTACTCTCACGTCAGAGATCTCCATTTAGGAGGAGGCAGTTGGGATCCCCAAGTTCTGCTCTCTGGAGCCCAGAATCTGGAACTTTGGAACACTGAACAGAAGGAATCTTTCCCCAGAGCTGCCTTACCCCTTGGGGACAGGCAGAAAGGAACTTGGCCAAGTCCAGGAAGCAATGTGTTGTAGTGAGTCATGGGTTCTGTATAAGTGGAAATAAACTACGTCCCCAGAATTCCTTTCAATCTCTCCACCACACTGCATGGTGACGTTTTATATATAGTTCTGTAACTCCTCCCTTTCTCTCTCTCTTTTTCCGTGACCACAGCTTGGTTAGTGGCCTTTTTACTCTAGTTTTTTTACTTTAGTTATTTTTAATAAACTTTATAAAATATAATAGTTATTGTTTATTAATTTTGAAGCTTACAGTTCTCTTCCACTGTTTGGCCTTTGGCAAGTCACTCTGGGCTTAGTCTAAGTTTGCTCCTCTCTGAAGAGGTTGGACTGGACGGTCTATGGGATCCATTCCAGCTCTAATCCTGTGTCCTATGAGCACAGACTCAGCCAGACTTGTGAGCCCCAAAGCGCCCATCAGCAGCATTCCTATCCCTAGCTAATAGACAGAACCTCTTCCCAAGCCACCCAGAAACCTGGCACCCACTGCCCCAAGGTAGCACACACAGAGCCAATGGGAAGAGTGGCACAAACACGGAGTGTGATGGTAGTGTGTCAGGAATACGCGTAGTCAAGGTAACTCATAGCTCCGCCACTGCAGGACCGTCTAGTGTCCTCCCACTCCTCGCCTTCTGGTAAAGCATTTCTACTGGGCTCCCTGGGCCTGCTCCTCTCTGCACCTCAGCTCCCAATTGCCAGGGCTCTTCTCTGCTCCCAGCTTTCTCTTTGGAAGCTATCTCTTGCCCTGATCTGTGTGGTATTTCTTGATTGGGGGCTGGTGTCGCCCTGCTAAGTAAGTATTTCTGCTCCAATGTGCCAAAGGTGCCGTAGAGGTGAAGAGAAATCTCCTCCCTCACCTCCCAGCTGCCCAGGGGTGCAGGGGCCATCCTACACAGCCTGTTTTTTGCCTCAACTGTGTCCAAAGATGACAAGCTTAATATTTTCAAAGCCACCATCTTTAGCCCATCAATGACAAATGGTCCTTCTAACTCCATCAGGGAAGTCTTAGGTTTTGTAAAAGGATAATGGGAAAGAAACTCATCTTTGTACTTCCTAGAAGGCTTTTATATCTCATTTCCTTTCACTGCCCCTTTCTTTCTATGATTACATCACCTGAGATGGGGGGGAGAGGAGACAGGGAAGAAGAGGAAGCAGCTCTCTCCTCCCCACTCTGACTCCCACCATATTGAAATTGAGTAGGAGAAACCTATCAAAGGGGGGGAACAAAAAACTGCCTACCTAGAAATTACCTGATGAGATAATGTTTGGAAAGCACTTAGAATAATTCCTGGTACACAGCAGGCTTTGACACCTGTCTGTTCCCTTCATCATGGAAAGGAAGCTACCCATCGGATCCCCCTTTAAATCTAAAATGAACTCCTCTGACTTCTTTCTCATCCCTGATTGACTCCAGAATGGGCTACGAGGGGGCAGTCTGGAATCAAGGATTGTCACTTAATTTAGCATCATGTGACTTCCTTTTATTTACCCCAGCCTGGCATCCAGTTCGACCTGTCTGAAAGGAATCCCTTCTAGAACACCTTGGAGAAGTCATCATCTAACCTCTTCCTGTAGTCCTCCAAGGATAGGGGGGACGTCCACCACCCCTTAAAGATGCCCAAATTAGGGACAAGCTTTTCCTGATGTTGAGCCCAAGTTTGCCTCTAAGGAACTTCCACTATTCTGGGTTCTGTCCTCTGAGCCAAAGCGGAGCAAGTCTAATCCTTCATCCACAAAACTCCCCTTTGGCTGTTTGCACTCAGCACCCCCATCTCTCCTGAGTCTTCATTTCTTCAGCCTAAACGTTGCCAATGACATCAATTGATGGCGTAAACTCAAGGCCCTTCGAAATCCTGCAAGCTCTATTTTAGGCCTCCCCCAATTTACTGATATTTCTTTAAACCAGTTGCCAGTACTGACACACAGTACTGCAGACAGGTTCTGGGCTAGGGCAGGACCATCACCTCCTCCTTCCTGGAAGCTATAAACCTTCCACTGGAGCTCAAACTCATCTTCATTCTTGGCAGCTTCCTCCCAAGGCTGACTCATATAGAGCTTTTGGTCCACTAAAACCTTCAGATCTTTTTCAGGTCAACTGCTATCTATCCACGCCTTCCCCATCTTCTACTTGCAAAATTGATTTCTTTATGCCAAAATGCAGGAACTTTATGTTTATCAATCACTAGGTTACTATGCTCATTTGTTTCTGTATATCGTATACTTAATTTTTTTCAGAGATGAACCTCTGCATTTCTTACTCAGGATCATGATTATTTTGATGATTACAGGTTTGTAGTATAGTTTGAGATCTGATATCACTCATTTCCCTTTCTTCCCATGTTTTATTTCACTGATTCTTTTGACATTCTTGGCCTTTTATTCCTCCAGATGAATTTTCTTGTGAATTTTTCCTAGTTCTATAAAGTAATCCTTTGATCATTTGATTGGTAAGCCCTGAATAAGTAAAATAATTTTTAAATTAATTTTTAATAAAAAATGTAAATGTAATTAAATTTAATTAATTTATAAATTAAATTTGTTAAATTTAAATTTTAAATTGAAATGTTTTAAATTTAATTGATATTATTATCACTGACTTATCCATGAACAATAAATAATTTTCAAAAATATTTTGATCCATCTTTCTTCATTTGAAGAGCAGTTTAATTGTGTTCATATAAAGTGGCTTCCCATTGCATCTAGGAACAAATACGAAATTCTCTGTTTAGCATTTAAAATCCTTCATAATCTACCTCTTTATACTTTTCTCCCCACAACATACTCTCATCTGTGATCCTGGCCATGTGGCTACTCCATCTCTCTGTTGCAGGCATTTTCTGTGACTGTTTTCCTTCCTCTTCTCTAATTACTGCCTCCCTTTAAGACCCAACTAAAATCCTGTCTTTTTTTTTTTTTTAAACCCTTACCTTCTGTCTTAGAATCAATATTGTGTATTGGTTTTAAGGCAGAAGAGCGGTAAGGGCTAGGCAATGGAGGTTAAGTGACTTGCCCAGGGTCACACAGCTGGGAAGTGTCTGAGGTCAAATTTGAACCCAGGACCTCCCATCTCTAGACCTGGCTCTCCATCCACTGAGCCACCCAGCTGCCCCCTAAAATCCTGTCTTCTTGAGGAAGCTTTTCCTAACCTCTCGATTCTGGTACCTTCCCTCTATTACTTCCTATTTACCCTGTATATGTCTTGTTTGTACATATTTGTTTACATGCTGTCTCCCCATTAGATCATGAGCTTCTTGAGGGCAGAGACTGTCTTTTGCCTTTTTTTATATCACCAGCACTTAGCACAGTGCCTGGCACACAGTGGGCATTTTCTAAATGTTGGCTGATTGATATCACACCCAGCCAACCAAAGCCAGGCAAATTATCTTCAGAATGAGTTTCGCCTGTCCTCTTTGAGAATCAAAGCCTGCTATTACAGAGAGTTAGCTTAAGGTTCTGCTAATCTTACACATTCCCAAGATCCTCTCTGGATTAGCCGCAAATGAATTTGAGCAGAGCAAAAGACAGGATAAGGAAACAAGGTCAGTGCTCACTGCCCCTCTAGCCCCGGGTCCTGGCTTTATGGGGTCTCTCTTCAACAAAACCTGAGTACTTTGGTGCTGTGTCTTGGCCAGCAAAAACCTCTTCCATGGCAAGCATTCATTAGGCACCTGCTGTGTGCGAGGCACTAAAGATACAAAAACAGGAATGAAGCAGCTTCTACTCTCCCAACCTTCCAAGCTCTCTACCTCCCACTCAGCTGCTGTCTCTGCCTCACACTTTCTTCCTTCTCTTCTCTCCCCCCACCTCTCCCTCATTCCCTCCTCCCTGTCTCTTTTGCTTTGTCGGTGTCCCTCCCCTTCCCTTCTCTCTCCTCTATCCCTGCCTATCTGTTGGTCGCTGTTTGTCCCTTTTTTCCAGATCCTCGCCTCCCTCTGTTTCTCTCACTTCCTTCCATATTTCCTCCCTCTGCCTCTTTCTTTGCCTAGCACCTGCCTCCTGGAGCTGTTAGGAGAAGCGAATGACAGCCTAACGGTGATTTGCTTGGCACAACGCCTGACCCAATACAATCATTTAATAACTGTTTATTCCTTGCAGGGGCAAAGTGCCTCTTCTTTGTCTTCTCTGCCCATGACCCTTAGCCCTTCAAGGAGCTGAGTCACAGCCTAACGCCTTCGAGATGCCCTCCTTTATCTTTACTCCAGGTATGTGATTTGGCTGTTAAGATACAGGATTGGGAGCCTCTGGCTAAGGTCAAGGGAGCATCTCCTACCTCAGCACCTTCCTGGTACCCCAGAATCTGTGCAGTGGAGTGCTGGACCTAAATTCGAATCCTGACTCTGTGCCCCTCCCTAGACCTCATTTTCCTTTCCTGTCAAATGAGGGGCTTTGAGAAGATAACCTCTATCGTCCTTATCAGTTCTAAGTCCAACGACCCCAGCTACTACAGATATGAGCCTATACCTGTTCTCCTGAAAGAAAAGAGGCAAAGTTTTAATATGGTAGGAGTTCCAGCCAAACCCCAAAGCCCCACTTCTAGGGTTCATTGAAAACTCCCGGGGTCTTCTTCAGATGTCTGTCCCCATAGGCTTTCCTTCCTAAATCCAGTGGAAACTTTCCACTGAAGCACTGACATCCAAAACACTTTTTTTTTTAATTCCTGATTTAATCTCATCTGCTATATCTTATTCCATGACACGTACGGTCCGACTCAAGTGTCTCTCCAGGATTTCTGCCAGATTGTGAGGTGAAAAGACCCTGGTGATCAGGCCTAAGAATTTACACAATCTGTCTTGCGCCATGTAGAACGGTTTCCATGGGAACCCCTATTTTGAGTTCCAAGTAGGGAATGTAAATGAATGTTTGGAACTTCACCCATGTGAGGTTTGGGGGTTCTTGAGCATCATGAAATCTCCTTAATTCAAACCCACGGAAGAGGAAGAGAAGGAGGGGAGGGCAACCAGACCTGATGGATATAATAAATTCATTCCTAGGGAATTCTTAATGGTTAAACATAACTGCCAATCAAGAGCTGTGAAGTCAGAAGAATCAGAAGCAACTTTGATACCTGGAATATGCTGCATGACTTGTGCCCTAAAATCAACCTTTTTTTAGTTGTACTTTATTTTTTTAAGATATTTTATTTCATCAGTTATATGTAATAATAATTTTCCACATAGATTTTCTGATCCAAATTGTCTCCCTCTCTCCCTTTTCTTCCTCTTCCCAGAGATGGTAAGCAATTCGATCTGGGTTATCCGTGTATTATCATGCAAAACCCATTTCTATATTGTTCATTATTATGAGAGAATGCTCATATCAAACCAAAACCCCACAATAAAACCATAGATGAACAAACATGAAAGATAGCATGCTTTGTTCTACATTCGGATTCCAACAGTTATTTCTCTGGAGGTAGACAGCATTCTTTGCTATAAGCCTTTCAGAATTGCCCTGAATCATTGTACTGCTGAGAGTAGCGAAATCTATCACATTTGATCATTCCACAATACTGCTGTTACTGTGTATGTTTCTTCTGGTTCTGCTTATTTCACTCTGCATCCGTTCATGGAGGTCTTTCTAGCTCTTTCTGAAATCATCCTGTTCATCATTTCTTATAGCATAAAATCAACCTTTTAAGATAAATTCAGTTAAGCAGGGAATATAGAGACTCTGGAACATCAGTACTTGGGAGACCAGGGAAGATGGGAGATCTGTGTGGGACAGAGCCAAGGAAGTGTGGGATAGATAAGGGGGGGGGGGGGGAGAACCTATCTAGCAGTCTCCTATTTTAACTATTTATGCTTCCTAAGTGCTAAGCTCAGTTGTTTGGTCTATGAGTGTTGTAGCTGTTCTAGCCCTCTCTGTTTGAGTACCCAAAAGGAAAAGCCTCCATTGCCCTGCCCTTGTTAGGGCTCCAGACAAGGTTCAGGTCCTCCAGTTATATATTAAATCTCTCTTTGGACAAAGTTCACCCATTATGAGATCAGCAGTGAAATTAATGATTACTGGTGGTCATTGTGATTCTTCCCACACCACGTGGCTCTACTACTCTCACACAGTTGAAGCAGGATAGCAAAAAAATGATTTTGTATTTCTGTATTTTTTCTGATCCAAAAAGTCATCCCATGGTAAGTTTTAAACTTTGAACCAGCGCTAAGACTTTTCAGACAGCCCTTGGGAAAAGCAAAATGGCAGAATAGACAGCTGGACTTAGAGTCAGGAAAATCCGGGTTCGAGTCTCCTCTTCTGACCCCTGCTAGTATTATGACCCTGGGTGAGTTCCCAGGCATTTCCCTAAGCCTATTCTCTACAGAGCAAGCCCTGCTGTATATTGGTGATGAATGAGTCACAGGACCGATTTCAAAAAAGGATTTCTACATTATCTGTTGAAGTGGGGGACTGACTAACTTCTTTTGTAAAGTGATGCTGGTAGGGCAAACTAGGGAAGAGGCAGCTTTGGAGAGCAAAGCTGTGAAAGCCCAGTCCAGGCTGTGAATGGGTTGGACTTGCATCCTGGAAGTACTGCCTTACCAGATCCATGCAGGAAATAGTCAAAAGGAGGTCTCTGTCCTTAAAATGAACGTATTTATCCTCAGAGGACAGAAACATTTTTAATACTTTTGTTATATTTTGAGTTCTGAGCTGTCTCCTTCCCTCCCTCCCAAACCCCACGCTAGAGAAGGTCAACATTTGACACAGAAATATATATATAATATTATATATACACATATACACATGAAACCACATAATACCGATTTCTCTATTTCAGTTCTTTCTCTGGAGGTAGAAAGCATCTTCCTTGGTAGATTTTTTTGTAGTTGATTTGAATATTCATAAAACTCAGAATAGTCTAGTCATTCACCATTATTCTTAACAATTGTTGCTACTCCATACAACGTTCTCTTGGTTCTGCTCACTTCATTCTTCATGTTTTCATGCACGTTTTTCTATGTTTTTCTAAAATAAACTTGCTCCTCGTTTCTTACAGCACAGTAGTATTCCATCACGATCACATACCATGCCTATTCAGTTGTTCCCCAGTTGATGGGCATCCCCTCAATTTCCTGTCCTTTGCCCCCACAAAAAAAGCTAGTGTAAATATTTTAGAACATATAGGTTCTTTTCCTTTCTTGCTGATCTCTTTGGAAAAACAGACCCAGCAATTTTATTGCTGGATCCAAGGGTATACACAGTTTTATAAATATTTGGGCATAAAAGGCCTTTAAAAGAATGCCTGCCCTTTGATCCAGCTATGCCACTACTAGGTTTGTACCCCGAGGAGATAATAAAAAAGTGTACAAAAATATTCATAGTCTCATTCTTTGTGGTGACAAAAAAATTGGAAAATGGGGGAGTGTCCTTTGATGGGGGAATGGCTGAACAAATTGTGGTATCTGTTGGTGATAGAATACTATTGTTTTGTAAGGAATGATAAAATGGAGGGTTTTTATGTGAACTGGAAAAATCTCTATGAATTGATGCGGAGCAAAATGAATAGAACCAAGAGAACGTTGTACACAGAAAGTGAAACATTGTGGAACAATCAAATGTAATCAACTTTGCTCCCAATAGCAATCCAATGATCCCGGACAACCCTGAGGGACTTATGAGAAAGAATGCTAAATAAATAAACAAACGAACAAACGAACGAACGAATGAATAAATGAAAGAAAGAAAGAAAGAAAGAAAGAAAGAAAGAAAGAAAGAAAG
>NC_058135.1:286358120-286418528 GCF_016433145.1 Gracilinanus agilis | reverse complement strand
ATGATATATTCAACATTTTTCTTTTTGATACTGGTGATTTGGTTCTCTTCTCTCTTTTTAAAAATAATATTAGATAATGGGTTTATCTATTTGGGGGGGGGGGGAAGAGGGAGTTTCAGATAAACCAGCTCCTAGTTTTAACTCAGTGGTTTCCTTACATTCAATTTTATTGATCTCACCTTTAATTTTCAGGATTTCCAATTTAGTGTTTGCTTGGAGAATTAAATTTGTTCTTTTTCTAGTGTTTTTTTTAATTGTATACCCAGTTCATTGATCTGCTCTTTCTCTATTTTAATGCTATAAGCATTTAGAGATACAAATTTTCCTCTAGTTACTACTTTTGCTATATCTTGTGTTGTCTCATTATTATCGTTATCTTTAATAAAATTATTATTTCTCTGTAAGTTAAGAAGACTTCTATAACCTGTTAGATGCATATGTTATTCCCTCTTTAACCCAGTTCTGAAGAGAATAAGGGTTCCTTGTTACCGGCAATGCAGCTCATCCTTCCCTCCACTATAACAGTTCTTCCATTCATATGAGATTCATTCATTCATCTCTTTCATATGAGATGATTTGCTCCGTTTTACCTTTCCCTGCCCAAAATTATTTTTTAGAATCATCCCATTAGAATCAACTCAATCCTAAGCCCTCCATCTATGTATAGATATCTATATACTTTTGAATTACTCTATTAATGACAACATTCTTAAATTAACAAATAATATTTTCCCATATAAGAAGTAAACAATTTAGCTTTATTAAATCTCTTATGGTTAGTCTTTTATGTATACCTTCTTATGTTTCTCCTGATTCTTGTATTTATCAGTCAAATTTTCTGTTCACTTCTGGTCTTTTCTTCAAGAATACCTGAAAGTCCATTAATTAATTACATTTTTTTTCCTTTGAAGGGATTATACTCAACTTTGCTAGATAAGTTTTCTTGGTTGCAAAGCCTAGTTCCTTTGCTCTCATAGTCTATGCCCTGTGATATTTTAATGTAGAAGCTGCTAAATCTTGTGTTATCCTGACTATTGCTCCACAATATTTAAATCGTTTCTCTCTAGTTGACTGTAATATTTTCTATTGGACCCAAGAGCTTTGAAACTTACCCATAATGTCCCTGTGCATTTTCATTTTGAGATCTCTAAGGTGGAGATCAGTGGATTTTCTCAATTAGTTCCAAAACTTTAGGGCAATTGTCCTTAAAATTTTTTTGATCGTGACTTTTAGGTAGTCCAATAATTCTTGTATTATCTCTCCTCAATCTATTTTCTATGTCAGTTGTTTTTCTTCTGAGAAATTTTATGCTCTCTTCTATTTTTCATTATTTTTTATTTTATTTTATTATTTCTAGATGTCTTATAAAGTCATTAGCTTTCTTTTTGCCCAATTCTAATTTTAGAGAGTTATTTTCTTCCATAAGTTTTTGGATATTTTTCCAATTGATTGACTTTCTTTTCATAATTTTCTTGATTTTCTTGCATGATTCATCTCTTTTCCCAAATTTTCCTCAACCTCTATTATTTGATTTTTAAAGTCTTTCTTAAGCTCTTCCAATAACTCTTTTGGAGCTTGTGACTATTTTACATTTTACTTTGAAGCTTTACAAGTAGCTGTTTTGATTTCATTGTCTTATACTGAATTTGAACCCTGATCTTCTCTATTACCATAGTAGCTATCTATGGTCCAGTTCTTTCTCTGTTGTTCACTAATTTTTTAAACATCCTATTTCTAAGCTGTTAACTTTATGTTAGGATCAGGCTCTCCCGTGCCCAGAATATAGGGATAATAATCTCTCAGTGCATAATAATTTTAAAGGAGTAAGAGTAAATGGTACATCATATGCAATATTTATTATAAAACACAACAAATATAATAAAAAGTCACTAATTCATAAAATACCATAATCAAGAAATAAATTATAAGAAAATAAGACATACACACATGAGGACAACAAGCAAAAGCATTACTTAAAGATTTACAATAATTAAGACTCTAAGCAATCACCTTAATGCAAATATTAATAATATGGAAATAGGTCTTGATCAATGGCATATGCAAAACCCAGTGGAATTACTCATTGGCTAGGGGGGTGGGGGTTTTGGGGGAAGAGGGGAAGGAAAGAACATGAATCATGTAACCATGGGAAAATATTCTAAATCGATTAATTAAATAAATAATTGTCAATAAACAGATATGCGATAATTAGATAAAAACAGTCACAAAATAAGTAATTGATATGATAAAAGAAAAGAAGACAAAGAGCAGTTAGGTACCATAGCAGATAGAATATTGGACCTGAAACTAGGAAAACATGACTTTGAATTTGACCTTTCTAGCAGTGTTACTCTGTCATTTTTCACCTCCCATACTCCTCTGGCAATTACAAATGAGAGGGGGTTGCATTCTGTTTTGTCCATACTTTACTAGCTGGTTTCTTATCACTGAATCTCAATTTCATCTTCTGGTGATCCTCCCTTTTTTGTAACTGGTCAGAATACTCTTCGACACTCTCTTTGTTCCTCTTGGTTCCTAGCCTTCATTCTCAGCTCCTTCCATTCTTCACCTTCCAAAGAATACAGCTTGGTTATTAGAAGGCTTCTGATTATTGCGAGCTTGAGTTTTTTTGTTAAACTAGATTATACCAGTGAATTGCATGAGTATTAAAAATAAATTGGTGAAATCTGGCCTCAGAGCCTTCCTGGCTGTGTGACCCTGGGCAAGTCACTTCACCCCCATTGCCTACCCCTTACAACTCTTCTGCCTCGGAACCAATACACAGTATTAATGGAAGATGAAAGATCGGGGTTTAAAAAAATAAATAATTTAGTGAATCTTATGAATTCGAGGAGTCTTCATTGAAAGGGTCATGGAAGTGGGGATGCCATAAGTCAGAATAAAGAAACACTGTATTATTCATGGGTATATTCCAGATCAGATCATTAGCCTGGAGCCTCAGGAAAGAGCAAGGCATGAAAATGGGGAGAGTAAGCTATTGGAGGTGGCTGTGGTGCCATCTGGTGGCCTTTCTCCTTTCAGCATCATCTCTCTTCTCACACTAGACAACTAGCAAGTTGCCATATGAGAAAAGGTCAAACCAAAAGATGGGGACTAGGAAAATAGTGGCTTCTGGATGCAGCCACCGTTCCAGGTCATCAGCCATAGCCAATCCAAAAGGCTCCAATTCCACAAGGCTGCCGATGCTCCAAAGTCCCCCCAAGACATTTCCAATACTCAGCATCACAACTTTCCCAGAAGTGTTTTTTCCAAACTCTGCCACATGGAGAATTACATCCGCAACACTGTGTATGCAATAAGAAGCTGGGCTCCATAAGAAACGATGAAGAGGACAATCATGAAAAAAAATCTGGAAAGACTTCTATGAAGTGATGCCAAGTGAAGTGAAAGAACAAGGAAAATACTGTCTGCAGTAACATCAATAATGTGCAATGATCAGCTGTTGATGACTTCATTATTATCAGCAAGGACTCTAAGAGACTTGTGGCACAAAAGCCTCTCCTTCACCAGAGGAGAAACTGATGGAGTCTGAATGCAGATTGAAGAAGACCATTTTTTCACATTATTTTCTTCATACATTTTTTCTTATATAAGCAACATGCCTTTTTTTCACAACACAACAAACACAGAAATATGTATTGCATGAAAAGTACATGTATAACCTAGATCAAATATTACCTTATATGTCAGGGAGGAAGGATGAGAGGAAGAAAGGGAGAGAACATGGATCTCGAATGTCAGAAAACAATTATTATATATTGTAGTGAGGGGCTCAGTGGATAGAGCACCAAGCTTGAAGATGAAAGGTCCTGTGTAAATAATCTGGCCTCGTATACTTCCTCACTATTGTCATACTCAAACTCTGGGAGCTGAGAGTCTCACCTTGATTGACAGGTAAAGACAGTTGGAGACATTGGAATGTTCCCAGATGCTGTGAGGACAAGAGGAAAGGCAGTTGGCCTGAGAGTATAAATACCCCAACAGCCTTCTGAGAAGGGCTTTTGGCTTTTAGGGCTTTGGGCTTTTGAAACCCTTGGCTTTTGGTTTTAGAGCCCTGGCCTGAAACCCTTGCCTTAAACATTAATCTAATCTTGGACATTGATTGACCTGTGGGTCTGACGATGGATCCTCTGGTTCTCTCTGAATTCCCCCTAGATATTTAGGCATCTAAACCATCACTAGATATTTAGGTATCCCGGGGCCAGGGTGGGTGGACCTTGGAAGTGGGTAGGAGAAGAAGCAGAGGGTGGTAAGGGAGGTATTTCCTGACGGCTGAAGAACTGACATAACAACTGGCAGTAAGAAGCTGAGAGGGATCATCAATATCTGTGTCAATCAAGCAGATTGCTTTCTCTGGTTTGGCTGTGGCCAAGCTGAGCCAGAGGAGGTGAAGAACAAGAGCTCCAGCATTACTGAAGCAGCCTACAGTCCTGAGGGATTAGTGCCATAGCTATAGTGACAGGGTCTCCTATCCCCAATCCGGTCCTGATCATTCCTTTCCCTTATTAACATCATAGATAAAGATTATTAAGTACCTTCCTTGAGTAGTTATTCCATCACCACTCTGGGGAGGGAGCAACACAGTCAGATGAACGTTATCCAAGGCTGATAGAGCCCAATACCAATAATCAATCAACCCCAGGTGGGACCTGAAAGGGTTATCCATCCATTGACCTCTAGGGATCCTGCCTGGGCACTGTTATCAAGAAGGGCAGTTAGTATAACATCCAGCTGAGTGGCAGGGCTCAGGTGTCCCTGCACCAGTCATCAAGTTATTCTAGTTATTTTAGTTGTTAATCTGGGAAGCTGTGCTTTGATTCCCTTGATGGCTGTTATACCAATACTTAGGATCGACTCTAAAACAGAAGGTAAGGGTTTTTTTTTAATTCTATCAACATGTAATCTGGAAAAGAAAATATAGTTTAAATTTTTAAAATAAATTATAAACATAAATAAATGAGAAGCTGGGCTCAGAAGCCAGTCTCTGATTATATATGGAAATACTAGTAGTAGAAGAGTATATTTGTTAAGTCAAGGATTGGGAAAAAAAACATTTTTAAGGTAATTTCAGCTCTGCCACTTTCCTAATTGGGTGATTTAGGCCAAGTCACTTCCGACTCTGCATCTCGGTTTGTTACCTTTAAAATGAAACTATTGTAGGGTGGGGGTGGGGGGGGCATCAGATGGCTCAGTGGATTAAAAGCCAGGCGTAGAGATGGGAGGTCCTGGGTTCAAATTTGACCTCAAATACTTCTTTCTCTGTATAACAGCAGATAAATCACTTAACCCCCATTACCTAACCCTGACCACTCTTCTGCCTTAGAACCAATACACATTATTGATTTCAAGATGGAAGGTAAGGGTTTAAAAACGCGAAATGAAATGAAATGAAACTACTGGACCGGACAATGTCCAAGGTTCCTACCATCTCTATAAACTCTATTATCCTTCCTCTTGATCCGAAGCCTGGCTTGCTCATATAGAAAGAACCTTGGCAGAACAGGTAGATTCAATGGACATGTTGGCAGTATATGAACTAACCCCAGAAAGGGTGTCCTTGCTGAGTTTGGCAGAGATTGTAGAATAAGCCAATTCCCAAATTCCCACTGGAATTACAGAAGGAGAGAATCCTTTCATTTTTGTCTTTGCAAGCCTAGCACTTAGCTGTAACAAGTAGGTAATTAATAAGTTTTTAAATATAATATAACATAATTATATTATATTAAATATATAGTTTATACATTAAATCTATATAAAATAAATCTATATAATAATATAATTAGTAATAATTCATTAATAAGATAACAATGGGCGCCTGTTACTTCCTTGGCACAGGCCAGTTCCTAGCTGTGGAAACTCCTTCAGCAAATGAGAGCAGCACATTTTCTTTTTTTTTTTTTTAATTTGAACATTTTTATTTAATTCATTAATTTGGAATATTTTCCCATAGTTCATGAATCATGTTCTTTCCCTCCCCTCTTCCCATCCCCCTCCCATAGCCCAACGAGCAATTCTATGTGTCATTGATGGAGACCTATTTCCATATTATGAATATTTGCATCAGGGTGATCGCAGCACGTTTTCTGCAATTTCTAGTCTTCGAGAATTGCCTAGGACACAGAGAGGTTGACTTGTAGCCAATAAATGTCCGAGGCAGGACTCGAATCCACGTCTTCCTGGCTTTAAGGCTACAGCTCTATCCAGGCTGCCTGACTGACTGATGACTTGGTTCCGCCATGGGAGATTTCGTCCCAGAACTGGTTCAGGCTTCTCCATACGTTCAAGCAAGCCGAGCATGGTCACAGGTCTGCCCTCCCTTCCCCACCACCCCTTAACGGGGCTCTCCTCAAGGGCTGCTGGTCAGGAGGAAGGGAGAAGAAGGGAAGGGAAAGGGCAAGAAAGAGGAGGAACCCCTTTCAGGGTCCCAGAAGGTGCCTGGAGGGGAGCCTGTGTGGGTGACGGAAGCGAGAGAATAGTTTGTGACCGGCAGGTGGCAGCAGAGCGCCATAAAGGACGGGCATCATTCCGGGATGCAGCGCAGCCCCCCTCCGCCCCCTGTGAGGCTCGGACCGGAGTAGCTAGTCGCCCTCCACACCCCCAAAGCTCTAAACATTCACGGAAACGTTTCTATTCCCGTCGTGACTGCCGGACGGCCCATCCGGAAAAGTGTAACTGCGCCCTGAGGCACGGCTTCCGGAGGGAGCCACAGCTGGGAGCTCCGCGGTGCCCCCTTGGATCGAGGGGCGGCAGCGCTAGTGCGATGCCCTAAAGAGGAATGAGGGGGGAGCGACGGGCTGGGGGGGGGGAGGGGACGGACTCAGCAGCATTTTGTGTCTCGGCAAAGAACTAGAAACAGAGCAGGGGACAGACTGTCGGTTGGACAGCGGCAGGGCCGATTCTGGGATGTAATTACGCCGGGACGGACGTTCTTTCACTGTAAGGAGTCAGGAAGATGAGGGGAACCTGGAAAGAAGAAGCGAAGTGAGCAGAACCCCAAGAAAACCTTACACAAGCCCGTGAAGGAAAACAGCTGGGAGAGACGGCAAACGTCTGTGATCACTGGGGACTTCAAAAAACTCCTGGTGAAGTGGGCAGCTGGGTGGCCCAGTGGATAGAGCCAAGCCTAGACACAAGAGGACCTGGTTCCAATCTGGCCTCAGGCATTTCCTAGCCCTGAGACCCTGGGCAAGTCACTTAACCTCCACTGCTTAGCCCTTACCACTGGCTCTTCTGCCTTGGAGTCAACACACAGAATTGATTCTTAAATGGAAAGCAAAGGTTTAAAAAGACCTGCTGATGAAGCAGAAGGAGAAGGCTGCAGTGTGCCATCCGTGTTCAGGCAGGGCCATTGGATTGCCTTTTTGCTTTGAATATACTCACTCACTACCAGGCTCCCTGGAGGGAAGGATGAGTTAGTAGATGCAAAAGAGAAAGGAAAAGTCATCAACAAAGTTATACTAAAATAATAATTAAAGAATTAAAATAAATAAGAAATTAAGTTGAAATTAAAATTAAAGAAATAAAAATAAAAATAAAAACTCAGCAGAAAACAAAAGTGAAGTCGAGAAAGGCCCACAGAGAGTTGGGGAACGATTATGTGGAGAGTAATGCCTATTGTTTCCTTCAAGAAAAACAAAAAGAGGATGGATGTGAAACAGAGAATAAGCTATATATGATTTGTTTCAAAAGGGGAGGAGAGGGAAAGGGCCAGGATAGGGTGGAGGGGAGGGAAGAAGGGAGAGGAAGGAAGAAGGAAGGGAAGAGAAAGAGAGGAGGGTAGGGGGAAGGAGAGAAGAGGGGAAGAGCAAAGGAAAGGGAGGGGAGGAGGAGAGAAGAGGTCCTCACTGAGCCACAGAGAATAAATTGGGAGTAAAGCTCAGGCCAAGGGCCACCTCCTATATGATGCCTTTCCTAAGCACTGTGCTGCTACTATCTCTCACTCTAAAATTATTGTTCAGTTGTATCCTTTTCTTTGTGATACCATTCAGAGTTTTCTTGGCAAAGATATTGGGAACGGTTTCCCGTTTCCTTCTCCAGCTCATTTTCCAGATAAGGAAATTGAGCAAAGTTAAGTGACTTGCCCAGGGTCACACAGCTAGAAAGTGTCTAAGGCAGGATTTGAACTCAAGAAGATGAATCTTCCTGACTCCAAGTCCACTGCTCTCTATCCAGTGTATGACGTAGCCCAATCCACCCTAAAATTATCTTATATTTCCTTTGTATAATGTGTGTATGTGTATATATATATATACACATATATTTATTTGTTTGCTTGTTTATTTATTTATTTACTTATTTATTTATTTGTTTGTTTGTTTGTTCATTTATTTATTTATTTGTTTGTTTGTTTGTTTATGTATTTCTATATCTATGAGTACACTCTAGCGTTATCTCTCAAAGAAAGGACTAGGACACCGGCTCCTCAGGGTTTCCAGAGCTGCTGGCCCAAGACCTCATCACCTGAATCTCCTCCACAATTAGGTGATGGGAAAAACAGCCCAGTTTCATTCAAGCACTGACCAATGATTAACTTTTAGAAAGAAAAGGCATTTACTTCCACAATAGAGCAAGAACAAAGCATAAACCTCCCCCGGAGATCTTGCTCCCTTATTCCACCTCTGGGAGTGTCTGGGAGGAGGGGCCTCAGTCTTAGCTCCATCCCTCCATAGCCTGACCCCACCAAGGTCCCATACACTGAGGCATGATGGCTGGAGGAGTCCTGGTCTCTGCTGCTCCTGGGCTGGATCTCTTCTGGGCCACAACGCTGAACCAAATGCTGGGATACCAAAGCACACATGTCCCTTTACCTCCATTGAAAGCACAGAGATTTAAGCAAGGAAAGAAGCCAGGCTTGTGTTCAAAGGACCCCACGATGGCCTTGGCAGAGAGGGTCCGAAGCCTCTTTCCTTACAGATAGGGCAGCTGGGTACCAGGCAAGGATGGAGTCAGGAAGACCTGAGTTTAAATCCAGTCTCAGACACTCACTAGCTGTGTGACCCTGGTCAAGTCTCTCAATGTAGCAATCCCAGGTACACGTTAATCTTGATACTGTTTTGAGAGAGCTCAAAAACTGACTCATGTATTGATTGATTTCTGTAACCTGGAGTAAAATTGAACCTCAACCGGGCCAAATTCCTAGCCCTTCCCTAAGGCTACACTCTGGAAGACCAGCTGGGTGACCCTGGGCAAGTCACTTGACCCCCATTGCCCACCCTTACCACTCTTCTATCTAGGAGCCAATACACAGAAGTTAAGGGCTTTTAAAAAAAGAGGGGGCAGGGTTGCTTATCTCAGTCTCCTTATTTTACCTAAAATAATCAATTAACATATGTATCAAACAACTGTAGATGCCTTAGGCCATATGAACTCCTGATCTAGGTGTGAGCTCTACCTATTGTTTTAGGTTCCAGAAGTTTGGATCTCCAGATGATTACCTCCTAGTGCCAAGGTATTAGTCCACTTGTCTTTTCATTGTCTTTTTCCTTCCCCCTTTACAGTTGTAACTTCAATAAAGGAGCAGTATGTCAGCTAAGGGTTAAGCTCTGAACCATCTAAGCCAGTGATTCCCAAAGTGGGCGCCACCGCCCCCTGGTGGGTGCTACAGCAATTCAGGAAGCAGTGATGGCCACAGGTGTATTTATCTTTCCTATTAATTGCTATTAAAATTTTTTAAAATTAATTTCCAGGGGGCAGCTGGGTAGCTCAGTGGATTGAGAGCCAGGCCTAGAGATGGGAGGTCCTAGGTTCAACTCTGGCCTCAGACACTTCCCAGCTGTGTGACCCTGGGCCAGTCACTTGACCCCCATTACCCACTCTTACCACTCTTCCACCTAGGAGCCAATACACAGAAGTTAAGGGTTTAAAAAAAAAATTTCATTTCCAGGGGGCTAAGTAATATTTTTTCTGGAAAAGGGGCAGGAGGCCAAAAAAGTTTGGGAACCATTCTAAGCTCTTGACCATCAGAGCTCCTAACCATGGAACAATGGTCGGCAACCTTTTTGGCCATGAGAGCCATAAACGCCTGCTGAAGGAGGAGGATGGAGGCGGAAGGCGCTAGAATATGGGGCGGGGGCTGAAGGGCCCCCTGGGGTACATCCTGGGGCTCTGCCTGGACTGGCCAGTCAGGAGGTGGAGCCAGATATGGCTCGAGAGCCATAAGTTGCTGGCCCCTGCCATGGAAGCTTACTCACTGTCTGACTACCTTATGCCAGAACTTTCTTTGTCTGTGTGTCTTTATTCTCTCCTTATGTTCTCTTTCCATTAGTCCTTAGCTCATAACCCATTTTCTCTCAGTCCCTGGTTCCCCTTTCTGAGTGTCCTACACACTAGGAATCTTCATGGAGTTGGTGGACAGCTTCATTTAACCTGTTTGCCTCGGTTTCCTCTTCTATAAAATGGAGATAATAAAGCACCCTCCTTCCAGGATTGTGGTGAGGATCAACTGAGAGAATAATTGTAATATGTTTAACCATAAGCACCACAGAAACACTGGCTCAACTATTTCTCCATTTTCGCTCTCTGGATGACACCAGAGGAGACCGACAGACCCACCAAGGACACAGCTGAAGAGACAGACACCCCCCCACTCATGAGTCTGACTGTGGAAGCACACCCAGTTCTGGCTGTACAGACAGCTCAGATCCCTTCCCCTAACCACGTGCTTGGCAAACCAGAGCCACTTAGAGAATGTCTCATCAGATGGAAGTCCATGCCATCCCAGCTCTCCAGGCAGGAGACTCCTCAGCATCTCCAGCGTAGGGATCGGGTTGAGTTGGAGCACACCAAAGTGCTTTCTTTGTATGTGCTTCAGGCACCCTTCTGCATGGTTTCCTCTGACTGAGCAGAAGCTCCTGGGGGGCAGGCATTTTTGTCTTTGCACCTCTAGAGCTTATCCCAAAACTTCATGTCGATTGCTTAATTGACCATGGCCAGAGGGCAGCTAGGTGGTGCAGTGAATAGAACCCTCAGTGCAGAATCACTAAGAGTCATCTTCATGAGTTCAAATCCAGCCTTGTAGCTTTGTTATCCTCAGTTCCTTCTCAATAAAATGAACTAGAGAAGAAAATGGCAAATCACTTCAGTGTTTCTGCCAAGAAAACCCCCTAAAATGGGGACACTAAGAGTCAGCCACAACAGTAACAGCTGAACAAAGATATTCCATTTTAGGAATACTTTGGTAGCTGATTCTGTGTGACCCTGGGCAAGTCACTTAACCCCTTTTGCCCTTACTGCTCTTCTCCTTAGAACCAATATACAGTAGTGATTCTAAGATGGAAGGTAAGAGGTTGTTTCTTTTCTAAGTATATAATAGGTAAAAAGAATACAAGTCTAGGAAAATGGATCAAGGAGGTAACCAAACTTGGAACCAGTTTAGGAATTCCTCCTAAACTCATCCCTTCCCCATCCCCTGAAGAGATCAGCATCATGACCCAACTAAGGGTAGTAGCCTTTTTCCATTTTCACAAGGGTTTAGAGTAGATCACTTATGAGGTCTCTGATTACGGGGAGGGGGGGTGGGGGGGGAATACATGAGGAGAATGATCAAAGAAGGAA
This sequence comes from Gracilinanus agilis, assembly GCF_016433145.1. Lineage (NCBI taxonomy): Eukaryota > Metazoa > Chordata > Mammalia > Didelphimorphia > Didelphidae > Gracilinanus > Gracilinanus agilis. Next base: position 286,406,954 of record NC_058135.1, on the reverse strand, counting down.
TTGAATAGTTTTCCATGACTGATTTTCCTATTAGAGTGTTAATACCAGACTGTATTTTAAAATATTCTGATCTTTTCTTTGTTGAAGAATTCCTATAAAGTGTTACCTCTCATTGTCTAGGAATAGAAAGATGTCCAAGGGGGCAGATAGGTAGCACAGTGAATAGAGAGTCAGGCCTGGAGTTGGGAGAACCTGGGTTCAAATATGGCCTTACACACTTCCTAGCTGTGTGATTCAGGGCAAGTCCCTTAACTCCAACTAGTCCTCACCACTCTGCTGTCTTAGAATTGAGACTAAGACAGAAAGTAAGGGAGGGAAAGAGAAAGAAAGAAAGAAAGAAAGAAAGAAAGAAAGAAAGAAAGAAAGAAAGAAAGAAAGAAAGAAAGAAAGAAAGAAAGAAAGAAAGAAAGAAAGTCCAAAGGCATGGGGATGTTATGTCAATTTGGACATTTCTTCTAAGTTAGAGAAGCTTAGATTTAGAATAATATTAATGCTAAGTTCATAAGTTCATAATGTTCAGTCTGAAATGCTGGATATGGTCTTGACCTTTTATCTCTTCAGTAAAGGGAATAGAAACACTAAGGAACACAGTCCCTAGTTAGAGAGTGAAGCCAGGACATCACTCCAAAGTAGGGAGAAAGAGACACAAATGCTATTTGGGGGGAGGGGTGGGGAGTTGGGGCGTTCAGGAAAAACTAGTACCTCTGGTGTGAGGGCTTGCTGAGCCCTTTGCAGAGCTGCTGCCTTCCTTTGGTGTCTACCTGCCACCCAGCTCTCGCCCGTGGTTCCAAGAAGCTGGGTGAAGTCATACCCCAGTAAACTATCTCTGTGGGTAATTGCCAAGCCTCAGAGTCATTGGAGAGTTGGGGGTGTCTACCCCAGACGCGTGGAGATTTCCTCCAATCGAAGGGGCAAGGCAGATGAGAACAATCTGTTCTGATGGCCACGAAAGCAGCAGAAGTGGGCACTACGGAGAGCTCAGAGCTTGGTCAGACGCTGAAGATGCCAAGGTCATTCGCCATGCCTGGGGCCATCGCCAGTCTTGGCTTTTGTCTTGCTACAGTATTTGGATGGCTCTGGAAGAGAGAATGAGGCTGATGGCTCTGTGCAAATCCACATCACTTAAATTCAATGTATGCCCGAGACAAAAGCCATCCCCAATGATGTTCTTTTGGTTCTCTTCCTAGGAAGGACAATAACCAACTAGCCAACCATTGGTGAGTTCACCCCAGATTAGTGCCCAGGAGCTGCCTACTTTAACTAGTTATTCTGGCTAATTAGATGCTAATCTCTGTGGCTTCTACCGAGAAGAAGGATTACGAATTCTGCCAACGCCCTCTGAAATTTGGCTCTGGAGGACATTCCCCATTGCTCAACCCTAGTTACAAATCTTCCTGCCTTTCTCTAAAGGGAATTAAGCATAAGCTCAGAAATAGTTGGAGGGTGACCTCTAATAAAGTGGAGGGTTTTTTTTAAAGCCTCAAGAATTGTATTATTCCATTAAACTGCCTGCCACTCATCACATACTTTGATGGCCCCAAACGGGCTAAACTTTCCCAGACTCCTCGGTTCCCATCAAGTGAACCGCTTCCTACTGTTTTCACAATGGGCTTTTATCTCTAAACAGCTGCAAAATCTATTTAGGAAATAAGGCTCACTTCCCCTCTGAGATTCTAAATGTGGGCTTCCACAGATTTATTTTAGAAACTGGAGATGTTTTCTCTATGCCTGTGTCCAGCTGGATGGATTAGACTAAGGAAAACAGTATAGTATAATGAGAGCCAGCTAGGTGGTGCAGCGAAGAGAGCGCTGGGCTTGGAATAAGGAAGACTCATCTTCGTAAGTTCAAACCTGATCCTAGCTACTCACTTGCTGTGAGTCTCTGTGCAAGTCACTTAACCCTGTTTGCCTCAGTTTCCTCATCTATAAAATGAGCTGAAGAAGGAAATGGAAAACTACTCTCTGCCAAGAAAACCCCAAAATGGGGTCAGGAAGAGTCCAAGACATTTGAACGACAGCAACAAGTGCTTCTTGTATGCCAGATGCTGTGTTAAGTTGTGAGAATACTCACACGAGCAAATGAGATGATCCTTTCTTTCAAAAAGCTGACACCCCTATGGGAGCAGATAGCACACAGAGGTCAACTAGAAGACAAGGGATGGGATACGTGTATAGCAGAATGATTTGGAAATGTCTGGGAGACGTGGGTTCGAATCCTCATTTTGAAAATAGAAATAATAATACTTATAATATCTAGTTCACAGGGTTGTTGAAAATGAAAACATTTTGAAAAACAATAATATGAACGACTATTTTCATTATGTTGATTAACTCTGAAGTCATTAACTTGCTTTCAGGTCTGTTAGACACTTGATTTCACTTAGTGATATTTTCAATATCATAGTTTTGAAAAGAATTCTGGTTGTAGAATCAGAAAACATGGGCTTCAAATAAATGCTGATTTATTATTTGCTTGATAAATTGATTTTGAGTCAAGTTCCAAAACTTAGCAGTTGTGTGACCTTGGGCAAGTCAGTCTACTCTCCACGGAGCCTTCTAGCTCTAAATCAGTGTTTCTCTGTGTCCTAATCTGTAGCATGAAACCTAAGTTAAAAATGAACTGAAGCTGGCAAGGTCAGGACAACAAAAAAGCATTTTTCAAAACTATGTTAAGAAGGAGCCGATAAGTGGCTCAGAGAGTGGACTGAGAGTCAGGCCTAGAGATGGGAAATTCTGGGTTCAAATCTGGTCTCTGACACTTCCCAGCTGTGTGGCCCTGGGCAAGTCACTTGACCCTCATTACCTAGCCATTACTGCTTTTTGGCCTTGGACTCAAAATTTAATATCAATTCTAAGACAGAAGATAAAGGTTCTAAAGAGGGTATGTTGAGGAAAAGAGATGATCCCAAGAAGGACGATGAGGGGACAGAATGGCGAAAACATACAACGCAGAGAAATTTGTCTGAAACAGATCTGGGGGAGTTAGTGGACTGTAAGAACCACAAGAGGCAGCCAAATGACCTTGGCAGTGGCCAGAAGGATCCTGTATTCTTGGGATGCATTAAGAATCAGAGCATGTCAGAGATGGAAAGAATCTCAGGCCATCTGGTCCAACCCGCTGAAAAAAGAGCCCCTCTACAAAGTGGTTATCCCGCCTTTGTGTGAAGATTTATAGTGACTAGGAACCTATTCATCACCTCCCAAGGCAGCTCATTCTACTTTAGATACCTCTAGCTGTGGGACTTCTAGGTAGCCCAGAGGATAGAGTCCTGGAACTGGAGTCAGGAGTACCGGAGTTCAAATCCAGCCTCAGATACTTACTAGCTGTATGACTCTAGGAAAATTACTTATCCTGTTTGCCTCAGTTTCCTCAACTGTAAAATGAGCTGGAGAAGGAAATGGCAAGCCACTCTAGTGCCTTTGCCAAGGAAACCCCAAACAGGATCACAAAGGATCAGACATGACTAATTGACTAAACAACAATAAAACCAGAATAGCTCGCCCTGAGAGGTAGAGGTTTCCCTCTCCCTACTATTCTTCAAACTCACTTTATGAGCATTTGTACATTCAGTATGGTGGGGTATTGGTCAGGAAGAAATTGAGCTGATGGCTCCTGGACTTTCTCTACCTTGCCCCCACACCAAGTACCTAAATCCCACCTCCTTCCCCATCTTTTCATCTCCTTCTTATATGTCATTTTCTACCATTAGAATGTAAGCTCCTTCAATTCTGAGGGACTTATGAGAAAGAACCCTCTCCACACCCAGAGAAAGAACCGTGGGAGCAGAAACACAGAAGAAAAATATGTGATTGATCTCATGGGTCAATGGGGATATGATTGGGGCTGTTGACTCTAAATGGTCACTCTATTGCAAATAGTAATAATATGGAAATAGGTTTTGATCAATGATACATGTAAAACCTAGTAGAATTGCTCATCAGCTCCAGTAGGGGGGAGGGAGGAGGGAAGGGAAAGAATATGAATCATGTAACCATGGAAAAAATATTCTTAATTAATTGATTGATTGATTGATTTTTAAAAAGAATGTAAGCTCCTTGAGAGCAGGGGCTATCTGCTTCTGTTAGTATTTATATCCCCCTAGTTTAGCAGTATCTGGCACACAGTAAGAACTTAATGAATATTTCTTGACTTGCTTTGCCTTGCCTTGTTCCAACTCGAAGAAACTATGATATCATACTGTTTAACCTACCTATTAGACTGTAAGTTCATTGAAGGCAGGGACTTGTGTTTCTTCTTATTATTTATACTCTTAGTGTTTAGCACAGTGAAAGGCACATAGCGGGTGCTTAATAAATGCTTATCAAATTGAATTGAACCTGCCTCCTAAGGCTTGCTGCTAATGGCCTTGTACCTCTAAATTAGCATTCTACCAATTTAACCAAGAGGAGGTCCGAATGATCACCAATCATATCCAAATCTTAATAAATACAAGGTTCTGGGTAGTTCCATATCCTCCCTGGAATTCAAACAATCTATCCCCACATCAGAAGGCTGCCATTGGCAAGCCTGTCAACTTTCCTGTGATTCTGAGAAGGACGCTATCCCTCTCCCCAAGGCCTTCCCCTTTGAGGGTAGCAGCTCCTCACCTTATTTTAGAGAGTGTGACTAGTATAGATTTCATCTGTTTGAATCTTAGCTGGAGCTCCCATCCCTTGGGAAAGTCCTGTATCTTGATGAGGTCTAATTGCACGAACATAATAAACCAGTTCTCTATCGAGGAATGGATTACTATATTTAATTACTTTACTCATTGCCAAAGAAGCAACAGAAGCAATAAAAGCCATTATATAGTAAAACAATTCATCTATGACTACGTGTATAATTCCTCCCGGACCTCAACAGTCTTTAACCAGACTATAAACTCTCCCTAAGCCCAGGATGTTAAAAAGAAGCTGGTAAAGGTAGCCTCTTTGTTGTGCTCCCTTGGGAAGCATAGAGGCTTCCCAAGTATTTCCTACTCACAACCCAAGTGTCACTGTTAGACTTTCCCACTTATGGCCTTCACAGGACTCATGGTCAAGTCATTTCTAAGATGTGGGAAATGGATTCTGATGTCACTGCTTCTCTTCTCAGTTTGGTCAAAGGCAGCATGCTTAGATCCTTCTCTCTGGTTGGTCCTTGATGTGGCTGCTCATTGATGGGGTTGTATTAGCTGGTGATATCTCCTCACAGTTCATCCATCATTACTAAAGCACAGGCCAGTGGTTAAAAAAAAAAAAAAAAAAGAAACCCATCAGACCCCACTGCCATCTTGGCTTCCCTTCATTTCTCCTCCTTGGCCCAAAGTGCCTGCCAGCTGCCTTATCATTTCCACACTCATTTCCTCTCTTGGTGGCCAGAAACCTGACCTTGCTCACCTGAATCTCTTCATCTGGAAAATAAAGGAGTTGGACAAGACAACCTCTAAGATCCCTTCCAGCTCTAAATTTATAATCCTATCACCTTCCTCCTTCCCCCTCTGCCTCACAAAGTTAGTTAGTTCTAAAGGGACGTTAGAACACAAGAGGTGGGAGCACTGAGGGACCTTAGAACCCAGTCTCCTCTCACTCCTCATCTTTCTTGACCTCTCAACAGCACTTGGCACTTTGGCCCATCATCCCCTCCAGAAGACTCTTTCTTCTCTAGGGTTTTAACACTACTTTCCCCTGGTTCTCCTCCTCCCTGCCTGACTACTTCTTCTCAGTCTCTTCTACTGATCTCCATCTAGGTCATGCCACTAACTGTAGGTGTCCCCCAAAGGCTCAGTTATAGGCCCTCTTCCTTTCTCTCCCCTCTCTCAGTGACCTCATTAGCTCTCATGGGAGCTATGCTTCATTTCTATGTGGATGACCCCCATTTCTATTACAGGCATCCTTTCCACATCGCGGGGGTAAGAGGCACGGCACCTCTGCAATCTGGAAAATCCAAGTAAAATGTCTTGGCCCTCTCATCACACGGGAGAAGAAGTCTGAATTTTTCATCATCTTTTATGGCATAGTGTTTACAGTGAAAGAAATTGTGTCTATTTATGGCATTCAAAGATAAAATGTGCTGCTATTATACAATACTATACATAAATTTTATGCACTTCTGAGTTCCTAAACTTTTTCTGTCTCTTCTGCTGGCCTTCAAGTGTCATCCCATTTAATCTCTTATTCCAGCTCGAGTTATATCTCGATATGGAAGAGGTACCTGTATATACGGGACTCCATCTCTCTCAGGCTTTAGGCCCATTGAACATTTCAACTTGGTATCTCACTGGCAATTCAAACCCAATATACCCAAAATAAGACTTATCTTCTGTCTCCAAACACCTCCCTCTTCTGAACTTTCCTGTTACGATCCTTTTTGCTTTCCAAATTTTCCTAGTACCACCAGCCTTCTCGGGATCCAAGCTTTCAGCCTTGGAGAGAGACTTGACTCCTCACTCTCCCTCACCATGCAGAACCAAAGCAGTTGCCAAATCTCATCATTTCTGTCTCTAAGACTCTCCAATATATTCCCTCCTCTTCTTCCCTCACATATCATTCCCCCCAGGATAGACCTTCTTAGCTGGACCTTTTACTTGGTCCTCCTTGCCTTGAATCTCTCCACACTCTCATTCATCCTCTATTCTACTGCTAAATTGATTTTTTCTCAAGAGTAGGCCTGACCACACACCAAGAGTCTCCCTAATACCTCCCACCATCCCAGTGACCTTCTCTTTTGTCAACACCTAGACCCGTAGGGCCTATATTCCTGTGACTTGTGAGTTCCTCCCTGGATCCACAGAAGTATAGAAGCCAACCACACTCACTCCAAACCTGCCTCGGCCCAGAACTCCCAGGACAGCTTTTCCACTTTACTTCACAAAAGTACCTCCCCTGATTTTTAGCTCCCTCTTATGGATTGTTTTCTTCCCATTAGAATGTAAGTTCCTCAAGGACGGGATGTTTTTCTTTTAGTTTGTATAGATATCCCTCCTGGATGGCAGGGGGCAGGGGCACAGCACCCCCATGATGTGGAAAATCTGAGTAAAAAATCTCGGCCCCTCCTTCATACCAAAGAAGAACTCTCCGTTTGTTCTTTTTTCTTCTATAGGATGTTGACAGTACCTTGAAAAATTTGGCTTAAATATTTGATCATAAGATATATGTAAATCAATGTTAACATTTCTAGTCTTTGCAAATTATCTACTGGCTTTCACGCACTTTTCCCAAAATCTAACATTTTTAATTATTTTAAATTTATTTAAAAATACATATTTATTGAGGGGATGTCCATCAATTGGGGAATGGCTGAACAAATTGTGGTACCTGTTGATGATGGAATACTATTGTGCTATAAGAAATAATGACCAAGTTGATTTCAGAAAAAGCTGAAGGATCTGCAGGAACTGATGCAGAGTGAAATCAGCAGAACCGGGAGAACATTGTACACAGAAATAGCAATATTGATGAGCACGATAAGCAACCATGAAAACTCGGCTACTCTCAGCAATGCAATGACCTGGGACAATCCTGAACGACTATGAGGGGAAATGCTTTCCACGTCCAGTGAAAGAACTGCTAGAGTCGTCCTTCTCATCAGTGTATCTTTGGTTTTATTTGGGGGGTTGGGTTATATATGAGCGTGCTTTCACAAAAGTGACCAATACAGAAGTGTGTTTTGCATGACAATAAAAATTAAATTTATAAAAATAAAACAAAACATATATTTACTTATTTTATTAAAATGAAGATTATTTTGGGGGCAGCTGGGTAGCTCAGTGGATTGAGAGCCAGACTCAGAGACAGGAGGTCCTGGGTTCATATCTGGCCTCAGACACTTCCCAGCTGTGTGACCCTGGGCAAGTCACTTAACCCCCATTGCCTAGCCCTTACCATTCTTCTGTATTGATTCTAAGAAGGAAGGTAAGGGTTTAGAAAAAATGAAGATTCTTTTCAAAAGAAATTGTGTATATTTGTAGCATTTTGATGGAAGGGGTAAGAAGGAAGGTGTCACTATTGTTGTTGTTCATTCAGTCATGCCCAGATCTCCATGACCCCATTTGTAGTTTTCTTGGCAGAGACACTAGAGTGATTTGTCATTCCATCTCCAGCTCATATGACAGATGAGGAAACTGAGGCCAACAGGAGTAAGTGACTTGCCCAGGGTCAGATAGCTATTGAGTACCATATTTGAACTTAGGACTTCTTGACTCCTGGCCAATTGCTTTCTTCACTGCACCACCTACATGTCCCAAGTTAAGCCTTACTTTCTACATTAAAACAAATAAACAAACAAAAACCCTTACTTGATTCCTAGAGCAGCTAGGGTTTTCCCTCTCAAATTTATCTTGTATTTCTTTTCTGTGTCTGGCACAGTGGAAACTACTGCCGAGACTCCTAGTACTCACCTCTCCCTGCTCTGAATCAAGTCCTGTGCCATATTTGGTCCTCCAGAAGCTTGCTGGAGCCAGCTTAGACTGAGAGATTGCTAAATTTTCAGTGTGAGTATTTACGCCTCAGAAATCTGCAAAGGCTACAAAGCAAGACTTGAATTTTTTTTTTATTTTGTTGATTGTCTAAACTTAAGACAATAATGGAGAAAATGTTGATAGTTTAGATCCTGTCTAATAATACTATAATATAACATACCATCATTATAAAGAATAGAATAGAATAGAATAGAATAGAATAGAATAGAATAGAATAGAATAGAATAGAATAGAATAGAATAGAATGAAGGTAAACCCTGTCCCAAAGTCAGGTGGTAAGTAACTCTCTCCTTATCAGTGCAAGACAGGTAGAGTTGGGGAGAGACCAGAATTTCAGGTCTCAACTGGTCCCACCTTTGGGGACTCTCCTGGGGAGAGAATCTTTGTCCATCTGCTTCTAGTTTTGAAAGAGAAGATGGAAGAGGCCAATCCCACTGCAGTCTACTGAAGGAAAAGACTCTGAGAAGATAGGAGGAAGCTTGAGGAGTTCATCTGGCCTCTCACTAGCTCTGCTCTGCCTTCATTTCCACCAGTAACGAGAGAATCTCATACCAATGGCCTTTGGGACAGGGGTTACATTATATAATCCATTATATTATATACTTGTATATAACAAATTAATATATTATTGACATAGATAAAACATCATCATGTTTAATAATTGAGCACATAACAAAGTGCCTGGCACATGGTAGGTGCTTGGTTAATACTGATCAGGTGATGACTCGAACTCTTCCCTTGGCTCCAGCCCACTCCTTCTGTTGCTGTCACAGCAACAGTCACTCTGATAGATAATAATAATATTAGATAATTAGATAATATCATTAGTAGATAAAATAATCAAAGCCACTCTGGTAGATGCTGGTTCTCCCTACAAGCCTCCCAGGACCTCTCAGTGCCCACAAGATTAATGCTAGAGGAAACAAAAACAAAGGGCAGCTAAGGACCCAGCCGACTGAGCCCAATTCTCTGTGTGGAGAGCCACCCTTGGGGAGGGGGGAAGGAGGGGAGCCAGCATTCTTGGACAACACCTTGGGAGCTGCTGCCCTAGAACATTCAACTTAAGAGCGTCATTGGCAGGTGGGAAGGGTGCTAAAGCTCCTGCCTCCTGGCCTGCCTTGGACCAGTTTCTTCCTCTCTAGCTCTAGGCAGTTGTTCAAGAGAGCAAGTCCTGACCTGCTTTGGCGGAGGGAGTTTCCTCACCTAGTCTAAACTTTTCATTCTACAGGTGAGGAAACTGAGGCTTAGAGAGAGATTAAGCAGCATGCCCTGGGGGGGGGGGGGAGTGCTTAACGAGTGTTTACCTGCTGACAGTACCCGTAGTAGATATAAGAATTGGACCCCATGCCCTCTGCCCCCTGCTTCAATGCCCTTTCCAGCTCGCACGCTGCTGCCACTGCCCCCCATCTTGTCTTCCCTCCCCCATCTTCCCTCTCCATCCCTCTCCCACTCTCTCTCCTACTCTCTCTCCCTCTCTTCACTTTCCCTTTCTCCCTCCTCTCTAATGTGGCACTAATGTGCCTTCTTACATATGCAAATGTGAGCTTTCAGGTTTAAATATAGTAACTTCTCTCTCTGGGAGTAGAAGAACACTTTACAGTTTACAAAGCAGTCTCACATGCCTTAATTCACTTGAGATTCCAGATCTTTTCTATGAAAATGAAGAACTTTTATAACTCCTTGGCCCAGTGTCTCCCATCCCCACCCCCACACGAAGACTCACATGGGCTGGAAACAGCCTTGGCATGGCCTACAGCCCTTAAAAAGCAGAATGCAGGGGCTGCTGGATGGCTCTGGACGGAGAGCCAGGCTCAGAGCTAGCAGGTCCTGAGTTCAAATCTTGCCTCAGACACTTCCTAGCTGGGTGACCCTGGGCAAGTCACTTACCCCATTGCCTATTACAGTTCTTTTGCCTTGAATTTTAATTCTTCATATCAATTCCAAGACAAAAGGAAAGAATTTTAAAAGAAAGGTAGGATGCTTGAATTCGGCTGCTTTACCTGGGCTCTAAGAATGTCTTTTGGGCTCCCTTCACTGAACCATGAACTTCCAGCAACCTTCCTTGTTTTTACTTTCCCCATAAACCAAATGCCTGGCACAGTGAGAACTAAGGAGAGAAATAACATTGAGCCCGAGTTCAAATTCCAATTCTGCTCCTTATTGGCACCTTGAGGAAAGTCCCTTTCCCTATCTGCAGCTCAGATCTTTAGCTTCCTCACTTATAAAACAAAGTTTGGGTAGATGGGCTGTAGAGGCAGAGGAATAGAGCATGGTGAAATAGGAAGAATATTGCATTTGGGTTCTGTGTTCAAATCCTTTCCCCAACCCTTACTGTTTTGGTGGCCTTGAGCCAATACTATCCCCTTGCTGGGGCATTGTTTCTTTGTTTTTTAAAAACTTTTACCTTCTGTCTTAGAATAATAAGTATCAATTCCAAGGCAGAAGAGCAGTAAGGCCTAGGCAACTGAGGTTAAGCAACTTGCCCAGCATCACACAGCTAGAAAGTGTCTGAGGCAGGATTTGAACTCAGGACCTCCTGTCTCCAGGCCAGAAATGCTATCCACTGAGCCACCTAGCTGCTCTGGGGCCCAGTTTCCCATTTGTAAAATAAAGGAATTTGAATTGACTGACTTCAGAGGTCCCTTCCAGCTCTAAGTGGATGATCCACTGGTACTCTCAAGTCCTAAATTCTCTGGTCTCCTGTCTCATAGCACATACAAGTCATGGGAAGACTTACCAGGGTACATGCTACAAGGTTTGTGTCCAAGACCTTAGTCACCTCCTGCACTGATCTCTAATATTAACATCTTATGATAGGAAATGGGAATGCCTTCATTTTGTTTCTAGCCACCCAACAGAATTTCTCTTGTCTTTCCGGGTTCCAATCTCACCTTCTCCAGTTACTGTGTGTGCCTTTCAGTGATGTAATAATAACAAACATGAGAACTGGCATTTAGATCATGCTAAGATCTACAAAGAACTTTACAGACTTTACAAATTTTATCCTTGCAGCTTCACAAGAGTTAGATCATTGCCTCCATTTTATGGAGGAAGAAGCTAAGACCTAGAGAGATCACAAAGCTATCTAAGGCAGGATTCTCATCCAGGTCCTTCCAGACACCAAACCTAGATCTCTTCCCACCTCCTCCTGAAGCCAAATGAGCCCTTCCAACCCCTCAGTTTACATAGGAGGAAAACTGGGGTTGAATAAAATTCAAGTCCTTGTCTGTTACCACCCATTTACATTGTACATATCCTGTATGTACTTAGTTACTTAAATATCATCTCCCCAATTAGGCTGTAAACTCCTCGAGGGCAAAGACTCTATTTATCACTTTCTGTGTAGCCATGGCTGGTAGCACAGAGCCTGACACATAGTAAACACTTCATAAATATTTGTTGATCGATTCTTTGCACACAGGGAGTAAGCGGCAAAGCTGGGTTATAAAGGTAGGTCTTGAGACTCTATGTCTAGTGTGAATCATAGGATTTATAGCCAGAAAGAGCCTTAGAGGCATCCAGGTCAACCCTCTCATTTTATTTATTTATCAGTCTCTATGGAAGACTTTGTCACCAAGTGTTTGCTGATCTGTTCTTGCCACATTTGAAGCTTCCCACGAGACCAAGAAAAACAGTCAAGCAGATCCAGCTGACCTCATCTGACAGTCTGTGCAGCACCCTTACCCCGTTCCCCATCTCCCATCCCTAAGCTCCACCTCTCCTCCTCTCTTTGCTCTCTAGGGCAACCACTGACCATTGCCATTTGTCAGACCTGGGCTGCCTTTGCATGTTAGTCTCATGGTGTTCCTTGTGGCTCTGGTTCTCCTGGCTCTGCTTTCTTCACTCTGCATCAGTTCATACAAGTCTTCCCAGGGTGGTAGAGAAAGAACCCCCAGGTAGTAACTAGGGTGCTAGACCTGAAGTCAGACAGACCTCCCACCTCAGGCACTTACTAGCTGAGTGACCCTAGGCAAGTCACTTCACCTCTATAAGACTCTGCTGTCTTCACCTGCAAAATGAGGGGGCTGAGTTCTCTGGCCTCTAAGCCCCCTTCCAACTCTAAATTGCTAATCCTCAGATTTGTCATTTCTTTTTTGTTCCAATTTATCTGCCTATGAATTTGCTTGTTTGTGTTGACTTCAATGAGTCAAAATGACAAAATGACAAAAAAAATGACAAAAAGTCAAAAATGACTTTTTATTTCTTCAGTTTGGGAGGAGGAGAAAGCTTTTTTCTTTTCTCTTCTGGCTAAGGAATGACTTATTCCTTTTCAGTAAATATCCACTCAGTATGGAAAAGGGGAGCTCGCTTATGAGATGGTTTAGCAATAAGCCCCATAAATGCATCTGCATATTACAGGAGCCTTGGTGTCCATGGCACATTCAAAGCTGAGAGACTCCCCCTCCAGATTCTTGAAGTCTGCATCACTCTGCATGGACAGAGAGTGCAGTAAGAAGCCAATTACTCTCTTTGCACTCTCTCTGTGGCCCTGGGTTCAGCCTGGTGGTTTAGCTTGAGGTACCCTGCCAACCCTACCGAGGCATCCTTGGAAAGGAACGTGTTGTTTCTTTTTGAAACTCTTATTTTCTTTTAATCCCTTACCTTCCATCTTGGAGTCAATACTGTGTATTGGCTCCAAGGCAGAAGAGTGGTAAGGGCTAAGAAATGGGGGTTAAGTGACTTGCCCAGCGTCATACAGCTAGGAAGTATCTGAAGCCAGATTTGAAATTAGGACCTCCCATCTCTAGGCCTGGCTCTCAATCCCCTGAGCCACCCAGCTGCCCCTGAAACTCTTATTTTCTGTCTTACTAATAACTCTAAGACAGAAGGGCAAAAGCTAGGCAAATGGGGTTGAATGACTCAGACAGCTAGGAAGGCCAATTTGAGCCCAGATCCTCCCAACTTGAGCCTGATGGTCTGTCTAGTGTGCCACCTCCCTATCCCCAGCAAATTGTTCCTTTAATTTTAGATCTTTCAGATCAATATGCCCTAGATAGTTTGGGTAGTTCTACTGATGTGGACTTGCAGATTTGAATCCCTTAATTTGCATGATTTGTGGGGGTTCTCCAAATCAAACAAACATCTCTCCATTTTAATGATCACCTGCATTAGCTCACATTCATCATTTCTTATGGCACGGTAGTATTAAATCACATTTATATACTACCACCCCCACCCTATTTTAAAGAGATGGAAACTAAGACCCAGGGAAGGCAGAGAAAGAATTTGCCCAATACTATACAAGTGTCCAAGAAAATGTATTCAACCCTGGAAAAGTCATTCGAAAACCTGTCAAAAGAAATAAACTCCATCATAATGAATTTTATTTAATCATCAGACCTATTTGAAACAATATTTCTTATCAGAAAAATTAGAATTCGAAAAAATTCAAACAGCTGCTTTAAAGCCAATTGCCCCAGATATTTCTCTGTCAACATGTGCCCTTGTTTGGAGACACAGTATATAGATGCACTTATAGGACTCATGGACAAGCCATCCCATACATGAGTTCCCCTTTCCCATATGTAAAATTAATACTGAAGCTGATACTGAAAAGGAACAAACTGTTTCTTAGCAGAAAGGGGGCAGGATATTGCTCAAAGGAAAAAGATATCCTCTCCCCACAAACTGGAACATAAAAACCCCTTCCATGGGACTAAATATAATACTAACATGCAAAGTAATTTAAAACTAAGAAGTCTACATCTTTTATACTCTTATGGAAATTCTAATGAAAAGTCCTAGAAAGTTTCAGAAATTATTCCATACTAGATTGAGTATGTATGTATATATGTATGTATGACATTAAAATGCTGCCAACCCCAAAGATTCAAACAAAAGCCATTTTAGGAGAATAAACTAGACTCTGTTTTGTCCTATACATGAACAATTATTAATGACTTCTGTAAGAATGGCAGAGCCAAGTAACCAATGTTAGGGATGGAGGGGAGATAGAGTCTATGAGATGAGACTCTTCTAGCTCTCCCCTCTTGCCAAATATACACTACTGAGACTTTGAGGAAGTGTCACCCTAAAACTGGGTGACCTGGATGGTTGTGCCACCCCACAGGAGTTGGGGGCGAGGCTTCTCTATAAGATGAGGTATTGGGTACTCCAATCCAATTCTGAATGAGGGCGGGGTTCACACAAGCCTCCTCCTCCTCTCTCTATCTCCCCTCCATCCCTAACATTGGTTACTTGACTCTGTCATTCTTACACTTCTGATAGCTAAGAGTATAAACTAGAATTTACATATCAGTTATCTGATTGTTTCCCAATTTTTAAATGCCTAGCAAATCTTAGGGAAGCCTTATGCTTGACTTCATTTCAATGACCTATAAACTGGAGACCCTAAGAGTTTGCTTTGCCAGTCTCTGGGCTTTGTTGTCTCACCTACAAAATGACAGTGGGAGGTGGGAAGGAAGGAAGAGACTGTACAGAGTCTCTAAGGTATCTTCAAGTCAGAATCCTCTGGCTCAGGGGCAGCTGGGTGGTTCAGTGGATAGAGAATCAGGCCTGGAGATGGGGTGGCCTCAGATACTTCCTAGCTGTGTGACCCTGGGTAAGTCACTTAACCCCTACTGCCTAGCTTTTTCATTGCTTCTGCCTTGGAACCAATATACAGTATTGATTCTAATGTGGAAAATAAAGATTTTTTTTAAAACCTCTAAGAATTGGAAATTGAAGGGATGTCCCTCAATTGGGGAATGGTTGAACAAATTGTGGTGTGATGGTGATAGATTACTATTGTGCTGTAAGAAATGATGAACAGGATAGTTTCAGAAAGAGCCAAAAGTGAACTGATGCAGAGTGAAATGAGCAGAACCAGAAAAACGTGCATAGTAACAGCAATATTGTGGAATGATCAACTGTGATAGACTTAGCTACTCTCAGCAATACAATGATCCAGAGCAGTGATGGGCAAACTTTTTTTTTTTGTTTGTTTTTAAACCCTTGTACTTCGGTGTATTGTCTCACAGGTGGAAGAGTGGTAAGGGTGGGCAATGGGGGTCAAGTGACTTGCCCAGGGTCACACAGCTGGGAAGTGGCTGAGGCTGGGTTTGAACCTAGGACCTCCTGTCTCTAGGCCTGACTCTCACTCCACTGAGCTACCCAGCTGCCCCGCTGGGCAAACTTTTTAAAGAGGGGACCAAAGGAAAGGAAATGCTCCATCTGTCAGTCTGTTTCTAAGGCAACTCTTAAGTTTCACTGTATTGTATCCTACTCATTGTATTCGCCAGATTAGGAATACTGTCACATGGCTGGATAGAATATTTCAGGGGGCTGTATCTGGCCCATGGGTCGTAGTTTGTCCATCACTGATCCAGACAGTTCTGAGGTACTTATCATAAAAAATGTTACCTACCTCCAGAGGAAGAATTATTAGAGTCTGAATGCAGATCAAAGCATGCAATTTTTCACTTTAGTTTACTTGGATTTTGGTTTGGGGGTTTTGGTTTTATATGATTATTCTCTTACAAAAATGATCAATATGGAAATATTTTTAGCATGATAACATATGTATAATATGGATCAAAATATTTGCCAGCTCCAGGAGGGAGGAGGGAAGGAAAAGAGGGAGACAATTTGAATCATATAACTTCAGAAAATTTATGTGGAGATTTTTTTATTACATGTAATATATCCCCATCAATCCATGTGTTCAAGCAGTTGTTTTTCTTCTGTTTTTCTCCTCCCACAGTTCTTCCTCTGAATGCGGCTAGTTTTTTTTTTTCTCATAAGTCCCTCAGCCTTGCTCTGGATCCTTGCATTGCTGCTAGTAAAGAAGTCCATTATGTTCTATTGTACCATGGTGTATCCATCTTTGTGTACAATATTCTCCTGGTACTTCTCCTTTCCTTTGCATGAATTCCTGGAGGCACTCAAAGGACTTTAAAAGACTATCTGCCTTTTGATCCAGCCATACCACTGCTGGGTTTATACCCTAAAGAGATAATAAGGAAAAAGACTTGTACAAAAATATTCATAGTTGCGCTCTTTGTGGTGGCAAAAAATTGGAAAAGGAGGGGGTGTCCATCGATTGGGGAATGGCTGTATAAATTGTGGTATCTGTTGGTGATGGAATATTATTGTGTTAAAAGGAATAATAAACTGGAGGAATTCCATGTGAACTGGAAAGACCTCCGGGAATTGATGCAGAGTGAAAGGAGCAGAACCAGGAGAACATTATACACAGAGACTGATACACTGTGGCACAATTGAATGTAATGAACTCCTGTACTAGCAGCAATGCAATAATCCAGGAAAATTCTAAGGGACTTATGAGAAAGAACTGTGGGAGCAGAAGCACAAAAGAAAAACAATTGCTTGATCACATGGGTTGATGGGCACATGACTGGAGATGTAGACTCTAAACGATAACCCCAGTGGAAATATCAGTAATATGGAAATAGGTCTTGATCAATGACATGTAAAACCCAGTAGAATTGCTCATTGGCTATGGAGGGGATGGTGGGAGGAAGAGAAAGAACATGAATCATGTAACTATGGAAAAATATTTTAAATCAATTAATTAAATAAATTTGTTCAATTCAATAAACAAATAAAGTGTTCACTGACTGCTTGAGTTGGCTTGACTTCCATCTCTAACCTCCATCACTTCTATCTGGATGCTTTATTGTGTGGAAACATATTTTAAACCCTCCTTTTTAGGTCAACAGAAAATATGAATAAATAAAGCTATCTCCAGTCTAGAGTTCTACCCACACTTACCTAAAGGAAGGAAGCTGTATGAGCACTTAATCAAATTTCTCAGAAAACAAGACCCTCCACTAAAATTATTTCTCTCTCTCAGACCTAATGTCCCAGGAAAGTATATTAAGGGTCATGAAGGAGATCTAAGACCCTGGAAAATGAATGAAGGGTGGCAAACAGACCTAGAACTTCTCTAGTTAAAAGCATCACCTTCCCCATCATCTCCAAGAGTTATAGGAGCTAATAATAGCTACCATTTATAGGATTTTACATGTGTTTTCTCGTTGCATGCTTGCAACAACCCTAGGGAGATGAGTGCTATTGTTATCCCTCTTTTACAGATGAGGAAAATAAGGCAGAGTGACTTACCCAGAATCACACAGTAATTATCCAAGACAGAATTTGAACTCCGGTTTTCCTGACTCCAGGTCCATTGGACCACCTAGTTACGACCTCATTAAGAGCACTTTCCCCATTCAGAAGGAAATGGGGTATTGATCACAGGGAAGAAGTCTCTGATTATTTTGGGTCATCCACTCAGGCAGGTGAAGGGCAATGGGAGAAGCTCCTTGAGAGGAGGAGTCAGAGAAGGACGGGCGGTTTTAGGAGGAGGCTTCTCGGGGGGCATTCCAGAAAAACAAAGCGACTGTTCTTCTATTAGATGGAGTAGAATATTAACCCTGAGCTGTGTTTTAACATGCTCTAAGATTTGCCTTGTTCAAGAGTCCTTTAAATGTTACTTTAAAATATCCCGTGTGTCTTCTGCCTTGGAACTGATATGCAGTCTCAGTTCTAAGACAGAAGGTAAGGGTGGTTTGTTGGGCTTTTTTTTTTTTTAATGGAATTATAAAATGTCTTATGTGAGCAAGATGTCTGAGGGCATGAAATGTGTCTGCCAAGTTGGACATGTCTCTCCAAGTAGAACAATGCTTGAATTTAGAATAATGCTAATTAAAATTGCTTCTGGAAGACGTGTGCCTAAAAAGCAGAGCACATCATTAATATTCTTTTCTTTGACAATTGCAGTAATTGGGGCCCCTGATTCCATTCTCTCCCTCTCTCCAAGCCATCCTGCACCTAGCTGCCAAAGGGATTTTCCTAAAGTGTAATTCTTTGCATGTCAGTCCCTTATTAAACACACACACACACACACACACACACACACACACACACACTGAATGTCTCCCTGCTGCCTTTAATATACTTTATACTTTTTTTTAACTCTTAACTTCTATGTATTGGCTCCTCGGTGGAAGAGTGGTAAGGT
Source organism: Gracilinanus agilis (assembly GCF_016433145.1). NCBI lineage: Eukaryota > Metazoa > Chordata > Mammalia > Didelphimorphia > Didelphidae > Gracilinanus > Gracilinanus agilis. The sequence goes on along the minus strand of NC_058135.1, from coordinate 286,388,513 downwards.
TGGGCAATGGGGGTCAAGTGACTTGCCCAGGGTCACACAGCTGGGAAGTGTCTGAGGCCGGATTTGAACCCAGGACCTGCCGTCTCTAGGCCTGACTCTCCATCCACTGAGCTACCCAGCTGCCCCCTCCCCACTGCCTTTAAGCTGAGGTTATGAAGTCCTTCACGATTAGTCCCAGCCTCCCTTTGAGATCATCATTATGCCTCACTCCCTAATGTCAGCAGAAGATCTAACCACACTGTGTGCCTTCCCCACACAGGCTACTTCCTCTCCCGTGTTTGCACTAGTGGTCCCTCACTTCCCCCTTCATCTCTGCCTCTTCGAATTCCTTATTTCCTTCTAAACTCAAGTGCTGCCTTCTCCATGAAGCCTCTTCCGCTCCTCCGCGGCTTGGGCCCTCTCCACTCACCCCCAATGGCCTTGGCAAACCAACCCATCACTTCGGCATTAAACATTAGATAAGCGCCTACAATATGCCAAGCTCGGTGCCTAGCACTGTATATTTTGTGTATACTTCCATATTAATGTGTTTCCCCCAAAAGAATGCGGCCTTATTGAGGACAGGAACTATTCTAGATCTGTCCTCGCAGTGGGGTCCCGGCACGGTGCCTGGCCCCTAGGAAGCACCTCCTAAATCCTTGGTGATTGTCTGCTCGCATTCAAAGCCACATTTAATCGCCGTGGGGTTTTGTGTGCCCGTGTGTGTGTGTGTGTGTGTGCGTGTGTGTGTGCGTGTGTGTGTGCATGTGTGTGTGTGTGCGTGTGTGTGTGCGTGTGTGTGTGTGCATGTGTGTGTATGTGCGTGTGTGTGTGTGCGTGTGTGTGTGTGTGTGTGCTCCTGTGCTCGTGTGTTTAAGTTGAGGGTACAGTTAGTTAAGGATTCAAAAATAGAATTCTTGAAAAAGAATTAAAATAGCTCCCATCAGTGGCGTTTGAGAGAGGGGAGAGAGAGCACCCGTCACCCCTTTGGAGCCCGGGCTGCACGGTAGGAAAAGACCAGCAGATGGTACCAGAAAGCTGCAGGCCAGAGAGGAGAGAGTGCCAAGGCAAGCTCGTGGGGGGAGCAGCTGCCAGCCTGAGCCCCTCCGTGGCTCCACGGGGGAGCAGAGAGCCCAGAGTAGGGACGTTGCCTTTCGAGCAGGAACTTCCTGGCTAGACATGTTTCCCAGCCATGAATGTTCCCTGGCCATATGTGTTCCTGGCATGTGTACTCTCTCCTCCTGGTGGTATGGCGAACTGTACATGTGAGGGACTCTTGTCACGCATTCTGCTCTGCTCTTCGTTTGAAATAGTTTGTCAGAGGACCATCCATCTTGAGCTAGCTTCTGGCTGGCTGGTAAAAGGAAGATGGCAGGGGCTGGTAGCCACATGCTCCATTACCTCTCTTTGGTGTCACTCATAGATCAACCAATGAGCTCCTCTTGGGGGGCAGCCCTTCACTTGGGAGCACCAAGGCCAGGATCTGAAGCATACCTCGTCCCCCCCAAAAGCTACCGTCCTGACTCCTTAGCCTGGTCTCCCCTTCCTTCAGCATTCAACTCAAGGGCCCCTTTCCAAGGGAAACCTTTCCTAACCTCCGATTATCTCGGTGGAAATGTGGTATCTCTCCCTGCTCTTTGAGGACAGGGACAGATTTATTGTTTTTTTGTTTGGTTGGTTTTTTCAACCCTTACCTTGTGTCTTGGAGTCAGTACTGTGTACTGGCTCCAAGGTAGAAGAGTGGCAAGAGTAGGCCATGGGGGTCAAGTGACTTGCCCAGGGTCACCCAGCTGGGAAGTGTCTGAGGCCAGATTTGAACCCAGGACCTCCCGTCTCCAGGCCTGACTCTCCGTCCACTGGGCTACCCAGCTGCCCCCCTAGGGACAGGGTTTTTTTTGCTTTCTCTTTATGTGCCTGGAGCCTAACGTGGTGGCTGGCACATGATTAAATTGAATGGAATAGATAGATGGTCATGTGATCATTGACATGCATTTATCAAGCACTTACTGTATCCTCTACGAATTGCTGTTCATCCTTCATTTCGGAAGAGGACCATCAGCATTAGAGGATGATGTCTCAACTCCAGCGTGGCTTGGATTTAGGAGAGGCAGAGAGGCTCAAAGGTGGAGTCCTAATTCTCTCCCTCAGAGTCACGACACGACAAAAGTCAAGAACTGGCGCTACGGGCAAGGGCTGACCTCAGCATCCTTGATGTCTGACCAGGCTCTAAACACCCCCCAGCAAATTGCTCTCATCTGCCCCTTCCTCGGGAGGACGTCCTCACGTGTTTATCATAAGCGATTTCGGGGTCCTCTAAGGGACACAGAGAAAAGGCAAGAATCCACTTTTCTAAAACTCAGCCCCTCCTCTGTAAAATGAGGATAATACCTGGATCTGATTACAAAATGTACTTTGAAGATTCAATCGGATTAAGCCTTTTGCAAGTCCTAGCACGCTATAGGAGGGGTGGCTGTTATGATCATTATTATTCACCAGAGTTGTTGTTCGCACAATTATTCGGTGGAGTTCCGCTAGAAATGGTCCTGAAGCAGGTCGCTGTTCTCCCAAGGAGGAAAACGCTTCAGCCTGTTCCCGCACACAGAGTGGTGCTTCCTGCTGCTACGCTTCTACGGTTGATGAGTTTTTCAGTCCATGATGGTCTGGAGCTTTCTATTGCTTCTCTGACTGTTAGGGAAGGAGGCCAAGAGAACTTCTTTCAGCAATGGTGGGGGCAGGGGGAGAGAGAGAGCATCAAAACATGGAAGTCTCAAGTCTTGAGACTAGTATAATCAGGTGGTATTTGAGATCTTCCCAAAAGCAGTTCTGTTGAACACAAATCTGAAATTTCCAGGAGATAAGAAGAGAAAGAAGACCCGGGAGCAAGTCTTTGAAAACTCATCCTAAAAATAGTCTTAGGATTATAGAGAGATAATAGTCAACATTTTTTTCAACCCTTATTTTCTTAGAACCAGCACTAAATATTGATTCCAAAGGGGAAGAATGATAAGCCAAGTGACTTGCCCAAGATCACACAGCTAGGAAGAACCTGAGGACAGAACAAGTATTTATTAAATGCCTTCTATGGGCAAGACTTTGAACTAATAAATGCTAGGGATACAAAGAGGAAAGGAAAAACACTCCTCAAGCCCTCAAGAAGCCCATGTCTAAATGGACAGACAAGTATAAATAACTATATACGAAGAAGAAAAAGAATAAATTGGAAAAGAGCGACAACATAATTCAAATATGGGAGGACAATGGATTACTAGGTAAGACTGTGTCCCGTGCAGACTAAAGTTAGGCCTAAAGTCTGAAGGGCCAGGGCAGAGACACTGAAAAGGGAACCAAAGCCATTTCAGATGTAAAGGAAGCTTTCCACCCTTAGCTTGGGGTGTGAAGCTTTACTACATCAACTACACATGGAAAAGCCAGCAAACTAAATCACATGGGGCAACATACAGCTGAGTTGAGGGGGGGCTGCTCCCAGATCAAGGAGAAGCTCACCTGGGATTCTGTAGCCTGGAGAAGGAAGTTACTCTTTAGTCATTTCTTATTTTAACTAATTATTCTTTTTTTTAAACCCTTAACTTCTGTGTATCGGCTCCTAGGTGGAAGAGTGGTAAGGGTGGGCAATGGGGGCCAAGTGACTTGCCCAGGGTCACACAGCTGGGAAGTGTCTGAGGCCGCATTTGAACCCAGGACCTCCCGTCTCTAGGCCTGGCTCTCAATCCACTGAGCTCCCCAGCTGCCCCCTTAACTAATTATTCTTGCTAACTAGGGTGCTAACCTCAGGTTAGGGGGGCCTCCCAGGACAAAGCCACAGAGATGGCAGACCAACTGCTTACTCTAGGTTGACTCTCAGGGGAAGACCTGCACAATCAAATATAATCCAGTCCATCCCTTGGTGGCATCCTTCCTGATCGCCAATATTCTGTCCAAACTCACTTCTCCCATTCCCTTGTATTGCTCTCATCCCAGTGATTCTGGACCATATCATGAGGATTCATCAACCAAGCATCCAAGAGTGACCCTGATGGCTGCTTTGTTTTCTTTTTGGTTTTGGTTTTTATAAACCCTTATCTTTTATCTTAGAATAATACTAAGTATGAGTTTCAAGGCAGAAGAGCAGAAAGGGATAGGCAGTTGGGGTTGTGACTTACCTAGGGTCACACAGCTAGGAAGTGTCTGAGTCCAGATTTGAACCCAGGACTTCCTATCTGGAGGCCTTGCTCTCTATCCACTGAGTCACCTAGCTGTCCCTTGACTGCTTTTTCTTCAGAGGAAGTGATGTCAACACTCTGAGATCTTAACCTCCTGAGTCAATCAAGTCTTAAGAAATGTCTCAATACTTTTTAGGGAAAAACTAAAGTAACCTGCTTGGGGGCAAAGAATGCCTGGCATATTGTAAAGCTTAATAAAAGTTTTCAAAAAAACTTAATAAATGTTGACTAGACTCAAATGACAAACTAGGAAGATACAAGTGTCATCAGCCCCCTCTAAAATTTAACCCCCTGGGGCAAGAACCCGGTCATATCGCCCTAGTTACAGTTCTGCTAACTAACCTTTAAGCCTTAGTTTATTCAACTGTAAAATGAGGCTACTATTTGCCTTCCCTATCTCCCAGCGCTCCTGTGAGGTAAAAGCCTTGCAAAACAAATTGCTATCGGAATATGAGTAGTTAAATATTCCTTTTACTCTAAAAAGTTATATTTTGTTAAGTTTTTATTGTTTTGTACAATAGTCAAGTAATTAATCATTTTAGCAAGGAGAGAAAGCTCTTTGTTCCTTTTTTTAGCTCATGCTTTCTGTGCTGCTGCCCGAATCTGATTTTTTTATCACCTTCAGATGGCAGCTACACTACAGGGGAAAGAAGAAAGAAAGGAAAGCCCCTTTGTGCTTTGAGAAAGCCCAAATGTCACAGCTAGAGAGAGACCCGTGGCAGTTTCCTCCAGGTTCCAGGGACTCAAAAGCCTCTGTCTCCATCTTTGAAGACAGAGTCAGAATCAACCAGTGGTATGTCCCACCCCCACCCCACCAGGACCCAGAAATGGAGGGGATGGGGTCCCCATAGTACTTACTCTCACTCCTCCAATAGGGGAGAAACAACTGAGTTTGGCACCTAGTTAGCAAGCTAGGTTCAGGATGATCAGAAGCTACCAGGACAGGCTTATCTCCCTATCCCACACCTCAGGTGTATGGAGATGGCCTGCACATTGGATTGAATTTGATTCATTCTGAAAGGCATATATTAAGTTTCTCTTGTGTTCTAGGCATTGAAGGTACAAGGACAAAAGTGAAAATGTCTTCAGGGAATCTCAAAGGGTCATAGAGTAGGAAGAGACTTGAGAGATCGTCTAGTTCAAATTCCTAATTGTACAGATAAAGGAAACTGAGGAAAGTTAAGTGAGAAGCTTACATGATACGGAAAGGAAACAAAAACTACCCAGATAAGAATACAGAAATAAAATAGAAATAAATCTAAAACATAAATAAAAAGAATTTGGAGAAGTTCACTAACAAATGAGGAGATCCACAAAGGGTCCCTCTCTAAGGTGGTACCAGAGCTGGGCTTTTGTGAAAGCTAAGGATTCAAATAAGCAGAAGAGAAAAGGAAAAGCCTTCCAGGCATGAAGGACAGTAGCCTATGCAAATGCAGTCCATGAAAGCAGGAGATGGAGTGTCTTTCATGAGGAACTACAAGCTGGCCAATTTGGCTAAAAAGTAGAGTGTATCAAGTGGAGTCATTTGTGAGTGGGCTGGAAGTAGAAGTAAGGAAATGAAGAGCTTCCAGAGGTAAGAGGGAGCCACAGAAGTTTCTTGAGTAGGGAGACACAATGTTTAGACATGTGCATTAGAAATATCCCTTTTGTAGCTGTAGGGATGTTCAGTTGGAGAGGGGAGAGACGGAAAATCAGGAGATTTCTTAGGCAGCTAAGAAGATGATTGATTGGCATTGCTTAAGTGCAGAGATGCCCAGTCATCTTGTGTTGGCTTTCTCCTTCTTAAGATATGCCTGCTGCGTTCGTACCCCAGTATCAGTTTTGCCTTCTATCCCTTAGAATTCTGAGATAAGAACTCCTTGCCCCAATTACTCCAGTATGTGAATATCCTTAAAGCCCATCCCTTTCCCAAGCATACCCAGATAGATCAACATGGGGAAAGGTGCTGAATCTGGAGTCAAGATGTCCTGGGTTCTCAAGAGCAGAAATGCCAGAAGAATGGAGGAGATGAGAGTTAACCTCCTAGTTTTCTACATCACCAATCAGGAAGGTCATTAGCAAAGAAACAGTGGTAGAGACCTGGGCCAGTTGGGTCAGTCAACTAGAATAAAGTGCCTACTGTGTGCCAGGTACTGCATTAAGTGAGATTAACTTAAGCTGGGGATACAAAGAAATCCCCAGCTCTCTAGTAGCTCACAGTCTAGTTAGAATGAATTTTGACTACAGGTGAATTGATTTGGGATTGACCTGCAGGGTCTGGGGGCAAAAAGAGGACAAATGTTCTTTTTCAGTCTTTGTTGGAGAGTCCTGAGACCCCAGGGCACCTGATGGCAGAGCGCTCTTAACCTCCTCTGGGTGGTTTTTATCTGCCTTATCTTCCTGACCTGCTTTTAACTGCCTTGGGCTTCCTCTACTAGGGACTATTGGAATATTGGGGGGGGGAGGTTTGGGTTTTAGTTGAAGCTTAAATTCCGTTTCATTAAAATGACTCTGCTGAGACCCTAACCTGAAGGGAGGCTCAGAATCGAGCTCTGCCACTTCTTTGGGGTTTTGTTTTTTTTTTTATCCTGGGACTCCATTCTAGGAGCATAGGGCCACAACCAGTAGGCAATGGGTCGCTCAGGGTCACCCAGCTGGGAAGTGTCTGAGCCCGGATTTGAACCTAGGACCTTTGGTCTCTAGGCCTGGCTCTCAATCCACTGAGCTAGCCCAGCTGCCCCTACTTTAGGTTGCAGTTTCTTTAGCAAATGTTCTTTGGGGTTACCTCAAGCAAATTATTCTGCTCCTCTGGATTTCAGTGTTTTCATCCATAAAACAAGTGCATGTGTGGATGGGAAGGGGATTAGAGGGGATGACCTCTAGGTCCCTTCCAGCTGCAAATCTTGGGGTCTTTCAACCTGAACCTGCGAGATCTGGCTTGTTGCCTGCTTTTATGAGCCATTTGTCGTTGTTCATTTTCAGAGAGCCGTTGACTTCACATTCACAGAGTGACATCTTCCTAGCACATGAAATGGATTGAAGTGAGGCATCAATCTCATTCCCTCTTCCAGAGTCATCAAAGTCCAGGAAAGTCAGCCTGACTGTGGATGAGCCAGGATGCAGGCATCTTTGATGTCTAACCAAGCTCTAAGAGCCCCACAGCACCTGCGTCAGTCCTCTTCATGGCAGTTGGAACCAATTATTCTCTTCCACCCATTCTGCCCAGAGAAGCCTTCACATGCTTGGAGCAGACGTCCCCCTAACTCACCAACAGCCTGAGGTCTGTCTGTTAACCTCAGCCTGGTTTAGCCTGTCTTGGCCTCTGAGTGAAGAATGAGTAGCCGTATTTGACCAACCTGAACTAAAGCATCAAAGAAGTCCCAGCTTCCCTTCCCCCTTTTCTCCCAGCGCTCTCAAGGCATGCAGATAAAACGAGTGGATTGTGCATCCCCTGGTGTGGGAGCAGAGTCAGAATGACCCTAATCTAGTTGAGGATGGAGAGGCTCATTACCCATGGCCTGGTCCATTGGTGAATTCTTTTGCTATGGGAACCCATCAAAGAAAAACAAAGCATTTCTCAAGGACATACAGCAGTAATACAGCTCATTAGACTGAGCCTCTTCCCCTATTAAAAGGGGGAGAGGGAAAGGGAGGGATATGAGCTGATACAGCCAGGATGCCTGAGTCTATTCATGGCCGTCCCTTACTTCAAAGGAATTCTCTTAGTCGTATGTGATCTAATCATGATTGGTATAGTCAGTAGTGACCAAGTTCTTTTTATCCTAAATCATACAAGAGCTTCCATTTGTGTTGTCTTTACTCGGTCATTTTTTGGTCCCATCTTATGCTTTGTGACCCACTTTGGGATTTTCTTGGCAAAGACACTAGAGTGGTTTGCCATTTCCTTTTCCAGCTCTTCTGACAGATGAGGAAACTGAGGTAAACAGGATTAAGTGACTTGCCCAAGGTCACACAACTTGGACGTGTATGAGACCAGATTATAACCCAAGTTGATGAATCTTCCTGAGTCCAGGCAGTCTATCCACTGTGCCGCTTAGCCATTTGTGTACCTCGGTTATAAAACCACACAACCCCTAACAGAGGTGGGTACCTGGAACCACTCTATTATTTGTATGAAGACAGCTTCCTGGTTTCCCGGAACCAGAACAAAGCTGAGCCCTAGGATGGAGATGAAGTGACATCCCTAGATCCTCCTTGTATGAGTAACTATCTCTCTGATAATTTACTCACTTTCAATACACCCTATAAATCAGCTCAAAAGACTATGAGACTTTGTCTCTGTCCCTTAGACCTGACTGATACTGACCCAGCAGAGAGAGAAGGGGGCAGAGGGGCCCAAAAATTACATTACCAACCAACCAGAAAACATTGAGTTAATTATTGCTAGTCTACATGTGAGGTCCTTGTCTGGTAATCAACTCATGGGCAAACTGCTAGAGGAAGGTTGCAATAATCTCAACAACCTCTATGAAAGCTGTCCAAGAAGAGTAGTATAAAGGAACTCAACCGAGAAATGGGGATGAAAGGAAGGTGGCCAGGTCATGGGGCAAGGAAAGCCCGTGGTTAGCCCACACGATCCCTCAGTGTCTGTGTGATGTCAAGAGATTTGGAGGAAAGCCCTGAGCACACTGAGGGGGTTGCCAGTGGAAGATTTCGAGGCGCACATGGATGAGAGTCACACGTGATGGGCAGGCTTGAATGGGTTACAATCTGCACAACTGGAAGGAATGCCAACATCAGGGAGATCAGAGAGCCCATCCCAAACATCATATTGTGATTAACCAAAGTGGATGTATTCTATTTCAGGAAAACAATAAATGAGGTTTTACTTGGATTCCAGGCACCTCTGTTTCAAGATAAAAGCATGGACCAACCAAACTGGAAGGGAACCACAGAACAAAGAATGTCAATAATTAAGTGATCCTTAAAGCAAAGACATGGAAAGTCAGAGCTAAGAATATTAGTAATCATCTACTCCAGCTGTTCTCAAATTTTTGGTCTCAAGAATCCTTAATACTTTTTTTTTAAACCCTTATCTTCTGTCTTAGAATCAATACTGTGAGGAGCAGCTCGGTAGCTCAGTGGATTGAGAGCCAGGCTTAGAAATGGGAAGTCCTAAGTTCAAATCTGACCTCAGCCACTTCCTAGCTATGTGACCCTGGGCAAGTCACTTAACCCCCATTGCCTAGCCCTTACCACTCTTCTGCCTTGGAATCAATAGTATTGATTCGAAGATGTAAGGAAAGGGTTTAAAATAAAAAGAACTGATATTAAGTATCCGTTCCAAGGCATAAGAGTGATAAGGGCTAGGTAATGGGGATTAAGTGACTTGCCCAGGGTCACACAGCTAAGAAGTATCTGAAGACAAATTTGAACCCAGGACCTCCCTTTTCCAAGCCTCCCTCTCTATCCACTGAACCACCCCAATCCTTTATGCTCTCGAGAAATTGTTGAGTCCCCACCAACCCAAGAAAAACTGTTGTTTATGTGTGTGTTATATCTGTTGATCTTTACTCTATCAAAAATTAAAACATCTCGTTTTTATTATGATGAAAATGGCTTTCATGAAAAAGGTTCTGGAGTCCCCTGAGATACTCAGAATGTGCTATGGAAATTGTCGATCTAATCCAATCCTCTCATCTTATACAAGGGGAAGGATAGAGAACCCAAACTGAAGCTTGAGGTAATTTGCCCAAGATCTCACCATGGAATCAACATTCAAACAGGCATCTTCCAGTTTACCTGGAACACACATCCAGTTGGAAATCCATGGATCAGTTCTGCTAAGGAGGTTCTAGGGGCAGATCTGTTCATTAAGAAGGTCTTTAAGGAGCTGAAGTATACACCACATACTGCTCAAAGACCTAGGATTTCAACCATCAGGAAAAAGGTTCTCTAAACATTTTTTCTGTAACTTTACTGAAACTTTCTAGAAGCTTGAGCCCCATAAGGCTCTAGTTAAACTGCCTACAGATATTCTACTGAATGGGAGCCCCAGGAAAAAGGGAGAAGGTTTCAGGATCATCAATGATCTCCCATCTATGAAACAATGGTAAGACTTATATGAACTTCCCTATAGGAGCACAGCAACTCAGTTTCTACCATGTGTCTTCTCTCCTTATTTTAGGTGACTGCCTATTCTGAGATGGAAGTAACCAGCTAACCCCTGAGACCAATAGACACCTAAAACCATCCAGGGTTCCACAGCCAGTGGCAATAGCAGCCAAAGCCTGGGAGGGACCAGCATAACAGCTGGGTGACCTGCTTGGCTCACAAGTCTGTTAGCTGAGACACTGGCTTCCCAAAAGGAACCAGCCTAAGTGAGCAAAAGAATGACTCATTCATCACTAATGCCACACCCCAAACCAATTTGGTGGGAGCTCTCCCAAGAAAGAAAAGGATTCTCATATCTATGAGTCACGAGGCACACCTCAGTGTACATGTTCTAGACGAATGTACTCTCTAGCTTGGTGCTTTAAGTTTGGGCCCATTTCTTCTTCAGGGACCTTCTGGGCTTGTGTGTATAAGTGTGAGTGTGTGTAAATGTGTGTAAGGGGAGAATGTGTCCCCCCCACCTAGCATGGGAGGATTATTCTCTACTGTTCTTGGGGTCTAGAGAGTCTACAGGAGGACAGTCAGAATGATGGGGCTGCTCAAGGACTCGTCTATGAGTATTAGCTGGGAAACTTGGGAAATCTCTGTTGGAGAAGAGAAGTGAAGTGGATTGGAGTGGATTGGAGTGGCGTCTACCCAGTGTAGTATATACTTGGGAATGGAAACATCTCACACAGCTGAACCTGCATCCTTGCCCATTCTAGTGATAAGTATGTACTTTGGCCTCTTGCCGAAGGAACACGTATAACCAGAAGTTCCTCGGTGCTCCTTTGCTCCCTGTCGGGGGAGAGGGAAGGTTCAAACCAGGAGAAAACATCCACTCAGTTGATGTAAAAAGGGAAAACTATCCTCTCTTCCTTTTGAGCATGTTGAACAAAATTCCAGCAAATGGGAACGGGATCTTTCCTATCCCTGTCTTGCACCCCCTCACTCTGCCCCCTATCAGCTACGGTGGCTGCTTGTACATGGTAGTAAGAGATTTTAACGGTCTGGGTGAGCCGGAGATTGAATGTCAAAACTCTAGCTACCTCCTCTGCTTTGTTTCTTTCCCTGAACATAGCTGATGGAACAGCAACCCTGAGAAATGGACATTTGAGTCTCAGCAGCCACCTCATGCCTTTAAGAGGTACAGAGCTCCTGGGACCAGGGGCCAGATGCCCAGCAAGAGGCGATCTCTACAGCAATTTCTCAGGGAAGAGGATGGCCACTGCCAGGAGAATGCTACAGAAGGAATACAAAAAGGCTAAGAAGGTCCACGCCAGGAGATCTGAACTTGAGAATAAAGGTCGGACGGAAAAGCAAGCTATTTGTTCAGCCATCTTGGTACAAGATCACACCATTAGGACTAACGTCATCTTTGTATTAATCACTGTCTGTTTGGACTGCACAGGCAAAATCAAATCCTATGTGGCTGGAGGGTTCACCTTGTCGAGTGAGACCACATTCCAAATGCATGCTTGGGAGTCCTTGGAAGCTCCCTGCCCTTTGGAAAAAGAACTCTGTTTCTCTTACAATAATCTCTTCCATGGCTATGCAGGCGTTAGGTTTTTCAAAGCACTTTTCCAATAGCTTTGCTCATTAAAGGTCTTCCCACCCACCTCCTCCTGCTCAGCCCTAAGCTGCCAGGGATGCCTGCCCGGGAAAGTAGAATTGGCCTGCTTACAACCAGACACATTTGAACATGGTGTGGGGTGGGGAGAGGGGAATTGCCAAGGACCCCAGCCCTTCCTCCACCCGCCCACCCACCCAACTGTGGCTCCTCTCTCGTCCTTCCTTGGAGAATAGGCAGGGCTGGTTCATCACTATGTCAACTTCTTGAACATGGCTCTTGGTTAACTAATGTCCTTCCTGTTTATTATTGACTGAGGATCTAATCCTGTCTTCCAAAATCTCAATGAATCCTACCAAACAGGTAAACCTCCAGGCCAGGTTTGCCTTGTGCTGAATAACCTGGAATCCTACCTGTCTCCCACAAATCCTTGGGACAGCAATATTATTCCTAGCTTCCAGCCCCATCAGTGTTTCCTGGGCCACCTGAGGATGGATTTAGGACACATAAGATCCTGCAAAAAGTGCTACTTCCCTTTGCTAAACTTTTTAGCTCCAATCCTAATTTGGATTAGGATTGCATCCTACATCCAAAGTCTCCTATTCCTAATCTCAGAGGAGCTCAGAGATGACATTGTAGGAATTAGAGCAAATCTTTGGAAAGCTTAGAAAGAGCAAGGACTCAGACCTTATAGCTGCCAAGGATATTGGGGATTCGGATGACATTAGTCTTTGGGCATAAAACTTGGCAGAAGAATGGCTATAGCCCATTCCCAAAACATGACAGAAAGAAGAATGCCAGTGGAAACCATTTATAATAAATCACAGGAGAAAACAACAGATAGGCAGTGGAGATTGGGGAGAGAAGGGATATCAGAAACAGTGCATGAGACACAGAAAACTATATGCCAATAAAACTGACACTTCAGTTCATAGCTATATAATCTCGTAAGCATCACTGAGGCTTAGTTAGGGGCAGAAATTCAAGAATGCAAGAATGAGAGGGATCCACTTTGGTCAAAACAAGCAGATCTGATTGGAGGATGGTGGAGTATCACCTTAAGGAAAGACACACACTCATACAGAAATCTATAAACCCAGTTCAGAGAGCATGTGGATGAGGATCAAAGGAGGAAACAACCAAAGAAATATTGTACTTGATGTATACTTAATACCACCTAGCCAGATAGGAGAAATGGATTATGTGGAACACAAAATTGGCAGGGGAGAAATATAGTAATATTATTAAACTTCGGTGACTCCAGTTCCTCTGGAATTATAAGTGTACTAAAAGCAGAGCCTCTAAAAACACTTAACTTGCCATATTTTATCACTGAAAAGGGAAAGGAATCCCCCTTTTGCAGATAAGGCATGTAAGACCCTTTGAGGTTAATGTTAATGATTTGCTCAGAGTAGAATAGTTATGAAGTAGTGGAATAGGGCCCATCTCTTGCCTCCTAATACACTGATCTTTTTTTACTACACCCACATTGCTTTCTGCTCTGTTTTTGAAAATGTTAAGTCTTCAGAGTTTAGGAGGGGGAAAAAACTGTTAACTTCCTGCCCAGCTGGGGAGATAGCTGTGGGTTTGGGTGCTGGGGCAAATTGCTATCTTCTCTCAGTTCTACTTCACCCCACAGGTCCCATCCCTCTCCCTAACTAGCTCCTCTCCTGATACAGTCTGAGAAAAGTGGAGGGGAGAGAGGAGAACAATAGGAAGGTGTGGTAGAAGCAATACTTTAACCCATACTTCCATATAGATCAGGCTGGTTTTCCCCCTAAAAGGCACTAAGATATTCTTCTTCAAAACTTGGTTGGCTCAAGGGCCTAAGGGCTCAGACCTTTACATCACATCCCTATCATCTGAGTACAGAATAGCTCTGAGGAGACCCAAGGGGCACTCAGATGCTTGACTGATGGATCCCAAAAGGATCTTTACTCAACTGAATCAACTGAAAGTATCCTCAGTGCTTATCCTTATTGAATGCCTTTTTGTTGTGACTAACTAGATCTAGTCTTGTTAAACTTTGAGCAACTTAAAAATGTTTCATTTTGTTCCAAGATGGAACCCAAACTACTTGGGGGCTGGTCTGAGTCATGTCTCATCTAGACCAAAAGGGATCAAGAGAACTAGGTTCTAATCCCAACTCTGCCACTAATTTATCTGTGACTTTGAGCAAGTGATTTCATCTCTTTTGTCCTCATAGTCCCCATCTATAAAATGAATGTCTCAGACTAGATGATAATTGAGGTTCCTTTTGACTCTGACAATATATGGTTCTATGACCCTATACCTCCCTGGCTGTAGAGTAACTCAAGACCAGAATCCGTATGAAGGAGCAGAGTCCCTGGCAGCAGAGAAGAGAGCCAGCCATGGATTCAAAGGAAAAGCATCCCTGGCAATGGAGAGTCCAGATGCAAAGGGGAATAGGCCATGACAGCCCTGATGAACAGATTGAACTAATGAAGACTTTTTGGGGGAGCTTCATGAAGAACCCATGAAGAAGAAAAGACATCTAAGACTTTCAGTGTTTGAGGTATGAATCGCCTTGGCCACATCATTTCCTATATGTGTAATTCCCCTTATATTAAGTTCATTCTCACTCTTCTCACTGATTTTGTGCTTACTTGTGATAAAAAGTACCCCAAGTTTGTTGAGAGGAATGTTGAAGCTACGTTCCTTCACTATCATTTTAGTACAATCCTTCTCTTTGAATAGTTGAGATTGTTATCAGTTCATTCCTTTGATAAATGTTTATTTAGTGCCTACTCTGTTCCAGACACTGTGCTAAGCATGAAGTTTACAAAAAAAGAGGGGAAAGACAGTCCCTGCCCTCAAGGATCTTACATTGTAATGGAGGAGACAACATGCAAACAAATATATATGAAGACAAGCTATAGTCAGGATAAAAAGGAAGTCATTACAGAGGGAAAGCACCAGAGTGAAGAGGGGTTGGGGAAAGCTTCCTGAAGAAGGTGGGTTTTGAGTTGGAATTGTTAATGGGTACACAGATGGGAACACGTGAACTATATAGTTTTAGGGATGGACACCCACAGAGAAAATTCACCTCTGGAAATCCAATTTAAAAAGCTGTGAGTGCCCTGTGGGGAAGACAGCAGTCCCAAAAAAGGATGCCACAATGAAAAAACAAAGAACAGCTCCAGTCCGGAGGGAGCATACATTCTTCTATGGAGGTACACCAGATGAAGAGATGAGTTATAATGATACGGCACTACCATTTGGGAGGAAACAAGCACCTGAATTGGTAGTATTAGTTACTTAATTAATTTACCATCGATTTGCTGAGTGACCTTGAAAAACCACTGCCCCTTAAGGGATTTTAGTTCTTTGATCATAAAAAGAAGTCGGTCCGGGCAACTGGGTAGCTCAGTGGATTGAAAGCCAGGCCTAGAGATGGGAGGTCCTGGGTTCAAATCCAGCCTCAGACACTTCCCAGCTGTGTGACCCTGGGCAAGTCACTTGACCCCCATTGCCTACCCTTACCAATCTTCCACCTATAAGTCAATACACAGAAGTTAAGGGTTTAAAAAATTAAAAAAAAAAAAAAGAAGTCGGTCCAAGCTATCAGCTCACTCCAATCTATGAAAGTAATAGCAGTAAGACCTCAGTTGTGTTTTAAAATATTAAGAATTATTCATAATAAAGTTCTTGATCTCACTTGAACCTAATCAGTCTTCCTTGAATAGAAGACTTAATGTTTCAAGGAGAGAATGTGACTCTAAAATGAAGATTTAGGGGGTGGCTGGGTAGCTCAGTGGATTGAGAGCCAGACCTAAAGACACTTCCCAGCTGTGTGACCCTGGGCAAGTCACTTGACCCCCATTGCCTACCCTTACCACTCTTCTCCCTTGGAGTCAATACACAGTATTGAAGGTAAGGGTTTTAAAAAATAAAATAAAGATTTAATATTGTTTATGGGGATCAAATTTGAAGTGGGAATACCTTTTGGTTTAAGCCAATTAAGAGAAGCTTGTTTGTTCATCTTGGATAGAGGGAAATCCAACTCCTTGGAAAGAATGGTTAAAGAGAAAACAATCAGGTTCACTTTGATTCTATTTAAGCAAATCAAAAACCCTCACCCTAAGCAATACACCTCTGCTTTATTTGGCTGTGGAGTTTTACCTTTTATTTCATGGTTCTCATAAAACATAAGTAGAAATTGCCTTTCAGAGGTGGGCACCCATTCCTAAAACTAGAGTTCACATGTCTATGCACTTCCCATCGACTGTCCCAACTAAAATCCTACCTTCTTCAGGAAGCCCTCCCAAAGTTCTCTTCATTCCAATTAGTGGGCATGACTTTGCCAGTCTACACCTCTCTCCAAGCAGAAATGTTTGTAGATTAATCAATTATATATGGTCAACTTTGTCTAAAATGCCAGGTACAGAGTGTTTCTTCTATGAGTAAAATTAGCCTAGATGAGAAATCATGGGAAACTTCAGTTTTGGAAGGACTGAGGGAAGACAGGCATCAAAACATATTGCCAGGGCAGCAACAAGTTGGTTTGACCATTTTGGAAAGTGATATGGAATTTTTAAAATGTTACCAAACACTGCATTCCTTTGGATCCAGAGATTCTGCTCCTTGGAAGCAGCCTGGTACAAAGGAAGAAGGATTGGCTCCTGTTTCAGAACATACAGGTTCAAATCCTGCCCTTGTCACTACCTTTGTGACCTTGGGGAAGGCTCCTTGGGCCTCAGTTTTTTTTTTTTCATCTGTAAAATGAGAAGTTTAGCCTAGATGGTCTCAGGAGTCACTGCCAGCTCTAGCTCTTAGATCAAATCTCTAAGTAGATTGTTGGCAATAAGAAAATCGCTCTCTACAAACTAACATCATCAATTAGCCTCTCCTCTTCTCCCTAATACTCTCTCCTCTCTAAGACTGTCTTTGTCCTGTTCTCTCCGGGTTCTCCTCCACCCATCTGGCCACTCCTTCTTCATCTCCTTTGCTAGATTTTTATTCAGGTTGTGTCCATTGGGCATGACTGTCTCCCAAGACTCTGTCCTGGGCCATCTCTTGACTCTTTTGGCTTGAAGATCTCTTTTTTTCACCATTATGCACAAGAAGGTTCAAAAGTAAATGCTACCGGCTAGGACATTAGTAAGCCCAAGGGTGAACATGCTCCAACACACAGGACTTCACAAACAGTCCACCAATTTTCACATAAACATACCTACAGGCACACATCTTCACAATCAATCATGGTCACCCAAATTCCCAGTCTTACACTAATATCACACACACACACACACACACACACACACACACACAAACACACACATGAGTGCATAGATCTATGCTATCTCCTTGATGGTTCCTTTCATGAGCTGTGGAGGATGGATGAGAGGCAGCCTCAATTCCCCACTCAGAAGGAAAGCATAGAGCCTGAAAAGTTTGGGGTTTGGCTTTTGGTTTTATGTTCAATGGAAAACTTTTCTTATTACAAAATTGTTCTACACACTGTAAATATTGTCATATAAATTGCAACCCTCATCCCCTTTCCAACCTCTCCAAAACCCATCTTAGAATAGGAATAGATAGATAATTAGTATAGTGATAAGACAAGATAAGGATTTATTATTTTGGAGGGAAGGGGAACATAAGATAAGAATAGAAAATAGTGATGCATGAATTAAGTGGGACTTTTGGAAAAAGTTCCATCACACAAAACCGAGATACTGTAAGAATGGGATTTGTGCAAGGGGGATGGGACAAAAGGAGCCAGAGGAGTTGCTGACAGTTGGTGACAATTGAGACCAGAGAAAATTCTGGATAATGCTCTGTAGGAAGTAGGGGAGGAAGAAGATGGAGAGGTCTTTGGGCAGAGGACTGGGAGGAGAGAGGATGAGGACATCCCAGCTCAGATCCAGTCATGAGGGCTTCCTAAGGATCTTCTAGTGGAAATTGAAACCCTGATTCCCTGGTCAAAGCCATTCATCACATCTCAACCATCAAGACTTCAATCATTGAGTCAGCTAACTTTTGGACTCCTTTTTGGGAATGATCTCTTAGTCTCCTTCACCCATTACCCAACCTTGCTGAGAGACCCCTTTCAGTCAAAACTTACAATTATAGGAAAGGATAGAAATAGAAATAGAAATAGAAATAGAAATAGAAATAGAAATAGAAATAAAAATAGAAACAGAAACAGAAACAGAAACAGAAGGAGAAGAGACGAGGGGAGAAGCTTAGAAGTAGGAACCATTGGGTTTCCCACCTAAGTGATGGGCCCCATAGGAATAACAAAGAGGGCACCCCAAAATCCCTCTGCCCTTCACCCCTTTCCCCATTCCCTGAATTGTGAATAATAAAAGCCATTCATCAGTCATTCCAAAGTGCCTGAGAGACTACGAGGGAGAGGGGAACCACAGCTTGGTCTGTCTCCCTCCATCTTGAAGCTGAACCACCCACTGTGAATTTAACTGATCAGGGGGAGGTTTATGTGAACCCCATCTTTATTCTGGATCATATTGGCATACGTCTTATAGGGAAGCCTTGCCCCCAACTATGTGGAGTGGCACGACCATCCAGGTCACCCAGTTTTAGGGTGACACCCCCTTAAAGTCTCCGGGTGTATATTTGGTCCCAGGGGAGAGCTGGAAGAGAGTCTCACCACATAGACTCTCTCTCTCTCTCCCTTCTATCAAACATTCTTTACTGGCTCTTTTTTATTATTACAGAAGCCAGGTAGGGACACACAATGAAGGGCTTCCAATGCCAAAGAGAGGATTTTTCTATTTAATCCTGAGGGTGCGGGAGTTTGGGGAATGGCGGGGAATGAGGGGGAAAATGGTCCATTCTTCACTTTGGGAAGTTTGACAGCTGAGTAGAAGATGGACTGAGGGAGGAAGCCCAGATGGCCACCAGACCCACCACTGGTTCTTGCCATAGTCTAGGCATGAGGTATGAGGGGCCATACCAGGGAGAAGAGAAGGGGATGTGTTTGAAAGCTGTTACAAAGGTAAAATCAATAGGATTTAGCAGCAGATTGGCTCTCAATGGCTATTGGCTGGAAGAGAGTAAGGAGTCAAAAATTACCTCCAGTGTGCGGGCCTGAGTGCCTGGGAAGATTGTGGCAGAAATAAGACAAGAAGAAGGAGAGGTTTGTGTGTTCATTTTTGGACAGCTTGAGTTTAAGATGTCTATGGGATATCCTGCTTTCCTGAGCCAATGAAGCCCAGAGCACCATCTCTCTTAAGGCCAAAGTAATGGCTTACATGAGTCCACACCAGCCTCTCCTTACAGCTGGTCTCCATCAGCCTGGCATGTCACCTTAGGGTGAGAGATAAGCTGAGCCTCTGCCAGGCCGCTGAGAAGGAAGAGGAAGGAAATGTGGCTGCCAGGGAGGATGGTCAGAGCCAGAGAAAGCAAAGCCCAGCTTGACCCAAGGCCCTCTTTCATTCTTCCAGCCTGGGTCCCTCTTCTCAAGCTGGTGGAAAGGTAGGTGGAGTTCACTACAGGGAAAAGGGAAAAATACATGAATCGTAGGGAATGACGCAGGCAAGTGGGTGGTGCAGCAAGTGGAAGACGGCAGGTCTGGCTCCAGTTCAGTTGTTAAGATGAATGAGGTAGCCAGAATGTGAACGGAGAAAGAATTAAGAAAGAATCATGGGGCAGCTAGGTGGCTCCATGGATAGAGAAGGAAGGAAAGAAAGGAAGGAAGGAAGGGAGAAAGGGAGGGAGGGAAAGAGGGAAAGAGGTCATCTGAGATACAGTCCTCTCCTCCCATTTGCAGAAGAGGAAACTGAGGCCCAGAGACAGTGATTTGTCCAAAGTTACAAATCAATGATAGATCCAAGACTAGATCCCTGAAGTCAAGTAAGAACCGATCTTAGCTGTGGCCTCCTTCTAGGGCATTATTCTAGTAGGAAGCACTTAGGATCAGCTCAGAAACTTGTACCCAGTGAGATTAAATTCATTTCAGTTACATTTAGTCCAGTTCATACCCATCCAAGACATATTTATTAAGCCCCACAATATTCCAGGCATTGTGCTGGGAATTAGCAATAGAGAGGTTAAAAAATGACATGATCCTAATCTTAAAAGGTTTACAGTCTAGTAGAGGGACCAAATGTATAGAGATTACAAATCATCCTCTCCCCAGTGTGGAAAATGCCAGGGATGGAGCAGCTAGATGGCTCCATGGATAGCGTGCCAGACCTGGACTCAGAAGGATCTGGACAGATTTTAAGACAGAAAGTAAGAGAGGGAGTGCAACGTTCCCTCCTCTCAGAGAGCTGATGCTATCCCACACACATCTTCACATATTTTAGATTTAGAGGCTCAATAAAGGACCCCAAATGATCTCTCGGGTCATCGTGATGGTAGATGGGAGGGGAAGAAATAAAGAAGTCATTCAAATTGCCTGGCTCAGCAACTCAAACATCTAAGGGGGAGAAGGGAAGTCACACCATTCCTAGTATTTTCTTTTGTTTATTTAAAACAAAAATAAAACCAAAAACCCTTGCCTTCTATCTTAGAATTGATATTGGGTATCGATTCCAAGGCAGAAGAGCTGTAAGGGCTAGGTGATGGGGTTAAGTGACTTGGCCAGGGTCAAACAGCTAGGAAGTATTGGAGTTAAGATTTGAACCCAGGTCCTCCCATCTCCAGGCCTGATTTTCTATTCACTGAGCTACCTAGTTGCCCCAGGACCATTTCATTCTCTGTATATGTTTGTGCCTAGCACAATGCCTGACTCATGATAGACTACTTGGTGATATTGTTCTGTCATTTCTTTCACATCCAATTCTCTGTGATCCCATTTGGGGTTTTCTTAGCAGAGATACTAGAGAGGTTGGCTGTTTCCTTCCCCAACTCATTTGACAAATGAGGAAACTGAGGCACACAGAATGAAGTGACTTGCGCAGAGTCACACAGCCTGGAAGTGTCTGAGGCCTGATTAGAACTCAAAAAAGAGCAGTCTTAACCATGGGGAAAAATATTCTTAATTAATTTTTTAAAAAAGAAGAAGATAGGGGCAGCTGGGTAGCTCAGTGGATTGAGAGCCAGGCCTAGAGATGGGAGGTCCTGGGTTCAAATCTGTCCTCAGACACTTCCCAGCTGTGTGACCCTGGGCAAGTCACTTGACCCCCATTGCCCACTCTTACCACACTTCTTCTGCCTTGGAGCCAATGCACAGAAGTTAATGGTTTAAAAAAAATTAAAAAAAAAAAAAAAAGAAGAAGAAGAAGATAAGTCTTCTTGACTCCAGACCTGGTACTTTTCCACCATGCCACCTCCCTGCCCTCATAACCGGCACTCAATAAATGGTTTATTAATTGGTTGGTTGATTGTTCAGGTGATATACTGCCCAGGTGCTCAAGTAAGAGAGGATATCAAACTATGAGAAGTCATTTGAGCCCAAGGGTAAGTGGCATTTGCTGAAATCTCCTGAGAGCAGGATCCCAAAGGAGAGCAATAGGGCACCATTAGCCAGGGTTGGGGTACACTGATGGGGAGGAACAATCCTTGGGAGCTCCCTCCACTAGGAAAACAGCATAAAATTGATAGTGCCAGGTCTCCAGGGAAGGTTGCTCCATGCTGAGAATCGCCATTTTCTGCGTGCTTTGATATGAGTTTTACCTGTTTCTCCTTCATCTATAAATAAACTTGTTCATGCTTTGAGTCATGTGTGACTACACTCTGAAGGGGGCTGTAAAATTTTGAAGAATCCATATTATCTGGGTGGGGAGAGTATATTTGCCTGTCAGGATCGAGCCTCTTACACAAGCATACACAAAAAACCCCTATAAAACATGCTAAAATGACAGCTGGGTAGCTCAGTGGATGGAGAGCCAGTCTTAGAGACGGGAGGTCCTGGGTTCAAATCTGGCCTCAGACACTTCCCAGCTGTGTGACCCTGGGCAAGTCACTTGACCCCCATTGCCCACCCTTACCATTCTTCCACCTGGGAGCCAATACACAGAAGTTAAGGGTTTAAAAAAAAAAACAACATGCTAAAATATGATGCAATTCATGGGGCAATTGGACCTAGGTCTGCAGTTCAATAGACCAAGAAACAATTTTGAGGGCTTCTTCACAAGAATCTTCTGTCTTATAATACCCCCACCTAAGGGACCCATGGATATATCAGTATCTAGATTATTTGGTTTTCTAAAAAAGCCCTTGCAGATTCCCTGCAAGCACTTGGGCTAACAAGACATCAGCAAAAGTTGTAGTTTTTTTTTTTAACCTAATAAAAAACACAGAATGGAACTTGCATTCAAGCTCCTTGATCTTTCAGAAAAAATACTTCTCTTCATTCTAAAGGGTATCAGGAAACCTCCACAGTCCACATGATTCACAGTACCAGCAAAGGGATAGGTGATCCCCTATTACAGGGGTTCCCAAACTTTTTTGGCCTCCCGCCCCCTTTCCAGAAAAAATATTCCTTAGCCCCCTGGAAATTAATTTTTTTTAATTTTGATAGCAATTAATAGGAAAGACAAATGCCCCTGTGGCCATCACCGCTTCCCTGGATCACTGCAGCACCCACCAGGGGGCAGTGGCGCCCACTTTGGGAATCACTGCCCTATTATATTGAACTTCCCAGTTTAAGGGTTAGCTCTTCTGACATTGCAGGGTTTCTCCAGAAATCTTTCAGCTTTTTTGCAGCCACACATTTACAGAGAAACAACAGGAATAAAGCCAGAAGTTAGGTGAGAACCAAGCTCTGAAGCAGGAAAGCTTATACCTCTCCCACCTACCTCCTGCCTAGGAGATGACATAACAGAATAGAAATTGTAGGAATTTCTGCCAATCCAAAGCTGAGCCCCTGCTTTTTTCTGAAAGAGAGCAGTAGCACTCCAGTTAAAAAGAGCATTATTATCCCCCCATGAAAGAGTATAGTAACACCCAGCCAAGTCTGAGGCTGGAGGTGGTAGGGCCTGAAGCTACCTAGCTTCCAACAGATTGATGTCTCCAGCAAAGACACTGAGCAGCCCGTCCTTTTTTTCCAGTTACATATAGAATCACTTTTAATTGTTTTTCATTAAAAAGATATTGTAGTGGGGCAGCTGGGTAGCTCAGTGGATTGAGAGTCAGGCCTAGAGACGGGAGGTCCTGGGTTCAAATCTGGCCTCAGACACTTCCCAGCTGTGTGACCCTGGGCAAGTCACTTGACCCCCATTGCCCACCCTTACCACTCTTCCACCTAGGAGCCAATACACAGAAGTTAAGGGTTTAAAAAAAAAAAGATAATGTATTTTACCAATTACACACAATAACAAATTCCCACATACGTTTTCTGACATTATATGATCCAAATTGCCTCTCTCCTTCTCTTCCCTCCTGGAGCTGACAAGCAATTCGATCTGGGTTATACACATATTATCATACAAAACCTATTTCCATATTGATCTTTTTGTAAGACAATAATCGTTTCAAACCAAAACCCCAAAACAAAATCCAAATAAACGAAAGTGAAAAATCATATGCTCTCCTCTGCATTCCGACTCCAACAGTTCTTTCCCTAGAGGTAGACAGAGCATTCCTTGTCCCAAGTCCCTCAGAATCGTCCTGGATCATTACATTGCCGAGTAGCTAAAGCTATCACGGTTGATCATTCTACAATATTGCTTGATGCTTGTTTTTTGACATTTTAAAATTCAGATTTTCTCCCTCCTTATCCTCCCCACTCTCCCTGAGGCAGCGATTAGTCTGATACAGGTTATACCCCTAGTTTCATGTTATACATGTTTCCATATTGCTCGTATCATGAGAGAAGACACATATCACACATACAATAGAAATCTCACGAAGGAAATAGAATGGAAGACGGCCTGCTTTGATCTGCCTCACGTTCCAGCAGATCCTTCTTTGGCATCATGAATCCCTGGTGGATATCTTGGAGACCTGCTTCGCTGATAATGGTTTAGTCCTTCACAGTGGATCATCATAGACTGTTTCTGTTACTGTATACATTGTTCTCCTGGTTCTGCTCGCTTCACTTTGACAGAAGTCTCATTTCTCAAATATACAGAGAACAGACTTAAATCTATAAGCACACGCAGCGTGCCCCAGTTGCAAAATGGTCAAAGGCTGTGGACAGAGGAAGACATCAAAACCATCCATAGTCATGTGAAAAAATGCTCCAAATCGCTGTTGACTAGAGCAGGGGTCGGCAACGTACTCTCGACAACGCTCTCGAGCCATATCTGGCTCTTTCGAGGGCCAGATAGGGCTCTTTCTGCAGGAGCCATAAAGTCCATTTTTTTTCAGGCGCTGTTACAGGAGCAGCACTGTGAGCACTGTACAGCTCTCACGAAATTGCATTTTAAAAAATGTGCCATTTATGGTTCTCACGGCCAAAAAGGTTGCCGACCCCTGGACTAGAGAAATGTAAATGAAAACACCTCTGAGACACCACCTCATGCCTACCAAATTTCTCCACGTTTTTCTGAATTCATCTGGTTCATCATTTCTTAGGCTGCATTGTATTCCATTACAACCGTATACCACGACTTGTTTATCTGTTCCTCAAACGATGGACAACTCCTCAGTTTCCAACTCTTTGCTACTACAAAAAGAGCTGCGAAAATATTTTGGTCCAGGTAGGTCCTTTTCCCTCCTCTCTGATCTCTTTGGGACACAGACCCAGTAGCAATATCGCTGGGTCAAAGGGTATGCATAGTTTTGAGGCCTTTGAGCCTGGTTCCATTTTGTTCTTCAGAATGGTTGTATCAGCTCATGGTTCCACCAACAGTATATTAGCATCCCAATTTTCCCATAATCCCTCCAATATCTTATCGTTTTCTTTTTTGGTCCTGCTAGCCCAATCTGGTAGGTATGACTTGGAGCATGTTTTCATATGACTATACATAGTTTTAGTTCCTTCCTCTATCCATAGCCTTTGACCCTTTTGCAACTGGGGAATGCTGTGTATGTTTATAAATTTGAGTCAGTTCTCCATTGTGCAGGTGGAAATGAGACTTTTTTTAAAAATCCTTACCTTCCAGTTTAGAATCAATACTGGGTATTGGTTCTAAGGCAGAAGAGTGGTAAGGGCTAGACAATGGGGGTTACGTGATTTTCCCAGAGTCCCATAGCTAAGAAGTGTCTGAGGCCAGATTTGAACCCAGGACCTCCCATCTCTGGGCCTGACTCTCCATCCACTGAGCCATGCAGCCACCCCCAGAAATAAGACTTTTGTCAGAGATGCTCGCTCCAGTTTTTTTCCCCATATTTGTTGTTTCCCTTCTAATCTTTGTTGCAAACCTGTCCATCTGAACTGGATAATAACTGTGCTCTTTGAGAAGTCAGTCCAGCAGTCTACCAGCCTTCTTTGCCTAGCCTAACAGTGGACCAAACCATCCAACAGAGATATCACACTCCATATGGATCAAGCCCAAAGTGAACCACCTCCCCAGCTGAAAGATGGTGTCTTGTGAGAAGAAAGTCTAGCGGAGAATTGTCTACCACCAATGCTAATATCCTTTCCCAAAATTCACTTTGGGAGAACTCTCTAGAAAGAGAAAGGACTCTGACATCCTTCATTTCTGAAGTTGTAATGTGCCTTGCTGAAATGTATTTTATAGATGTGTGCTTCATCTCTCCCTCTCATAGATTCAATATGTCCTTAGTGCTCTGCCATTTGAGTAAATGTCTCTTCTAAGCGCTACTTAAATCTTCTGGCTGATTGTTCACGAAAAGCACACTAGTGAGGGCTCATGTGCTACTGTTATTATTTATTCCTAAGGCTGCCCTTAGAACTTGAAGTAGAGCTGCCTGTTAAACAGTCATTGTGGATGGGAATTAGGGAAGTGAGCCCAGAAAAGGTGATGAATGTGTGTCTTGGGAGTCCCTTATGAAAAAATGGGCACGTACTTACCTCCATGCTTGCTACAATAAATGTATAGCAATCAGATAGAGGCCCGTGGAATTTTAGAAGGGAGAGATCACTTATAGCCAAGATCTAAGAAGGTTGAACTGCCTTCTGTCTTGTCCACAAGGCTTCATATCCCCTCTAGAATGTTCACCATCCCCTTCTGTTATCAAGAAGTTAGTAATCTTTGAATCTTTAGTTAAAGGGAGAGGATAAAAGGTGAGGTAGGTATTAAGAGGAGAAATGAAGGGGATGGCTGAATGTAGGGAAGGAATGAATGAGGTGGTATATTGGATGGTGAGGGAATAGGTGGGGTATTCAGGAGTGGCAGCTTAAAACAGGCTAGCCACAGGAGGCTACAGACAGAGGATATTGGGGAAATAGGCTGGACCCTTCAAGCAGAAAAGGTATCCCTATGATGTAAAGGAGTTTGGGCCAGTCAGAAATGTTTAGGTTTAGGTGGAGGGTTTTCTCTTGTTAGTTTCTAAAGTCCCTCCAGGAGGAGTCAAGGGCCCCTCCCTGTCAGTGAAACTGATGTCTGCAGGAAGTCTCGGGTAGATACTTCCTGCCAAGATGGATGCCCGTAATTCCCATCAAGAAATAAAAAAATGATTCCTTCTCTCTTTAGCCATTGCCTTAGTCTTCGATACAATGATTCACCAGAGACTTTGAGTAGGTAACAAGGGGATTTATTAATCTCGGGTTAATCAGAGGAAAAGAGGTTCAGGGTTTTCTAACTGCCGCTAGGGAGAGGGGGATGGAGGGGGATGGGTCGCGGAGAGGTTTAGACTGAGAGAGCCTGCTCTCCCAGTCAGGAAGATTCGACTGCCTTTTAAGTAAAGTCCTTACCAAATCATTAAAACTAGGGGTAACTTATTTGAGGATACTCTACTTGTCTATAGAAACTAAACCCACAATGTCCAATCACCAAGCCCTCCCTTCCACCCAGGGCCCAAAGGAAATTCAGGGGAAGGGGAGGGATGTAGTTGGAGAGATCAGGGAGAGGTCCAGAGAAACGAGATAGGTCTAAATTTCCCCAAGACAAAATAAGTACAGGCCAAGGCCGAAGCTAACAGGCTAAGCCAAAGCAAAAGCCTCCAACCACAGCGAAAGCCAGAAGGCAAAAGCCCTGTCAGTTGGAACTTCACCTCTATTTATAGCTTCAAGTTCTAACTGACTTTCTGAAGATTCTAAGATCTTTAACTGACTTTTTGTGACCGTTTGAAATTACAGAAGCAAAAAGTTTCTGTTAGCCACCTCGCATTACACTTCTTGGACAAGGCAGAGCATTGCATAGGATCCTAAAGCCAAGAGATGCTCTAGTCTCACCTCTTCTTCACATGAGGAAACTGAGGCCCTGGGGTGGGGGAGGGGGAAGGGGGAGAGTAATTTTTCCAAGGTCACTTGCCAATGTCAGTGGAGTATTACAGAAAGAATGAAAGTTTTCAAAATGCCCAACTGAGTTCACTGGGAAAGATTCTTTAATTCCCTGAGCCACAACTTCCTCTCGTGAAAGAGGGGAATGTCCCAGCAACCCAGACTCTGGGCTTACATAGACCAGGTCCAGACTTAGGCTCTTATTTTTTTTAAACCCTTAACTTCTGTGTATTGTCTCCTAGGTGGAAGAGTGGTAAGGGTGGGCCATGGGGGTCAAGTGACTTGCCCAGGGTCACCCAGCTGGGAAGTGTCTGAGCCCGGATTTAAGCCTAGGACTTCCCGTCTCTAGGCCTGATTCCACTGAGCTACCCAGCTGCCCCCCTCAGGCTCTTACTTTTTAATGCTTCATTTGACTTGCTTTGAACCCCACTCAGAGTTTATCCTTCGAATCCTAGAATATAGCTGGTGTTGAGGATTCCCCAGATGTGATTTTTTTAGACATCTGAAAGCCCATTGAAGCATTCTGCCTCACATCCTCCAGTGGATTCAGACTGGCCTGTATTTTGTCCTTCAGAAAGAATGTAGCAACACAAAGGAGGCCCAGCAGCCCATAAATAGCTGCCCTAAATCTTGGTCAAAGGCAGACGTTCCAGTGAATCCCACGTTCCCTCCAGACACCCAGGCAGGACCTCAAGCTCCAACTACACCTACACTAAGGGCACGAACTCCTCCTGGAAAGGAAAGGAAATGAATGGCAGCAAGGAAGCCCAGTGGACAGAGTGCTGCGTCTGGAGTCATAAGACTCCGTTTTGAGAGTTCAAATATGGCCTCAGACATTTACTAGTTGTACGACTCTGGGCAAATCACTTGACCCAACTTGCCTCAGTTTCCTCAACTGTCAAATGAACTGGAGAAGGACATGGCCAACCACTCTGTAGCTCCGCCAAGAAAACCCCAAGTGGGTCACGAAAGAGATGAACACAATTAAAAATGGCCACGTCCATTGCAGGGCCCTAGAGAGGGCTGCAGCCTTGAGCTAGTACCTTAAGAGCTTAGAATGCTCCTAGAAGAAAAAGGAGCTCAGAGTGCCAGAGTCAATTTGACAAAGCATTCTCCGTATACCTCCATACTAAGGAAGGGCCGCGTTTACACACACACACACACACACACACACACACACACACACGCGCACACACACACACACACACACACACACACACACGTTGAGACTCAGTCTCTTGCTGATCCTCCAGCCACTGTGGGATATGCCCAAACCTCCTTTAGAAGCTTGGGTTCAAATTCCATCAACAATCAATCCTTCTGACTGGACCAGAGGAGAGCCTGAAGGCCTTTGCCCCTCTCCAAGAGGGACGATTAAAAGCTTTGACGATCAGGGAACTGGGTGGCACCATCAACAGAGTGCTGGGCCTGGAGGCAGGAAGACTCCAGTTCAAATCCAGACACTTCCAAGCTGTGTGACGGTTGGCCAAAGGATTTAACATCTGTTAAGTCTGCCTGTTTCCTGCCTCCTAAATGTGGCTGATAACAGCGTCCCTTTCCCAGGGCTGGTGGGAGGAGAAAAAGAAATAAACATTTATAAAGTGCTCCGCAAACTTCAAAGCAGTATACACGCATGCTAACTAGCACTGGGAAAACCGTGGCCCAAGCCTGCATCGAACACAATATTCCCATTTGCATTTTTTTCCTTCCTGGGCTCTGTGGTTCAGCCAAACGGGCCTTCTCTCTGCTCCTTACTCAGTACATCCCAATCGCCATCTCCCACCTCCATGCCTTTGCACTGCTCATCCTTGCGTGCCTAGAAAGGACTCCTCACCTTGTGCCCAGAGCATCCCTCCTTCCTTCAAGCGGCAGCATCGGGGTGGGCGGGGGGGGGGGTTCTTCTATGAACCCCGATTCCTGATTCCTCTGCTCGGAGTGTCCATCCTCCCTCACAAACTGCCTGGGGTTTAACCTCGTTGAATTATTCGCTCTCTGCTTCTATATTCTCTCAGACAGAATGTTCGCTGAGGGAGAGACGACTGATTTACGAACCAGGGAAGAAGCCACCCATCCGGCTGCAAAATAATTGAATTTAGGCCCCAAACCACACCAGGGCAAAGCCGGCAGCAAAATCATTCTCTTCCTCTCTTCCCTCCCTCCCTCACACAAAGGGATGCCATCTCCTGTCCCCTCCCATGGGGGATGGGATGATGAAAAGCTCTCTGGGAAAATATCTGCGCCCTGCTGGCTGCTGTTGGCCCGGGGGAGCGGGCGGCAGTGCCTTCTAGAACCCGGGCTCTCGGGAAACCTTTCTCCGGCTGTGCCTTCCCTCTAAATGAGGATCTGAGGCCGCCCTGCCTGACAGTCATCCCGTCGGGCTCTCCACAGCTCTGTGAAACGAACCATCAAGAAGGCATCAGCATGGACTCGGGCCAAGTGTGTATGTTGGTGGGACACACGTGTGAGATTGTGTGTTCGTGTGACCGTGAAGATGTATGACTATGCTGGACTGTGTGCGTGCGTGTCTGTGTGCTGTGAGCATGTTCCCACTCGGGTACCCCACAGTCCAGGCCCCAGACAGCTGAGGAATCAAGAGTGTTTCCTGTCCCTCCTACAAGTCCTTCTGTGTCTCCACTGGAGCCCACGCCTCTTGTGTTCTCTGAGAGTCATCTGTGGCTTCCAGATGATCTTGGCTAGGGGGAGGAGGAACCAGAGCGGCCGTAGGAGGGGGTCCCTGGCCACGAGTGGGCACAGATTGCTGCTTGTTTGGCAGTTCCTTGGTTTCAGGTTCTGGGTCCTTTGGCCCAAAAGCCCATTCTGGAGACCTCGCAGCTCTGCAGGGCTTTCTGCACCAACTCCACAAGCCAGGCTTTATCCTAGATCCTGAAGCAATATAGGGCTCAGAGTAATGCCGATGGAGTTCAGAAAACGTGGATTCAGGGCCCAGCTCTCTGCTTCTTACCCGCTGTGAGACCTTGAACATGTCATTTCCTTTCCCTCTGCCTCATTTTCCTCTCCTGTAAATAGAAAGATTTGGGCTACATAAAAAATAACAATAGATGTTTCTAGTTGATTTAAGCTTTGCAAAGTGCCTTGGTATCTGTTATTTCCCTGGATCCTCCCTGATATCACTACTATCGAGATGCTCCATTTTATGGTTGAGGAAACTGAGGCTAAAGGGGATGAGTCACTTCCCCAAGTTTCAAACCAAGATCTCCAAGGGTAGGAAGAAGAAGAAGAAGAAGAAGAAGAAGAAGAAGAAGAAGAAGAAGAAGAAGAAGAAGAAGAAGAAGAAGAAGAAGAAGAAG
>NC_058135.1:286321971-286333141 GCF_016433145.1 Gracilinanus agilis | reverse complement strand
GGCTCTCTCTGCCCCGCAGTGGGATCTGGTGTGCGACTTCCGCCAGATGAAGGAGATGGCCCAGTCCTTGTACATGGCCGGCATCCTGATCGGCGGGATTGTGTTCGGGAGCCTGTCGGACAGGTGATGGGGGGGGGACGCCCCCTCCGCCCTCCCCCGCTCGGGCTCTCCCTCTCTAGCGGTCCCCGGCGGGGGCCCTTCCCTGCCCGGCTCCTGAGGAGGCGCCGGAGCGTCACTCATTAACCCAAATGCCTCGTTGCGAGCGTTTCCAAACACCAATTACGCGCGGGGTGACGTCCCGGGAGGCCGGGTCACGGCGGGCCCCTATCCCGGGGGGCCCCTATCCCGGGGGCCCCGCCTTTCCGGGGGTGTCGGGGGGGCGAGGCCTCTCGGCTCGGCACATTCCTGCGCCTCGTCTGTCCCGCGGCAGGTTTGGCCGGAGGCCCATCCTCACCCTGTCCTACCTGCTGCTGGCGGTCAGCGGCACCTGCTCGGCCTTCTCGCCCGGCTTCCTCACCTACTCGGCCTTCCGTTTCCTCACCGGCTGCAGCCTCTCGGGCATCACCCTGAGCACCGTGATCCTGTGTGAGTGGCCCCGGCCGGGCTCCGGGGGGAGGCCGAGGGGAGGCGCCGCCCCGAGGATCCGAGTTCGAATCTCTTCTCTCTCTCCCACTGTCTGAGAGGGAACGAGCGGCCCGTTTGGAGTCCGACAGGAGCTGACAGGCGGGTCCTCGGAGGCCGCCGAGTCCGTCCAAGCCCTTCATTTTTTCAGGAAATTGAGGCCGGAGGGAGGTGAAAGTAAGCTAGGGCGAGCCAGGTGGGTTTTGAACCCAAGACCTAAAAGCCTTTCAGCCTGGCACCGAGGATTAGCTTGGATCACGGATCGCTTCTCCCTCCCAGGTGGCCCCCCCAGAAGCCCATTTTCAGGCCCGGCCTCTCCCCTGGGGTAGCCGGACACCCTCGCCCTAAATCCTCTGTCCTGGGACCCAACAAGGCCCCCCTCCAAGTACAAAGCGGCGCCGATCCCAGGCAGACGGCCCGGCTGGGGGGCCGGAGCGGGTGACTGAGCCGGGCCCCCCGGCCGCCCCTCCATCCCCAGGCGTTGAATGGGTGCCTACCCGGGTCCGAGCGATCCAGTCCGCATTCACCGGCTACTGCTACACCTTTGGCCAGTTCATCCTTCCCGGCTTGGCGTACAGCATCACCGAGTGGCGCTGGCTGCAGTTCGTCGTGTCCGTCCCGTACTACGTCTTCTTCCTCTCCTCCTGGTACGTGCCCCCCCCCCGCCTCCCCCGGGGAGCCCACCCGCGGCCGGCCGCAGGCCCCCCTCTGCCCTGCCCGGCTCCAGGGCTCACCCCGGCATCCCCGAGCCCCCACGGCCACACCGAGGGGGACACTCAGGGCATCTGGGGCTCCCGGGCCAGCCAGGAACACGGAGAGGCGGGGGGCCCCTGCACAGCCCTCGTGCCCTCCCTCCTGAACCCCACCTCGTACCCGGCGCCCATTCCCGCCTTCTGTCCTTTGTGTGCGCCCCCGGCTGCCAAAAAGTCATTGTCTCTGGGGCTCCCCAAGCTAGCCGCCCCCCAGGGCTCGTGCCTCGATGGCTCCGAAGGTGCCCGCCAGGAGGGGCAGGGCAGGGAATGAGGTCTGGCCTCCCCATAGAGAACGGAGGCACAGGGACCCCGGAAGGAGCCGGGGAACCCCATTCTACGGACGTTCACTTGATGCTCCAGAGGGGTCTTGGAGGAGGGCTGGCCCCTGGCTGCACCGTTCAAGGCCTCTGGATAGATGGGACTATTTTAGATCCCTGATGACTGAGGGGATAATGAGCGAGATGTGGGGAGGGAGCCTCCACCCCGAGCCGAGGGTCCCGAGTTTGAATTCTACCTCCCACACCTCTTAGCTGTGTGAGCTTTGTCAAGTCGCCCCTCTCTGAGCCTCAGTTTCTTCATGTGTAGAATAGAGTGAATATTCCCAGGCAGACGTACCCCGGGGGGTTAGCGGGGCCTCCAGAACTAGGAGTAGCCGCAGGTGTTGCTGTTGTTCCTTCTTAATGTTTGAGGAAATTAATCTGGAGGAACCGGGGGAGAAGCCAGAGGCAGGGGGAGCCCAGGGAGGTTGCCACAGCAGCCGAGGGGGGCAACGGGCCGAGGAATAAGCCTGAGAATCCTGAGCCCCATTTCTGAGGCGTTTCCCAACCCCTGTGGAAAGCCTCTGTTCCGAAGAGCCCCTCACTTGGGAGGCCAAAGTGTGGGAGCTTCTGTTGCCTCCCAAGGAGGGGAAGCGCCTGATCTTTGGGCGTCTCCTTGTTTGGGGCTCCCAAAGGCCGGGGGGGGGCGGCAAGGGCCGCGGAGATCCTCCCCTTCTGGCAGGCGAGTGGCTAAGGGGGCCCGCCGAGGCCGCCCAGGTACCAAGGGCCCAAAGCGACGTTCAGACGGGAGGCCGGGGGCAGCCAGGCTGCAAGCCTTCCCCGGCCTCCTCCTGGCCTCGCACCCCGACCCCCAGCCCATCCGAAGGCAGGAAGGGGGGCCGGCCCTCTCCTCGCCCTCCCGTCCCTAGGAAGGCGAGGGCAGCAGCGAGGGCAGGCCGTGGCCGGCTCTCTGACCCCCACATTCCGAGGAGGCCGAGCCGAGCCAGCGCCGCCCCAGGCTCCTCTGCCCCTTCCCACCTGCCCCACATACCAGGCGCTCCACAGCCCTCGGGGGTCCCCAGCTGGAAAGACACGTCCAGGACAACATGGCCCCTGGCCCGGGGTTGCTTTTGGAAGGGGAAGAATGGAAAGGCAGCTCACGGGGGCACCAAGCGGCAGGAGGGGGGACCTGGGCCAAGGTCGAAGGGCGCGAGAGCCGCAGGCCGGCGGCAGCTCGTGTTTCCTCCCTTCCCCCTTGGTCCTGGGGCAGCGGGCAGGAGTCCCAGGCCTCGTTGGACTTAGAAGGGAAGTTAGTGATCATCCGGGCCAACCCCACACCCCCGATTTTACAGATCAGGAAACTGAGGTCCGGAGAGGGAAAGGGACTTACCCCACGGACCCACAGCAAGTCAGTGGCTGAGCCGGGATTAGAACCCAGGTCCCCCGATTCCCAGACCAGTGCTCTTTCCCACCCAGGTGGGTGGCCGAGTCTGTTCGGTGGCTGGTCCTGTCCGGGAAATCCCCGAGAGCCCTGAAGGAGCTCCAGAGGGTTGCGGCCTTCAACGGCAGGAAGGAAGAGGGAGACAAGCTCAGCTTGGAGGTAGAGGGGAGAAGAGGCCCTTGGTGGGTGGGGATGGGGGGGAGGGGAATGTAGGAGAGGAGTTCTGGGGTACGGCCTGGGGGCTGGGATAGCTGGGGAAAGGCTTGGACTTCCTCTCACCGAGCAAACGCTTTCCCTTCTCTTAAGATGCCCCCCGCCCCGTTAATGGCCACAAATACTAACTCCTAACTCAGTAGGCACGAGAACGACGGCCGGCCGAGAGAGGCCGAGCTTCTAGGAGCAGAGGGCCATCGCCCTCCGGCACTCTGCCCGGGCCGGACCCCATCTGGCCAGTCCCCGGGTTCCGTTCTGGGCCCCACAGAAAAGGAAAGGCATCGAGAGGCAGTCACGGTGCTGACGGGCTTCCAGCGCATGCCCGCCAAAGACCAGAAACGGGACGTCCAGCCCAGAAACAAACAAAGGCTCCACCGGACGGCCGTCTTCGAGGACCAAAAGGAAGTCGCTTTCCTTCCACCGAGCTCAAGAGAGCAGAACTAGGAGCCGAAAAGGCCCCTCCGCTCCCCTGCGAGTGCTCGGGCTAACGAGACATCAGCCACAGGCCAGGCTCATGCCGAGGCCTCTCCACCTTCAGGAAAACTTTCTACAGCCATAGATCTTAGCACGAGAGAGTAGGGAAGGCATCGGCTCCACTTTTAACACATGAAAAAACCACCTCGAGAGACTAGAAAACGTGGCCAGACACCCACGGAGTGCGTGGCGGAGTCACTTGGATCGGGGCAGCTGGGTAGCCCAGTGGATGGAGAGTCGGGCCTAGAGACGGGAGGTCCTGGGTTCAAGTCTGGCCTCAGACACTTCCCAGCTGTGTGACCCTGGGCAAGTCACTTGACCCCCATGGCCCACCCATACCGCTCTTCCACCTAGGAGCCAATACACAGAAGTTAAGGGTTTAAGAAAAAAAAAACAAAAACAAAAAAAAAGTCAGTTGGATGTAGCTAACTTATTTAGTGAGAATCCCAAGGGCAGCCGGGTGAGGGTCAACCTCGGGGGACTCCCCTCAAAAGAGCCATCAGAGTAGGGACCTCCCCAAAGCCCCTTCTCACACTCTGGGGCCCTGCGGGGAAGAAGATGGAAGAGTTGCATCAGAGGATCCTTTAGGTAAACAGAAGCGGCTGAGTGGCCTCTCACCCAGAGACACCAGGCCTTGGGGCTGGCCAGTTGTCCTGGCCAAGACCATCAGGGAGTGGGAGAGGGCTATACCCACAACCCACCTCCGGACGGCAAAGCTGCTTAATCAGCCACAACAAAATGCCCGTTAAGCCTCTTCTGTGTACAAGAGACCTTCGCTCCGGGGTCTGGGAGAGGAACGGAAGGGAGATCAGTCCCGATCCCTTTCCTTAGGAATTTCACCTTCTGGGAGACGCCAGCATGGATAATTCCCCAGGGGAGGATGCACCCTGTTACCCGATAAGCCCATCGAGGAGGGGCAAAGTACAGAGCTTCCACCTTAGAAGGGTCTAATCCGGCAGACACCCAAGCAAGAATCGTCTCAGAGGCATCCTGGACGAGGGGTCGCTTGGCTTGATCTCTGCTTGCAGACTTCCAATGAGGGGAAACCCAGGCCCTCCGGAGGGCATGAACTCAGCTCTGGTATAGCTCCAACCATTAGGAAGTGCTCTTTATCTCGGGAGATTCTCGAGGGAAGTTGACAGAATTTGAGGAGCTCAAGGAAGCCTTCCTGGAAGAAGTGGCATTTAGGTCAGCGTTGAAAGCATAAGGAGAAATTCAATAAGACAAAAGGAAGAAGGCTACACTCTGTAGGCACAGGGAATAGCACTAGCAAAGGCCTAGAGGTGGGAAAGTTTATGGCAAGCAGATTCAAGAAGGAGAGAGCCAAGGAGTTTGCCTGGATCTTGGAGGGTTGGGATAAGGTAGATAGGAAAGGTGGTGGAAGTCCTTGACTAGCTCTAAACTCTATTTGCAGACAATAAGGATGGAGGGAAATGTCTTAAAGGGGTCAGGGTGACCTCTCGGCTCTCCCAACCATGGGGCCAGGGGACCTTCGAGGACACAAATCATCTGGCTGAGCCCTAGACAGAACTAACCCTCAGAGGGTTATGGAGAGCTCAGCGCCCAATTTGGGGCAGGAGCAGCTCATTCTGGAAGGGACCGTGTCCAATCTAAGCCATAGTCCCATTCCCTGGGGTGCTCCTCGTCCCAAGGTGAGAGAGGACTGGGCAAAGGCTCAGAACAAGGACCCGAGAGCACCGAGTTTATGGTCCACCCTTGTTCCCGGCTTCTAGGATAGAGCCCCGGCGGTGGGAAGGATGCTAAATTCTCTTCTTCTCTTCCTTTTCTTATTGTTCCTCTTTCTTCCTCTTACCCTTCGTCTCCATCTCCATCATCGCTCTCATCCCCAGGCATCCCACTTGGATGCTCAGTGGGGGCTTGGGATTTGCTATGGGTTCATCCCTCTCTTAAGCTCTTTTGGACCTCTCAACCATCTTGGAACGACCTTTGCAAATAGACTGATCTGACAGTCCCCACTTTAAAGATGAGGAAACCAAGGCAAAGAGAGGGCCCCTGATTTACCCACCATGCCCTGTGCTCGCCCAAAGAAAATGAGTTTGGGCTGTTGGCCTCTCAAGGAAGGCCCTTTGAGAGAGTTCATTCAGCCATTCCAGGTCCTTCCCTAACGTTCTGGAGAGAAGATAACTCCTGAGGACCAGAGTCACCCTCTAGGAGATGCGAGTGGAAGGAAGAGAGCTGTGTGCATTCGGGCATCCTACATCCTGGCAGGCAGGGATGGACGCCCGTTAGAAGGATATCTTGGCAGCCTCGGTCACAGCGGCTCCCAGAGGTCTAGAGTGTAGGATTTCACAGCCACACACACACACACACACACACACACACACACACACACACACACACACACAGTCCTCTGGGACAGAGAAGAAGAAAGGAATCTCCTCTTGCCCCAATCTATAGCGTTCTTGCGGTGTCCATGACCCAAGATAACTAACCAGAGTCCTGGCCCCTCTTTGCGCCCAGGAACTGAAACTCAACCTTCATAAGGAGATAGCCCAGGGCAAGTCGTCCTACAGTATGGCCCACCTCTTCCGAGAACCCATCCTGCGCCGGATATCCTGCTGCATCTGTCTCATTTGGTGAGCTGGGCATCCCACGGTACCCAAGAACTTCATCTACCTCTCAGGGAGACCCTAGACGAGTCCCTTGTAATGCTGGTGTTCTGACAGTATCCCTCACTCGCCCACATGCTTACGTGAAGACCCCAGGAAAATCTTGGGGGGACTCTCATGCCCGATCTTTCTGACTTGTGCCTCCCTCTTGGTGAAGCCCTAAAAACATCTCTAGCTGGTTCACTTTTCTCTCCCCAAAGAGCTTTCTGTTCCCCTGCAAGCACTCAGGCTAACAAAACATTGAACACAGGACAGGTTTTACGTAAATAAAATGAATAACAGATCCACCACCAAGACCTTCGTCCAAAAAAAACCCTCTTCTCCCTTTTCCGGAGGACACCAGGTAACACCACCACTCCTTCAGTGGCTCTCACCTTCCCTTGAGCCTTCTACAAGCGGTAGGACTCAGAGCACCCGTGAAGGGCTGGGTCCAGCTTCTCCTTTCACTCTATAGCTCCCTATTCCCTCATTTTTTTATGAGTCAAGGTCAAGGTCCCCCCAAAGGTGTGCTCTTCTCGAGCTTCGGTGGCCCTTGAGACGCAGGACTCTCTGCTGCCATACTTTCTCTAGAGCTAACAGGAACGAGGCTCTTGTAGTCGCTAGGGAGTACCACATGACACACAGTGCTGGGTCTGGCGTCAGAAAGACTGGAGTTCAAAACCAGGCATCGGACACTCTGGGCAAATTACTTCACCTGTCTGCCTCAGTTTCCTCACCTGTAAAATAGGGCTCATGCTAGCGCCTGCCTGGCAGAGTTGATGTGAAGATCAGATGAGATCATATTTTTCAAGTGTTTGGCACCTCGTGGTCGTTCAGTCGTTTCAGCCACATCTGACTCTCCTTGACCCCATTCGTTGGTGGCTTCCCCTTGGCAAAGACACTGGGGTGATTTGCCATTTCCTTCTCCAGCTCATTTTACAGGTGAGAAAACTGAGGCAGACAGGATGAAGTGACTTGCACAAGGTCACTCAGCTAGTAAGTGTCTGAGACTGGATTGCAGCTACTGATTCCAGACCAACCCCCCAGCTGCCCTTTGGCACATAGTAGGCACCATAGAAACACTTATTCCCTCTTCTCTGTTCTGAGTCTCTTCTGTTCCCTTGCCTTGTGTGGGATTAGCTACTCAGGGCATGTGGTTCCCTGACATTCAAGGCTCCCTCCAGGCCCAGCATCCCCTTTTCCCCTGCATGTTCCCTCCTACACCTTGGCTCCAAAATCCACCACTATTCCCCCCCCTCCCCCCAGGGCTCTTTCTACCATTGCCTCTCGGTCCGGAGAGCTAAGAAATCCTCCCAGTGGAAGGGGACAGCAGTGTCTGCCCTTGCCTTGCCGGGATAATCCACAAGTTCTTTCTCAGACTCAGTTTCCTCATTCACAAAATGGGGATAATAATGGTAGCTCCTTCCCTGGATCCTCATAGGATCCGATGAGGTAACCTTATGAAGGGCTTTGCAAACTTAAAGCGCTCTATAAATGATCCCGTTGTCATCCTTATTCTCTTTGGCTCGGGAGTGACAGGAGCAGGGACCTACCTGGCAATGACCCTTTCCCACATGTCATCCCAGGCATGTTCATAATAAAAGCTCCTACTTCTATAGCCTGGCAAGCTTTACAAAGTCTTCTCACCCCGCACACACACCCCTGGCGAGGCAGGGAGCCCATTTTTACAGATGAGGAAACTGAGGCTCAAGAGTACATGATTAGCTGAGGGTAATGCAGCTAAGACGTGGGACGGGCAGGACTTGAACCCAAGTCTCCTAACTTTCCACATCCAAATGCTGCCATGCTGAGAGTCCGTGGGCTGCAGTGAGCCAGCCTAGATCTCCCCACCCAGGTTTGCCACTGGATTTGCCTACTACAGCCTGGCCATGGGCGTGGAGGACTTTGGCGTGAACATCTACATGCTTCAGATCATTTTTGGCGGCGTTGACGTTCCGGCCAAGTTCATCTCGGTCCTCTGCCTGAGCTACGTGGGCCGCCGGATCACCCAAGGAGCCTGCCTCCTTTTAGCGGGCACTGCCATCCTCGCCAACATCTTTGTGCCCTCAGGTGAGAGGCTGGGGCCCCGGAAAAGGAAGGAGCCCTGAGGTGAGGGATGGATGCATCAGAGGGGCTGGGCAGATCCCAGATGTAGCGTGACCGACCCTCACTTGACGGACAAAGAAGCAGAGACCCAAAGAGTTTAATGATTTATCCAAGGTCACACAGCTGGGATCAGCAGCTGCTTCCTCTGACTCCCGACCCAGCGCTTCTGCTGCCGCCCTCATGCTGCCTCTCAAGAGTGTCTAGCATTCAGGGCAACCAGACAGCTCAGTGGATAGAGAGCTAGGATGACAGATGGGGGTGCTGGGTTCCAATCTGGTCTCGGATACTTCCTAACGGGGTGACCCTGGGTGAGTCACTTAACCCCAATTGCTTAGCCCTCACTGCTCTTCTGCCTTGGAACCAATACTTTGTACTGATTCTAAGACAGAAGTTAAGAGTTTTTAAAAGTCTCTAGCGTGCCCTGGGCTTGGACTAGCTCAGCTTAGGTCAGTGTTCTAGGATGGCCCCACATCCTGGGTGGGACCGATCCGGGGCTGATTTCAGGGAAGGGCAGGGGGAAGGAGGGATGAAACAAAACTTGTCAGTCTACCCTACCTCAATGAGGACACGTGCAAAGAGGGCAGGCCTAGCCCCATCTACCTCCCCCCTTGGACCTGGGTTTGGACAGCTCGGGACTCTAGGATATTTTTTAAAAGAATGTTCTATGGATTTCTATAAATTTTCTCTGGTGGTACAGCGGATAGAGCAATGGGCTTGGAATCAGGAAGACATCGTCCTGAGTTCAAATCCAACCTCAGACATTTCCTAATTGTGTGATCTTGGGCCAGTCATTTGCCTATTTGCCTCAGTTTCCTCATCTGTCAAATGGAGAAGGAAACAGCAAACCATTCCAGTATCTTTGCCAAGAAAACCCCAAATGGGGCCTGGAAGAGTCAGACACTACTAAACAACAACCCTGATAGCAGTGCACCCAGAAAGCCAGGAAAGTAACAATACTTTATTCTCTGTGTTTTGATCCCAACTTGTGATTTCATCCTTGAAAAGAGCCACCAATATCAAAACTCCTTCTACAGGTACAGACTAGTAACTTGGCAGGAACTTAGAGTCTTAGAACATTGTCTGAGGCCCTGAGTAGTGACTTATCCAGGGTCACACAGTAAGTAGATGGTCAGAGGAAGGACTTGAACTCTGGCCCTTCTGACTCCAAGGGCAGTCCTCTAATCACTAAGCTTCCTCTTACTTAAAAACATTAAGAATAATAACACATTTATATGACACTTTAAGGTTTGCAAGACACTTACTTGCATTCTCACATTTGAGTCCTTCAATAACTGAGATAGGTACTCAGAGTGTTATACCCATTTTACAGATAAGAAAAGAGAGAGGGGATGTGATTCGCCCAGTGGCACACAGCTGGTATGTGTGAGAGGCAGGATTAAAGCCCAGGATTCTCCTCTTTGCTGCTAAAGAAATATGAGGGTTATCAGCATCCTCTACATTCCAACAGCCTTGCTCAGAGCCCCAGCCTCCCTGCTTTGTTCTTTGTATCCTCAAGATGTTGTGTTCTTTCCTTGAGGGAGGATTTGTCCCTGACCCCTCTTGCTATTCTCTCCCTCAATCAGGGGCTGCCGGGGCTGCCGGGGACCTGGGAATACAGAGAGTCAGAGTTGGGATCCTGGTCAAGATTTGACATCTAACTCTGACTTAAGGAAAATCTTTCCTTCCTTCTCTCTGCCTTAGTTTCTTTGGCTACAAAATAAGGTTACCCTAGGGCCATGGTGGTGAACCTATGGCACAAGTGCCAGAGAGGGCTGCTCCCCTCCCCTCTCCACACATGCCTAAGGACATTTCTCCCATCACCCGTCCCTCTGCCAGCAGCCCAAGGGGAGTAAGGGTGCGGCTCTCATGCAGCGTGAGGGTTGCAGTTTGGGCACTCGGTCTCTAAAAGGTTCGCCATCACTGCTCTTGGTTATTTAACTTTCAGACCATGTTCTCTAAATGTCCTCCTAGAGGAAAGGTTAGTGGACACTGGGCAAAGAGTCAGCAGCCAGTCATTTAACTAGCATGGCTTACTAGATGCTAAGTGCTGGCAATACAAGTGCAAAGAGAAAGTGCAAGGACGTGCCCATCCTCAGGGCATAATGTTCTAACAGAGGAAGACAACCCAGAAAAGGAAGGGGGCAGAGGGCCTAGGAAAAGGGAGAGGGGGTTAAAAGCTCCCAAAAGACGGGAGCAGGCAGCAGTTGTAATGGGAGCTCCCACCTCTTCTGGGAGCCCCCTGACTCCAGACCCTAAGGCACCACTGCGTCCTTCCTCCCCAGACATGCAGGTGGTGAGGACCAGCCTTGCTGTCTTTGGAAAGGGATGTCTCTCCAGCTCCTATAACTGCCTCTTCTTGTACACCAGTGAGCTGTATCCCACAATAATCCGGTAAGGACCAGGGCCCTCCAGCAAAGGGGCACTGCCACCCCCAAAACTCACCCCCTTTCCATCTTATTCCACTCAACCCCCACCTCCAACCCCAAACCTCCTGCTCCTTCCAAGGTCCTTCTACTTTGGGAGGATCTTCCAGTAGGGCAGCTTTGGGGCCTTAGCCCCAACATGGGCCCTCTTCCTTCTGGGGAAATCAAAAGGGATGCCCTCCCACGAGGCATACATACACACACTCTCTGTCTCTGTCTCTCTGTCTCTCTGTCTCTCTGTCTCTCTGTCTCTCTGTCTCTGTCTCTCTCTGTC
>NC_058135.1:286299975-286312022 GCF_016433145.1 Gracilinanus agilis | reverse complement strand
TTCTACGTTCCCGTCTGTTCTAAGTTCTCTCCCAAATCAGAATATTCTGCTCTGGGTTCGAATGTCTCTTCCAGCTCTGCCATTCAGCGTTCTACGTTCCCGTCTGTTCTAAGTTCTCTCCCAAATCAGAATATTCTGCTCTGGGTTCAAATGTCTCTTCCAGCTCTGCCATTCAACGTTCTATGTTCCCGTCTGTTCTAAGTTCTCTCCCAAATCAGAATATTCTGCTCTAGGTTCGAAGGCCCTTCCCAGATCAGAGAATCTGGGGGTTAGGGTCCCCCAGGCAGCAGCTTTGACATTCCCTGTTCTGAGGGCTCTCCTAGCTCTGGCCTTCAAGGATGCCCTCTTCCTCTGCGTTTTTCTGGGGCTCCGTGAAGTCGATGCTCAGAGCTCTGAGCCGGCTCTTGGAGGCAGGGCCCCTGGGCCCAAACCAGTTTGGAGGGGCTCCCGTCATCGCTGCCTGTCTGTCCGGCTGCTGCTCTGGCCCCAAGGCCACAGAGAAGCTGTCACTGGGGCTCCCTCCTGGGAGCAGCGGGGGTGCCGGGCCTCTCGGAGGCACGGAGTGTCCAGCATCCAAGCGCCGTTCCCTTTTGACCCACAAGGAAAAATTCGTGTGTGAGGCAGGTTTGCTCAGCAATCATTCTCTCTGCCTTGGGTCACATTTTAACTCTGTAGGGCCAGACCCAGGGGATAAAAGCCAAGGGGGAGGCCGAGCTGCGAAGAGCTCGCGTTCTGGGAAGGAGGGGCTACCTCAGGCCCAGGCAGGGCCCCAGTCACCCCCGATTCCAGGAAGGCAGGCAGGAGAAGGAGGAAGAGCTGGGGCAGCCTGAATGCTGTCTCCTTCCCGGGTGAGTACAGAGAACAGACCAACTGCGGAGTGTGGAGAGGAAGAACAGCCACGGCCCCTCGCCGCCGTTCCACTGAAAGGGCACCCAGACGGGAGGCAGGAGCCCCTCGACTCCCTCCGACTTCATGGCCTTCAATGAGCTCCTCCTGCAGTTGGGAGGGGTGGGCCGCTTTCAGTGGGCCCAATTCACCCTGGTGGTCCTCCCCATGCTTCTGATGGCCTCCCATAACACCATCCAGAACTTCACAGCTGCCATCCCTTCCCACCACTGCCGCCCACCCCCCAGTGCCAACCTGAGTGGGGACAGCGTGGAGGCTGAGGAGCTGTGGGCATGGCTGCCCCGGGATGAGCAGGGCAGGCCGGAATCGTGTCGCCGCTTTACCAGCCCCCAAAGGGGGCCGCACTGGCCCAATGGCACAGGGCTCAATAGGGCCAACGCCACCGAGGCCTGCTTGGATGGCTGGCTCTACGACCACAGCACCTTCCCCTCCACCATCGTGACCGAGGTAAGGGGTCTGGGGAAGTGGGGCCCAGGGATAGATGGGGGGCATCAAGCCCAATCTGGCCAAACCTCCTCATGAGGAGAAGCCTGGCATTCAAACCTTGCTGACTCAGTTTCCCTACTTGAGGGAAGAGGAGCCAAGATCCCTGGGAAGACTGAAGACAGGACAGAGGACAGCAGATTCCTGCCTTCCTTAGACAAGAGTTCTCCGAAACTGGAGAATTAGATGAGAGAAGGGATACGGAGGAGGGAAGGAGACAGGGCTGGCCACGGGGAAGGGAATTCAGAAGAGGAGTGGGGATGGGGAAGAGACGAGAAAGGGGGAAACTGAAAGAGATGAGGAAGGAAAGGGAGATGGGGAGAGAGAGGGGAAGAGAAGGGAAGGGATTGGGGATGAGCAGGAGGAAGAGAGATTGGAATAAAGAGAACAGGGGAAGGGAAGGGAGTGACAGTAGAGGCAGGATGCAGAAGGAGAGGAGAGATGGGGGTTTGGAGGAGCCAAGAGAGAGCTGGGGGAGAGGAAGGAAACTGTCTCTGCCTCTCCATCGGGATTCCCTTCGGCTCTGCCTTTTCCCCTCGGTATTCCTCTCCCAATGCTGCCATTAGCCGGAGAAGAGGGATTGAGCACGTGGCCTGCTTCCCCAGAGGCCGGATGGGCCAGTCCTAGCCCTGACACCCTCTTTCCTGGGCAGTGGGACTTGGTTTGCAGTCACAAGGTCCTGCGCCACCTGGGCCAGTCCCTGTACATGCTGGGAGTGCTCGTCGGTGCTTCTCTGTTTGGGAACCTGGCAGACAGGTGAGTCGTGGGGCGGGACGGGGCTCCAGGGAGCAGGGGAGAGGCCAACCAGGGAGCCGAGGGCAGAGGCAGGAGGCTTCGGTTCTGGGAAAACCCGGAGGGAAGGTGGGAGAAGGGATCTGAGAGCTCCCCAAGGCCGGCTAGCCCCGACTGCTTCAGGCCTCGGTGCTCGCCCGCTTTTCGCCCTCACACCAACTCCAGGTGCCTCGTCTTTTCACTGTATTGGCCTCAAGTGGACCCTGAGACCCTGAGAACAGGACTTGGTGTGACTATTGCCATTCACCATTATTATTTTACTAATA
The DNA here is from genome assembly GCF_016433145.1 of Gracilinanus agilis. Classification (NCBI taxonomy): domain Eukaryota; kingdom Metazoa; phylum Chordata; class Mammalia; order Didelphimorphia; family Didelphidae; genus Gracilinanus; species Gracilinanus agilis. The sequence goes on along the minus strand of NC_058135.1, from coordinate 286,309,575 downwards.
CTCCACAAAGGGGCCGCACTCGGGAAGACCTGAGTTCGAATCCGTCTTGGGATACTTACTAGCTTTTTGCTCCTGCCTCCACATCACCCTCTGTAAATAGGGATTACGATAGCACCTACCTCCCAGGATGGGCGTGCCGATAAAATGAGCTTAACATTTGGAACGTGTTTTGCAAGCTGTAAAGTTCTTTATGAATGCTACCAGCTATGTCATGCGGGAGGTCCCATCCGATGCCTGCTCGGGCTCTGAGTCTCAAAGGCCAAGGGGGCGCCGCGATGGCCGGCAGCCTGTCGGCCATGGGCTCAGCCCCACGAGGGCCACCGTGGGATGCATCCTTCAATCGGGACGACTCTGATGAACTCCCTCCCTCAAGGCAGATGGCTCCCATCTGTGATTTATGGATTTAGAAGCTAGTTGAAAGTCAGAGAAACTGGGGCAGCAAGGTGGTTCCATGGAGAGAGAGCCAGGCCCAGAGATGGGAAGTCTTGGGTTCAAGTCTGACTTCTGATACTTCCTAGCTGTGTGACCCTGAACAAGTCACTTAACCCCAGCTGCCCAGCCCTTATTCTGTCTTGGAACCAAGGTTTTGTCTTGATTCTAAGACAGAAAGTCGGGGGTTTTTAAGTAAACGAATACATAAATTAAGTCAGAGAAATGAAGTGCTTCACATGGTCACTCAGCCTAGTGTCAGAGGCCCAAACTGGTGAAATCCCGAGCCTCATCCAAATCAACATAATTACAGCAACAACTCATCTGAGATTTCATAATCAACGTATTTGATGGGGACAGCTAGGTGGGACCTGCCTGGAGTCAGGACGACTCCTCTTCCTGAGTTCGAATCTCGTCTCCGACACTTACTAGCTAAGGGACCCAGGGCGAGTTACTTAATCCCATTTGCCTCAGTTTCCTCATCTGTTAAATGAGCCAGAGAAGGAAATGGCAAACCACTCCAGGATCTTTGCCAAGAAAATTCCAAATAAGGTCATGAAGAGTCAGTCAGGACTGAAACAACTGAACAATTTGACAAACATTTATTATGCACCTCTCGTGAACCAAACATTATGCTTGGCACCAGGGACACCAAAGTAGGGAAGGAAATGGATGACTTGGTCAGGACGGTCTGTGGTCAATCCTTTTCCCTTCATAACTTGAAGGGAAACAGTGCTTGCTCTCAAGGAGAGCACTTTCCTCACAACGAAGCAGACGATGCCTGTGTTATTGCATTATTGACCCCATTGCACAGATGAGGAAGTTGAGGTTCTGAGAAACAACATCATCATGGTTTGCATATCTTTAGAACTTTAAGGCTTTACAAAGTACTTTCCTTTGGGGTAGGCAGTAAAAATCATCCTCATTTTGCAGATGAAACACCTGATGAGAGAAGTCAAATGACTTAGCAACACTTAATACTTAATGACTTAACGAATGATTTATTAACCATAGCGAAGAGCTTAGGACAACGCACATCAGAAGCTTCAGCTGGTTGATGATTTAGCGACTGAGTGAATAAATGAATGAATGAAAAACCATCAACTAAGCACTTAGGACATGCTAAGCTTCCCTCTAAGAAACCGAGAAAGCAACAGAAGAGAGGCCGTTTCTGGCTCTGGGAGCTTCCTCTCTTCCAGGGGGAGATCACGCAGAGGGGGGCAGGGGGAAGCCAGTAAATATCCCAGAGAGGGGAGTCGGGGTGGGCAGGGTCTGGGCCTGAGAAGTCACAGGGATGCTGACGATAGCCCTGGGGGAAATAATGATGCCGCCTTCTCGGTGGCATTGATTTAATTCTGATTCTAGGGCTGGAGGGGGGAATGGGTACCCATACCGAAGCAGAGGGAGATGGCCTCTGCGCCTATGAAGCGTGGATGGGGTCAATCATGATAGTGAGCTACGATGGAATGACTTAGAAACCTTAGAGCAAGATGTCAGGGTTGCCATGATTGGGGGAGGGGAGAGATCTGGGGCCCAGAGATGCCCTCCTCTCTGTGTCTCCCCAGGTTGGGCCGCCGGAAGATCTTGATCTGGGTCTATCTGCAGACAGCCGTGTCGGGCACCTGCTGCGCCTTCTCTTCCAACCTCAGCACCTACTGTGTCTTCCGATTCCTGATTGGCGCTTCCCTGGCTGGCATGGCACTCAACACCATCACACTGAGTGAGGGAGAGAGGGTGGTGCTGGAAGGAGGAGGAGGGGAGTGGACTCGAGGCTCCCTGGCCACCTTGACCTCTGAAGACCCTGGGTGGCCCACTTCACACTCCAGGCCCTATCCTTAGATCTCTGGAAATCCATGCCAATCCTCCCCCTTGAAGATCCCTGCCAGGGTCCCAGTGTCTCCGGTCCTCAGCCTCCCTCTCTCATTATGTGAGATGGGACATGCATTCCTGGAAGGATGGGAGCAGAAATGGACCAGGGCCACCGTTCTTAATCCTGCGTCTCTGTTTCCGTCTCCCCACCCCAGACACAGAGTGGATGCCCATACACACGCGGGCAACGGTGGCTGCTCTGGTCGGCTATGCCTACAGCATAGGTCAGTTCGTCCTGGCAGGTTGTGCCTATGCCGTCCCTCACTGGCGCTGGCTGCAGCTCCTCACCTCCCTGCCCTTCTTCATCTTCTTCCTGTACTCCTGGTATGTGAACCTCCATGCCCAGTAACCAGTCATACTGATTCTCTCTGCTCCCTTCTCGCCACTGATGCAGCCACTGTCCTGGCTCAGTCCATTATCACTTCCTGCCCAAATTTTTGCATTCTCCACACACCTGCTTCTAAATGCGTCTAAAGGATGGGTCTGACCTGTCACTCCTGCTCAATAATCTCCAGGGGGTCCCTGTGGCATCCAGGATAACATGCAATCCCTCTTTGGGACATTGGCCATCCTTCCCAATTCATCTCCAGCATATCTTGTTAGGCTGACTGCCCATGATCTCCCTAGTCCCCGTGCACTCGATGTTCTAGGCCAGTGATGGTGAACCTTTTAGAGGGGTGGGTGATGTCCTCAGGAACATGTGGAGGAGAACAGCTCTGGATAACTCTGTGCTGGGGTTTGGCAGGCATGTCCACAGAGAGGGCTCTAAATGCCCCCTCTGGCACACATGCCATAGGTTTGCCACCACAGTTCTAGACAAACTGATTCTTGCTGTTTCTCATATTCAGTCAATATCCCATTTCCCACCTCCATGCCCATGCCTGGAGTGTTCTCCCTCCTCACCTACATTTCTAGGAACCCCTAATTCTCTTCAAAGCTTAGCTCAAGGACCACCATATTGGATGTTTTATTCACTGCCCATATTCCCTCTTCCCCTGGTTCCACTAAGAAAAGCCTGGCATACCAGTCCTCAGGCAACCTTTGAGGAGTCAGTCTATCTGGGTAGCTGGAAGGGTTCCAGCCTTCACACCCTCCCTCAAGCTATCCAAGCTTGAAGCTGGGTCTTTCCTGCCTCCAGGTTCTTCATTGAATCTGCACGATGGCATGCCTCTACTGGCAGACTGGACCTCACTCTCCAGGCTCTGAAGAAGGTGGCCTGGATCAATGGAAAGCAAGAAGAAGGGGAAAAACTAAACATAGAGGTGAGCTGCCCATCCCACTCCTCATCCCTCATCCTTCTGAGAAACCTGGCAGACCAGAGGCTCTGCTCACAAGCTAGGAACCAGAGCAGGACACTTGGAATCCAGTCCTGCCTCTGCCAGGGTCCCAGTGCCTCCAGTCCTCCATCTCCCTGTCTCATTAATGTAGGGGTGAATGGGGACATTCTTCCCAAAGCCCGCTCTCCTATCGCATTCCCCTCTGCCAGGCGCTCCAAATAAAATTGCACAAGGAGATGACCTTAGGCAAGAGCAGACACACCACCCTGGACTTGGTGCGCTTACCAACCCTGAGATGCCTCTTCTGCTGCCTCTCCCTGATGTGGTAGGCACTGAGGGGGACCAACAGACTGGGGGTGGAAAGTCACTGGGCTGGGGAGGGAGATGGCCTGGTGTAGACAAATGGAAGGCAGACAGATGGACTTGTTGCAGGAATCCTAGTCTGAGACAGGAGGAGAGGCGGGAACAGGATTATTGTAAGGAAGGGATCGGTGATGCTGTTTTTTCCACAGAACAAGAACCAGGATAGGGCAATCAGAGCCTTGTCCCAGGGCATCAAAGTGTAGAATATCAACAGCACCAGAAGTCTTTAAATTACATGGACATTTCCTCATCTGTAAAATGAGGGGGTTACATTAGATGGCTTCTGAGATCCATTATGGGCATAAAATCTATGATGCCAGTTTGAAAGAGCAATTAATTAAAATAGGAATCTCCCTGGTAGGATGCTGACCGCCACACCCCAGGTCAGCTCCTCCCTGAACTGATTCCTCTCTGCTTCTCAAACAACTGCCTTTTTGTTTCCCCTTCCTTGAATTGGCTGCTGGAATTGCTAGTTAAAGCTCTGATGATCCCCATCTTCTCTGCTCAGTCCTAGCCCCCAAACTGAGAAGCACTGCATGGGAGAGGCAAATCCATTCTCAGACCTTACTTCCTTTTTTTCTGTAAAATGAGGGAATTCAGAGAATTAGACCTGGAAGGGATTTTAGATGACATCAAGTCCAACCCTTTCCTTTGACAAGTGAGGGTAAGTGACTAACTTATCCAGGGCTCTTTTCCTGAAGCAGGAATTGAATTCAGATCTTCCTGACTCCAAGCCTTGCATTCTATCCAATGCATTACCTAGCTGCCCATTCCACATTAACATGCTATGATTCTGCTCCCTAGCATCCCCTAAAGACCCCTGCTCTCCCACTTAGCTGTGTGGTGGGTGAAATGACTGAGGAAATAAAAGCTCGATCTTCCAAACCTATCAATTTCTTGTAATCAACGCATGTCAATTGTTCAACAAATCGGGACCAAGTCCTTTCCTCAGCTTAGGACTAGACCCCATATACAGGCGGAGATAAGACTTTTATACATTAAAAACAATTCCTCAAATAAGGCTAGCTCGTTAAATTGAAACAATGCAACACTGGGCAATCTGATTTGTAATTGGATGAAAAATTAGGGACTTTCCAAGTTGGGAGGGAAAGAGTGAACAAATCATTTCCCAGAAATCAGGAAAAAAAGGTATCCCACTCCTCCCAAGTGTCTGTGAACAATCAAAGAACGTGGAAACAAAAACCGATTAACCAGTACAGGGCTAGCTTTCAGATAAGACATATGAATTGCTTGAGATGTACAATTATGAGAAAATTCCTTACATTGGTCTTTGGGTACATCCAGATCAGCATAACCTAGGTCCTAGATTAAGGTTCTCTAAACATTAGGTGGTTAAGTTTCTCAGCTGTGAAGGGATGGGTTCAAATAATGCAATAAGATTTTCTCCCAGTTCCCACCACTGAATAAAGTTTATTCACAAGGCAGAAATTGGACTCAACCCATAAATGAATAGAAAGAGAATGGAGCTAACTCTGGAACTGAGTCCCAAGATGGAGTCAGTGTGGTTCACTCATTTCCCACAATTAACCACTTGCTGCTCTGATCCCCTTAGCTGTGCGGGATATAAAATGGGAGACAAGGAAGGAAACAAGTATTTAAAACAAGTATGTAAAATGAGGGAATTGAACTAAATGACCACTAAGGTCCCTCTCAGCTCTCAATCCAGGAACTGTGAGCTACAACGACTTCCCATGTCTCCCAGGTTTGCTACCAGCTTTGCCTACTATGGGCTGGTCATGGACCTGCAGTATTTTGGAACCAACATCTACCTTACCCAAGTGATCTTTGGGGTGGTAGATTTGCCAGCCAAACTCATAGGCTTCCTAATCACTAACTACATTGGCCGGCGCCCTGCACAAATGGCCTCCCTGCTGCTGGCTGGCATTTCCATCTTGGTCAATGCATTGGTGCCAAAAGGTGAGGTGGTGGGAAAGTGAAGGGGTCCTGGCTCCTTTCTCCCCCATGGCCCAGGGCTCCCGGTGGGACCAGAGAGGGGCTCTGTCCCCCTCTTTAACCCTCCCTGTGTCTTTCCAATCCCATCTTCTTTCCTCCCAGACTGGGGAATCACAAGGACCTCCCTGGCAGTCCTGGGGAAGGGTTGTCTGGCTTCCTCCTTCAACTGTGCCTTCCTGTATACTGGGGAGCTCTATCCCACGGTGATTCGGTGAGTATCAAGGACCCTTCTGGGAAAGAGACCTGGAAATGTGGAAAGGATGGGGAAATGAAAGCCCTCCTCCAACCTGGTCAATCAGTGCCCAGGGCAACTTCCAAATACCCTGGCACCAGGGTCATCCCATCCCCGAAAGGAGAAACGGTAACTCTCCTATGGCCCTCGGAGGGCAGGGACAAGACCCAGAGGAGGTTATCTGGTCAAGAAATGTTCATTAATTGCCTGCCATGTGCAAGGCTCTCTATTAAATCTGGAGGTTTCCTGAGTCAACCAAAACCACACTTGCCAATGATACCAGCCATCTCTTAGATGGTGTCCCTAATGGCCACTTCTCAATCCTCAGCTTTATTGACCTCTTGAAAGCAGATCCCAATGACCACTTTCTCCCTGTCTTTGCTGATTTTTCACCATGCTGCTCCTTCTCTTGGGTTTCCTCCTACCTATTAAACTGCTCCTTTTCTGTCTCCTTTGTTGGTTTATCATCTTTATCATACCTCTAAACTGTGGGTGTATCTGGAGGCGCCATCCTGAGCCAACTTCTCCCTACACCTCATCAACTCCCATAGGTTCCAGGACCTTCTTTATTCAGATGATTCCTAGATCTATCAATCGATCTATCTAGACGCAGTCTCTCCGGAGCTGTAGTCCTACTCACCATCAGCCTACCAGATATTTGTTTAAATAAAGACCTCCTATCTTAGAATCAATACTATTTATTGGTTCCAAGGCAGAAAAGTGGTAAGAGCTGGGCAATGGGGATCAAGTCACTTGCCCAGAGCCACACAGCTAGGAAGTGGTTAAGGTCAGATTTGAACCCAGAACCTCCTGTCTCTAGGCCTGGCTCTCCATCCACTGAGCCACCCAGCTGCCCCACCACTAGACATTTTAAAAGTGAGTGTCCCATAAGCATCTCAAATTCAACCTGTCCAAAACAGAATTTATCCCCTCTTCCAGACTTCCCTGTTTCCACTGGAATCAACTGAAGGGTAGTGGAACAACACCATCCTTCCAGGCTCCCAAGTCTGTAAATGGAATCAGCCTCATCTACTCTCTCTCATTCTCTCCATTGATCCAACCTGTGTCGGATCTTGTGGATCCTAATTCTACACCATTTCTCCTATCTAGCCCCATCTCTTTACTCACTCAGCCCCTCATCACATCTCACTTGGGCTATTACACTAACTTCCTAATTGGTCCCTCTGCCTCAAACCTCTCTCCACTCTAATCCTTTCTCCACACCACTGCCTAAGTGATTTTCCTAGAGTGAAGATCTAACCATGTTGCCCCTTCTCTATAAACTCCCATGGCTCCCTGTTGTTTCCAGGATCAAATTAAAAGGCCTTTGTTGGGGATTTAAAGCTCTTCTCACCTTGGGTCCTTCCTAGCTTTCCAGGCTTGGCACACATTACTGTCCTCCACTTCCACTCTGGGGTTCTACTCTCCTGCCCTATTTCCCCATGAATAGAATGTTCTCTGTTCTCCCTTCTGCTGGCACTTGGAACTCCTGGGTTCCTTCCAGTGTCATCTTCTCCATCAAGTCCTTCCCAGTCACTTTAACTGCTAGCATCCTCCCTTGCAAAACTACCTTGTATTTATTTGTATATTTATACATCATATCAACCTATAGGTATAAATGCATTCATCTATATATACTTTTTACATTAACACATACATATATATGTATATACATCTAGACACATTGTGTCTAGCCTGCATCATAGGCTCCTTAGAGGCCAAAACCAATTCACTGTTGTCTTTGCATCTCTAGGGCCTAATACATGCCAAGCACTTAGTTAGGGGTTAACAAATGCTTATTGGGGGCAGCTCGGTAATACAGTGGATAGAGTGCTGGGCCTGGAGTCAGGAAAACTCACCTTCATGAGTTCAAATCTAGCCTTGGACACGTACCAGCTGTGTGATCCTGGACAAGTCACTTAACCCTGTTTGCCTCAGTTTCCTCATCTATCAAATGAGTTGGAGAAAGAAATAGAAAACCATGTCAGTACCTCCACCAAGAAAACCCCAAATGGGGTCACAAAGAATCTGACATGACTGAAATGACTCAACAACAACAACAACCACGGATCGATTGATGAAGGCAGTGAGCTGAGCTGAGATCAAAAGCCAGAGGAGGATATGAAAGGAGGGGATTGGAATAGATAATTCCACCCAATTCTAATTCCTTTGACCCTACCTTTGTGGGTATGGAAGCGTGAAACTCAGCCACCACAAATCAATGGGAAGCAAAATCACAATATTTTCCTTGTAAACAGACACACGTGTGATACATAAAAGAGGAAAATCCGACCTCACTCAAGGAGGCAACAGAGTGGGAGAGCCCTGGGTGGGAGCATCTTCCCAACCGGGCCTTTTGCCAATAAAGAAAGTGAAGCTGGCTTCTGGGAAGATGCGAGCCCCATTTCACACAGCCAGAGGGTAACAGAAGCAGGACTAGAACCCGGGAGCTCCTGATTCCAAATGGCTGCTTGTTTTGGTTGCTTTTCCTTCATTTGGGGCTTTTTTCCCAGCTTCCCTTTCTAAAGGTCCAAATAGTAATCCCAAGAGCATTAAACCTAATAAAGGTGGCTGGGGAGGGGGGGAGGCGGAGCTGGCCAGACCAGAATAACCCCGGCCTTTCACGTTGGGAAACAAGCCTATATGGTACTAGAGGGATCACTATGATTCCTATTTTATAAATGAAGTAGGCTCAGGGAGTGTACGTGATTTTTCCAGTGTTATACAGCTAGTAAGTAAACTGGAATGTCGGCCTCTCCTGGCTCTAAATCCCGTGAGAGATTCCCCATGCCAGCCCGAGTCTCCAGGAACCTTGGCCAACACCTCATTCAAAGCCTTTCCTTTTATAAATGGGATAATGCAATTCCAGAGAGGAAAAGTTCAAGGTAGCAAGATGACTGCCAGGATCACAGGATCTCTAGGGATGAGGCCAGCTAGCCCGATCCCCTAGTTTTCCAAAGGGGGAAACTAAGGCTCTCTAAGGTCACACTGGTGGCAAGTATCAGAATTGAGATTTGAAGCTAAGCTCTGACTCACGAATCAGTGCTATTCCCCCTGGTGACCAACAAATCAAGTCAGCTAACATTCACTAAAGTGCCTACTATGTGCCAGGCGACGCCAAGAAAGGTAAAAACAATGCCTGCCTTCAAGGAGCTCTCAAGCTAATGGAGGAGACAGCATGCAAACAACTATGGGCAAAAAAGATATAGACAGCATAAACTGGAGGGCATCTCCCGCTGGGGGAAGGACCAGGGAAGAAGATGGTAGGACTGGAGTGGAGCCTTAAAGGAAGAAGCTGGGAGGCAGAGGTGAGGAGGGAGAGTCTTCTAAGCATGGAGGACAGCCGGGAAAAAGACATTGAGTGTCACATTCAGGGAATAGCTAAAAGGCCAAAGGGTCTCTGAATGGTCAAGTAAGGTGGAAGAAGCCCAGAAATGGGGGGGGGGGGCAGCTGCG
>NC_058135.1:286276261-286295789 GCF_016433145.1 Gracilinanus agilis | reverse complement strand
GAAGAAGAAGAAGAAGAAGAAGAAGAAGAAGAAGAAGCCCATAAATGTAGGGGAGAGCCAGGTGATGAAGGGCAAAGGGAGCCTCTGAAGTTTATTGAGGGAGACTATGTGGGTGACATGATCAGACTTGCATTTTAGGACAACTACTTTGGCAGCTAAGTGGAGGATGCCCAAGTATAGGAAGAGATTTGAGTCAGGTAGATGCAACAGTCCAGAAATTGCACCAGGGTGGGAGCAGTGCCAGAGCTATGTGAAGGTAGAAATGGCAGAACTTGGCAAACCATCAAGTAATCATGAGGAGACAGAATTTGAATCCAAGTCTGCCCCCCACCAGGTCAATAAGATACTTTCCATCTTTGCCCCAACTGCTCAGTACCCTGGGAAAGCAGCCATGATTAGATTCAGGCTCACTCTCCTCCCCTTGGCATTGCAGGCAGACAGGGCTGGGCATGGGCAGCATGATGGCCCGGGTGGGCAGCATCATGAGCCCTCTGGTGAATATGACTGGGGAGTTCTACCCTGCCTTACCCTCTCTCATCTATGGAGCTGTCCCCATTGCTGGTGGTGTTGTCACCTTCTTTCTGCCTGAGACACTCAACATGCCTTTGCCAGAAAGTGTGGAGGACCTGAAAGCGAGGTGAGTGAAGGCTGCCCGCCTCACCCCCATGTTCCCACCCCAGCTCCCAGCAGCTCCTTTCAAATTTCAAGCTCTCTCCCCCCTCTCTCTACCACTCATCTCTTGTTGCCATGTTTGTATTTTCTGAGAGTCTCAGAAATCCCCTGGATTTCTCCTGGAATCCTCTAGGAAGCTCCCATCTCTCAGGCAGTTTTGATTTATTTGCTGGGGAATGAGGGGCAAGGAACTTGGCACCAGGATGCCTGGGAATGACGAAGCAATATAGCGATCCACCTTTGCCCAGCCTTGGAACCATCTCCCTAAATCAGAAGAGATCTGGTAGGGGCAGCTGGGTAGCTCAGTGGATTGAGAGCCAGGCCTAGAGACAGAGGTCCTAGGTTCAAATCCGGCCTCAGACACTTCCCAGCTGTGTGACCCTGGGCAAGTCACTTGACCCCCCATGGCCCACCCTTACCACTCTTCCACCTGGGAGCCAATACACAGAAGTTAAGGGTTTAAAAAATGTAAAAAACAAAACAAACAAAAAAACCCACAAATAAATAAGAGGAGACCTGGTGGGTCAGCCACCCCAGCACCACTCAGGATTCTCTGCCCCCATCCCAGAATGGTTATCTTCAGTCCCGTGACCCCGTTCTCCCTGTTCTTGTAGGAGTCACAGGAAGAAGGAGAAGGAGGAAGCAGAGGAGCAGACGATCCCCCTGCAGACCCTGGGGAAAAATGGGCTCCAAGGATGACAGGAAGTTGGACATCAGAGAGTCCCATCCACTTCCTCTCTCTTCTCCCTACTCCCCAGCAACTGGGGCTATTTCAGATGGAGCCTGAAGCTTTCCAGGACGGGGCTGGACAGGACCATGAGTGAAGAGGAAAACCAAAGGTCCCTGAGCCTGGAAGAGGGCGAATCCTGCCCCTCCTCCAGCTCCACTTCCTCCCCATTGCCCAGATGCCATCCTGGGCCCCATTATTAAAACGTTTGCCTTCGTTTGTGTGTCTGGCTCCATCCTCTGATGCCCCGTCCCTACCTGTCCCTTCTCTCCAAAGACAGTAAGAAATTCCAGGGGAGCCCTAGATAGTTCCCATTCACCTCCAAGCCAGAGGTCCCTCGTCCAAACCTCTGCCCTAGGGCGGGCGGCGGGGAGCGTCTACTCCAGGTTCTACCGTATTAACCATCCCAGAATCCTGTTCAATGCAGAACGCCACGGACTAAGCTAGGATCCCACCCACTAGTTCTCCTGGTCCAAACTCTGCTTCTTCCAAAATAAGCCCTAACCCTGCCTCACCGACGTCCCCAAGAGGAGAGCAGAAACCCACATGCAGAAGTTAGAGCCGCTGAAAATGTGATTAATGTGAGGACAGGCCCTGGTCCCACTGAGGCACCCCTAAGCCAGGCCTGTGTTTGCTGAGTCTTCCTGAGACCTCAGTCGTCCCAGCTGCTGCCTAATGCTCGTCTGGCCTCTTCTCTCCCCTCTTATTTTCTTGAGCCCAGGAAAGAGCCTTTAAGACCAGAGAAGGGGGTACACAGCTAGGAAGACACACATCTAGGTAGTTCAGTGGATACAGCCAGGCCTGGAGACGGGAGATCCTGGGTTCAAATGTGGCCTCAGCCACTTCCTAGCTAAATGGCCCTGGGCAAGTCATTTGCCTCGGTTTCCTAGCCTTTACCACTCCTCTGTCTTTTAAGGCAGAAGGTAAGGGTTTAAAAAAAAAAAGGAGCCCCCCCTTCCCTCCTTCCTCCCAATCAGGACTTTGTCCTCGGGTTCTCTTCCTCTCTGTCCTCAGGCCAAGCTCAGTCTAAGTAACAACATCCTAATCATTAAGAACTGGGCCAAAGTAGAATGGATGCCTCTGAAGGTAATACGTTTCCCATCACTGGCTGCCCACAAAGGGTGCGGGCGGGGGGAGCCTAGATGAGCCACTGGCAAGGATGTGGTAAAGGAGGTTCCCACTCCGGGCCAGGTTGGACTCTGGCCTCCAAGATCTCCCAGCGTGGAGATTCTGGGACTCTGCCTCCTGCCCCCTGCCCGGGGCTCCGGCTCGAGATGGTCCCTAGTGCACTCCCCAGGTGCTGAGGGCCAGAGCGAGGCAAAGAGAGGGCCCCTCCGAACCCCAATTGCAGAGCAGGTCCCAAGGGGTCACTGGCAAGGGGCCCCGCTGGTCAGCCCAGAGCAGCCTAAGACTCACCAATCTTCTTGCCCACTGAGTGACCTGCCACTGCTCTTTTCCCTGCTTGGGACATCCCCCACTCCTCTTCCCAGTGGTTAATCCTCTAGAGGGAAAGTAACAGTTTAACCCATGAGAGGTCATTATAAAAGCAGGTTGGGGAGAGGAGGAGTTGGTTCTTAGCCCCTGCAATCTGGGCCAGTCCCCCCGCTGAAAGCTGGTCCCCACAGGAATCCCATCCCGCTCCAGTCACACCAGGGCAGTACTTGGGAACAGGAGTTGGAGGGGGGAACGTCCTGGGCCTCTTTTCCCATCTGCAGCTGAGACCAGTTGGCCTGGAAGAGGGGGGGCCCCCCACAGCTCTGGCGTTTCCGGCCTCCAAGGGCCGAACAGATCAGATGGTAAGGCCAGGGCTCCGGGTGACCAGCCCAGCCCCACTCCACTGACTAAGTCTTCTTCAACCACACCAGGGCGGCACTCAAGGAGCAGCGACTAGGGGGCTCCCGGAGCCACCATGACCTTTGCCAGCCTGTTGGAGCAGCTCGGGGGACTAGGGCGCTTCCAGCGGCTTCACATCGTGGCTCTCGTGACCCCCATACTCCTGACGGCCTCTCACAACCTCCTGCAGAATTTCTCAGCAGCAGTGCCCCCGCACCACTGCCGGCTCCAGCCGGTGCCCCTCGGTGCCAGCCAGATGGGGAACCTCACCCCGGAGATCTTGCTCAGGCTGTGGGTACCACTGGACAGGGACCACCAGCCGGAGAGATGCCAACAATTCTCCCAACCCCACTGGCAAAGCCTGGAGTCCAACGATACTGCCCACAACAGGAGCACCCCCAGCATCGAGCCGTGCCGAGATGGATGGACCTATGACCGCAGTGAGTTTGAGGCCACCATCGCGACAGAGGTAATGAGGGTTACAGGGGGACACAAGCCGGTGCCCCAGGGAAAAGCCATCACAGGCGAGGGGTGGAGGAAGCCTAGATGACCAACCACTGGTCTGGGATATGGCAGAGGAGGTTCCCATTCAGGTCCTGGTTGAACTCTAGCCGCCGAGACCCTTCCCGACTAGGGAATTTTGGGGCGCTACCTCCTGCCCCTTGCAATGGAAAGCAAGGAATTCTGAATCAAATCTCAGCTCTTCTTTTGACCGCCTGGGTCACCTTGTACAAGTCCCTTCCCTTCCCTGGGGCTAGATGAAAAAGTCATGTCAAGTTAATCTTCTTTCCTTTCTTAACAAAGTTACTAGCTTGGTAAGTTGAGGAATGTTGTAGGACTAACCTTATTTGATTTTAGCATCATATGTAATAGTCTGGCAAAGACAGCAAGATGAGATCTGGTTATCAGTAAAACTGGAAGATTCAGAAATAACTGAAGAGTAAGATCTAAAGGGTAGCCATAATTAGAGCTGGTATCATCAGTAATTTGATAACCACTTGGCTGAGAAGTCTCCAGGGGAGTGCCTCAGGGATCTATACTTGTCCCTGTGCTGTTTAGCATTTTCATCAGAGCCGCCACCAAAGACGGGGATAGCACATTTCTCAAATGTACTAATACCCCAAAATCAGGACCGATGGCTAATCCACAGAAAGATGGAGGCAGACTTCAAAGAGGTCCAGACTTGACTCCTTGGGCCCATTCTAAAGAGACGAATTCGTTTGGAGATAAATGTAAAGTTGTGAGCCTAGGTTCAAAAAATCACTTTCACTAGCTGGGAGGTCTAGCTAAGAACAAGGCAAATCTGAAAGAGATGGCATGGGATGAATGGATTCCAAGTTGGAGAGTGATGTGGAAGCCAAGAAAATCCAGAAACAGAAAGCTCATAGCAGCCTTCCACCCTTCCCGCCAGTACCTGGTCAGATGGGGGCGGGGGGTGCTCTCAATGAAGGACTTTGCTGGGCTTGGGTCATGGTGATGGTGAAGGCATCAAGGGCATGCCATATGACAGCTGATTAAAAGAATTAGGGATGCTCAGTCTGGAAAAAACTCAGGGACAGGGTTCAAATATCCAAAGGGCCGTCATGTTCAAGAGGTACCAGACTCATTTTGCTTGGTGCCAGTGGGCAGAACCAAGAGCAATGGGGAATCACAGAAGCAAATCCAGACTTGGTGTCCATGAGGAAGAACTTCCTAACCATGACGGCTGTCCCAGAGTGGAAGGGATTGCTTCAGGAGGTCCTCAGGCAAAGGCTGGCTGGCCGTCCCTCCCAACCAGGTTCTATCCCTTGGGAAGATGAAGAAATGGGGTAGGAGAGGGGGCTTTGGCAGAAGGTAGGCAATGAGGAGGGCTCATTCTAGTACAACAGAGACAGTCTAGTGCCGTCTCAGTGGGGTCATGCCTCCTTAGATATTGGCACCCAACATCTGGGGCAAAGCTGCAGTCACTCCTCCCTAGTCTCAGCTACAGTTCCCTTCAGTGTCTTCTTTGGCTTATTCACAAAATTTAAATCTCTTTCCCTTGATGTTTCCACCCTCGTGCCAATCACTTCGCCCAAGCTCTTCTGCTCAGGTGAAGGTTTATCCTTCATCTCTTATTTCTAACTGCCAAGCAGTCTTCAGAGAGAAATCAACCAATCCACCTATCAGCAAGCGCTTTTAAAGTGCCTACTGTGTACCAGGCACCTTGCCAGACCCTACAAAGACAAAAAGGAAACATTCCCAGCCCTCAGGGACCAACATTCTAGCAGACAGCCAAAACCTTGAAGGGTGATCCAGCACCTCAGAGAACATGCCCTCCATACATTAACGACGGGCTTTTTCTAAAGGGTTGCTGGTCTTACTGGTGGAGGGTATTTGGTTGAGGGATGGGAGAATCAATGTGGAGCTTTGGGGATCTAGAGACCAAACTCCCAGTTTCTCCTCCTAACCCCTTTCTCTGAAACAGTGGGACCTGGTATGTGACTCCTGGAAACTGACCCAGATGGCACAATCCATTTACATGGCGGGGGTACTTGTGGGAGCCATGGTGTTTGGGAGCTTGGCAGACAGGTACTCTGCCCTGAATGGAGGGAGGGCAGAGCTGTGACTCCAGCCTCTCATCTCAGACCCCTGACCCAAAGCCCCCCTAATCCAAACCCCCTAATTGGACCCCTGGATGAATTCAAATTCGCTACCTCTCCTCCCCAATATCCTTTTGACTCTGTCTTCTTAATCCTGATCCTTCATTCTCAGTCTGTCCCATAGGGCCATGGTCCCTGGTCCCAACCTCCCATTCCCCACCATTAACCTTGACTGTGTGTGTCCCAAGGTCCCTGGTCACAGCTACCCCTCCATGACACGGCCACACCCCTTGACCTGAGTAGGTACCCTCAGTGCTACCCTCTCACTCCCTTGAGTCCAGGTCCAGACTACAGGTCCCTTCCTTATGGACAGCCTGATCCTCTGCTCCTTCCCAGGTTTGGCCGGAAGGCCCTGCTAAGCTGGTCCTACCTACAGCTGGGGGTGACGGGGACTGCCACTGCTTTCTCCCCCAATTACTCCGCCTACTGTGCCCTGCGTTTTCTGGTTGGGATGGCGGTCTCTGGGATCATCCTCAATTGTATGTCTCTGGGTAAGTAGTCCAACAGCCTCCCATTCCCACTCAGTCAGTCAACCAACTAACATTTATTGAGGATTTATTCTGGGCCAGGCACTGTGCTCAGTATTGTAGAGAAAGGAAGAGGAAGGCAAAACCAGGCCTCCTGACCCCAAAGAGCTCACACTTTAATGGGAAAGAAAACAGACAAACAATTATGAACTAACAAGATGGATAAATGGATGGATGGATGGATGGGTAGATAGATGGATAGATGGATAGATGGATGGATGTATTGATAACAGATGATGGATGGATGGATGGATTGATAAATAGAAGATGGATGGATGGATAGATGGATTGATAGATGATAGATAGAAGGATGTATTAATAAATAGATGATAGATGGATGGATGTATTGATGAATGGATGATGGATGGATGTATTGATAAATGGATGATAGATGGATGGATGGATAGATTGATATAGATGATAGATTTAAAAAAGATGATAGGTAGGTGGAAGGGTAGATAGATTGATAGATGGATGGATGGATGAATGGACTGATAAATAGATGATAGGTAGATTGATAGATTATATAGATGATAGATTTTTAGATGGATGGATGGATTAGATAGATAAACAGAATGGATGAAAGGTCATCTCAGAAAGAAGACTAACTTGAAGAGACTCTAGGAAAGGTCTTTGGCAGATGGTGCAATTTGAGTTGAGTCTGGAGGGAAGGCAGGGAGGCCAGGAGGCAGAGGTAAAACAGGAGAGCATTCAAGGCATGGGGACAGCCACTGGATTGGAGGGACAGAGCATCCTGTTTGAGAGTCACAGGATCACAGGGTATGTGTCAGGGACAGGAAAGGTAGGAAGGGACCAGCCTATGAAGGGTTTTCAAAGCTAAACAAGACTTTCTATTTCATCCTAGAAGTTATAGAGAGCAGTGAAGTTTGAGTGGGAATTAGGAAGTAACATTGTCAGAACTGGCCTTCAGGAGGGTCACTATGGCTGCTGAGTGGAGGATGCCCAGAAGTGGGGAGGCTGGAGACAGGCAGACAGCCAACAGGGCTGGGATTCAAGATCCAAAGTCAGAGACGACCACCTACCACTTGTGCGACTATCCCTGAGGCTCAATTTCTTCCTCTATAAAATGTGAAAGAGAGGGAGGCCCTGTAGGGTCATAGCTGTAGGTACGGAAGGAACCCCAAAGGAGCCCAATTCCTTTATTTTACAGTGAAGGAAACTGAGGCACATCTGACCAAGGTCACATAGTATTAAGTGGCAGAGACAGTATTTGAACCCCAATCCTCTGACTACGGGGTCTCTTTCCTGCCTCCAGCAGGTCCTAGCCAACTGGCCAGGCCTGGCAATCAATGGACTATGAATCTGTTGATGAAGAACCCAGACAAATTCTAAGCGATTCCTCTCCAGGGCTCGTGACAGAAAGATGAATTTTTCAGCTATCACCCCTCTCCCAAGACCATCTCCTTAGTTACAGAGAGGTTGCTATCTGTGTCAATGGAGGGAGAACCCACACCCATAAAATTACAGACCCTTGATACACTAAAAGTATGTTAGTTATACAGCAGCTTATTCAGAGGGAAGAAGCTCTGGAATTGGAATCAAAAGGCCTGAGTTCAAATTCTATCATGGTCACTTACTAGTTGTGTGAATTTGGGCTTAACTATCTATTTGCCTCAGTTTCCTGAACTGTAAAATGAGGATAATAATAGCAACTACATCACAAGACTGTCTCGAGAATCAAATGAGGAAATATTTGTAAAAAGTTCTTAGTCCAGGGCCTAGCACATAGTAGGTGCCATAAAAATACTCATTCCCTTCCCTTTCCTCCCTCTCTGAGCCTCAGTTTTCTCATCTGTAAAATGAAGGGATTGAACAAAAGGATTTCTAAGGTCCCTTCCAGTTCTAAATATGATCGGACCATGGATTCAATTAATATCGATAGATTCAGAGAACTACGAGCAAATTTCGATTTGCTAGCTCTAGGCCCACCACCCCTTAATCCCAGGGCACACCCCCACATCGAAATCCATTTAAACCCAGCCGATATTTCTTGTTCCTTTCCTCCCAATCCTGGCTGGCCCTTGGCACCACGCCGACTGCTCTTCCATCATTCCTCCCTTCCCTGGCCCCCCTGCAGCCTGACTCCCCTCATTCCTCATGTATTGCCTTTGCCCCCACCCCAGCCCATCTCTTTGAATCCAGGACTCCTGGGCTCCTAAATCAGGCCCCCTCCTCCCCCTTACCCAGAATCCTCAGGAACAGCACAAACTCTGTTTTGGCACCGTGGGGTTCCCTTCTTCACCTAGGGCCAAGCTGTACCCTGAAGGCTTAAGAGGGGGGGAGAGGATTCTCTGATTACTGTAAACACTACCCCGTCCCCTCCTGAAGTCCTTGCCCTCATCCCAGGCCTCTCCAGGCAACTTCATTGTCTGCCCCCCCTTCCCCCAGGCCCTGGCTCCAGCCCAGAGAACACACGTGCCCCGGCTCAGCCTGGGACCTGTTAACCCCCTCTAGTCAGAGCCCAGCAAACAGCTCTAAAGAGAGCCGGACCGAGATGTCGGGTCAGGCCAGTCACAGCATGTGGCTCGCCCATCCGCAGTTCCCTGGCTCAGAAGTCATTTAGGGCGCATTGCGGAGGGAGCCTGTGCCCTGGCGCCTGGGCAGAGTCCCTGTGGGTCGCCTCCGGGGCCCCTGGGGAAGGCAGCCATCCAAAAGAGGTCCTGAGGAAGGGGAAGGACGCGGGGGGGCTGGGAGGGATGGAGGGATGGAGGAGTCAGGAGGAGGAATCCGAAACGTGGGCCGAGGGATCCCAGAAGCGGGCCTGGGCCCACGATGAGAATGCATAGAACATCAGAGAGCAGAACGGGACAGGAGCTAGAACATAAAATGCTAGAGCTAGAAGGGTCCTTTAGAAAGAACCTCAAAAAGCAGAGCATAGACCTAGAATAGGAACAAAATTAGAGCTTAGAACGTAAACTTAGAACATTAAAAAAGGCTATCGGAGCTGGAAGGGAACGTCTAAAATTACCTGTGAGAACTGAGACAGACCTAGAACCTAGAATGCTGGAGCGCCTAGAAAGGAGGGATCTAAAATCTACCCTCCCCAAACTGCCAAGGGCCGAAGAGCACGGAACGCTGGTGCTGGGGGCCGTCCCGGGTGGGAGGGACCGCAGAATATTAGAAGGCGGAAGGGAACGTGTGAAAGCCTAGAACGTCCCCGGGGAGAGCCCTGAGGAGACTTGGAGGAGAACCTCGGTCCCGAGCGAGGCATGGAGGTAAAAAGGTGCCTGTTTCTCTTTCTAGTTCTAGAGTGGTCCCCCACCAGGACCCGCACAATTACGGGGACCCTGGTTAGCTACTCTGCCACCATAGGGCAGATCCTCCTCCCAGGCCTGGCATACGCCCTCCCCAACTGGCGATGGCTTCAGCTCACTATCTCTCTGCCTTTCTTTGCCTTCTTCTGCTACTCCTGGTAGGTACACTTCATGAGAACAAACACGGCATCTCCCTTTGCTATGGCATACTGGGAGGAAGCGCTGGGTAAGGGGGGCGGGGGGGTCTCTAAATTCAAGGACTGAAGCCTTCTTCTCTAGAACCGGGTTCTAGGCTCACTAGAACTTGGAATGAAGCGGAGGGTTATGTGACCTTGGACAAGTTGCAGAAAGTCTCCGGGCCTTAGTTTCCTGTCTGCAAAATCAGGGGATTCATTTCTAGGATCTCAAAGGTGCTTCCAGATCCCCGGGGTCCTGTACAGTAGGTGGGTGTAATATGTGGGTGTTTGGGGTTCCCAGGGGTCAGGGAGGACCTGGGCCTCCCCCGGCAATGCCAATCACAATACTGAATAAACTGTCAGTATTCAACACTTGCTGGGCCTCTGTAAAAAGAAATGGTTGGATGAAATGGTTCCTAAAATCCTGTACAGACAGACAGTTAGGTGACCCAGAAGATGGAATGCTGAGTCTGGAATCAGGAAGCCCTGAGTTCAAATCCAGTCTCAGACTCTTTTTAGCTGTGTGACCCTAAGCAAGTCACTTCACCCCGTTGGCCTCAGTTTCCTCATCTGTCAAATGAGCTGGAGAAGGAAACGGGAAACCACTCCGGTATCTTGGTCAAGAAAACCCCCAAACGGAGTCCCAGAGTCAGACACAATGAACAACAGCCCAGAGCCTCGTGGCCACAAGAACCGTGAAGCATCAGGGCTTGCTCCTGAGCTGGGAGAGAAATGAGAGTGAAAAGACGGAACTTGGCCCGGAGAGTTCTGGGAAGGAGAGACCCAGGAGGAGGGGACCGTATTGTGTGGCTGTCATGAACAGACCTGGGCTCATCTGGGGCGACTGCCCCCCTGTGGTGGGATCCACGAGGAGCCTTTCCCTCCACAAACCGCCTGGGAAAACAAGCTCCTGACCAGAACAATCGTAGCCAAGACATACTTTAGCTACGGTTTACCTCGATTTTTTTTTAACTCTTCCCTTCTGTCTTAGAGGCACTACAAGGCCAAAGAGCAGGAAGGGCTTCAAGTCACTTGCCTGGGGTCTGCCTAGATGTTAACAAAGTAGTTTCCATTGTCATCCATGTAGAAAAGACAGAAAGATGTAAGCTAGGCAACAGTCCATTAAATTAATTCAGAGCTGCTTCCGTGGCAGGCCCTAAAGAGGAATCGGACAGACGAATGGCTCAGCAGATAGAACACTGGGCCTGCAGTTAAAGAGACCTGAGTTCAAATCCCAACCTCCAACATGTACTAGCTGTATGACCTTGGGCAAGTCATTTAATCTCTGTTTGCCTTAATCCAGTGGAGCAAATGGCCAGCCACTCTAGTATCTTTGCCCAAAAAACCAAATAGATGGTATTGTCCAGGGGTCCTAAAGACTTGGATACAATTAAATAGAGACAAAGAGTAATGGTCTGGGGTCAATTTAGAAAGTCTCTAGTGGAGTGGCCAGGGGATCTGTGCTTCACCCTAGGTTATTTAACATTTTTATCAATGACTTTATCAATGATCATAAAAAGCAATACATGCATCACTTTGAGGTTTGTACAGTGCTTTACAGATAGGATCTATTTGATCTTCACCACACCCCTGGGAGGGAGATTATTCTAGGAAATTGAGATAAACAGAAGTTAAGTGACTTCTCCAAGGTCTTACAGCTATCAAGTATTTGAGAGGATTGCAAGGCCAGTCTTCCTCCTTTCCAAGTCTATACTCTATCCACTACATGATGCAAGAAAACTATCAGTATGAAAGTCAGAGCTCTAAAAAATTTGTGAGGAAAAAAGTAATCAGATGAAATTTCTTTGAGATAAATGTTAAGTGTTATAGTTGGGTTCAAGAAATCAACTTCCTCAATACAAGAGGAGAAAGAGGGAGAAGGAACTGGCCCAGTGCGATAGCTTCTCACCAGAAAAAGACTAAGGGGGTTAAGTGGAAAGTGAACTCATTATGTCGGGCAAAAGGGGGGCAGCTGAGTGACTCAGTGGATGGAGAGCCAGGTCTAGAGACGGGAGGTCCTGGGTTCAAATCTGGCCTCAAATACTTCCTAGCTGGGTGACCCTGAGCAAGTCACTTGACCCCCATTGCTCACCCTCACCACTCTTCTGCCTTGGAGCCAATACACCGAATTGATTCCAAGATGGAAGGGAAGGGTTTAAAAAAAAAAATATGGCGGGCAAAGGACCTACTGGGACCTTGTCGTGTATTCATGAAGCTAGAATGCCCAACCAAGGAGGTAACAGTTTCTCTGTACCATGATTTGGTCCAACTATATTGGGAGTAGCAGGGTGGCCATTTGGGGGCCTCGTGTCTTGGGAGCAACACTATTAGGTTAGAAAGAGATGAGAAGGGTGAAGTACCAGCAGACCATGCCGTATGCAAATTGGCTGAAGGAACCAGGAATGTTTAGCCTAGAAAAAAGACCTGGGATGACAAGCCAGCTCCGTCCAAGTATAAGCATCTTCTCCACATCATGACTTTCCCCAAAATGGTTTCCATATATCTCAGAAATTAAATGGGAATCCGGGGTGGGGGGAATTTTGCAGAAGTCATAGATGACCAAGAAAGGCCAGCAGACAACACAGAAAAAGTCCAGAAACCATGTAGCCAATGACCCAATATCTAACCCAAATTTTACAATCGAGCACTATAAAGATTCCATAAAAGAAAAAGAAAAAAGACAGACTTCCTTGGTACAAAAGGAAGACTGAAAAATCGTACCCGAATGGCGCTGTACCCCTCACCTTCCAATGTGGCAGGGATTCCGCCTCTACTTGAAGGGCTACCTGGAAGGGGAATTGGGCTTATTTTACCCCAGAGGGCAGAATTAGGAGCAATGCATGAATGAATGAATGAATGGTAAAGACTCCAAAGGTCTAAAAGATGAGAGCCAGCCCAGAGCCCGAGACGTTCCATCACTGGAACCTGGAGAACCAAGCCAAGGCCAACAAGTCATTGGACCAGGATGGTCAACAGAGAAGAAGGCATGTTTGTGATGCCTCTGAGATCTGCTGACCACTCTCCTCCCCAGGTGGTTTGCAGAGTCAGCCCGATGGCTGGTCCTGGCTGGAAGGCCAGAGCAGGCGGTCCAAGTGCTGAAGAGGGTGGCTCGCATCAATGGAAAGAAGGTGGAAGGAGATAAACTCAGCACTGAGGTGAAGGAGTTGCCGGGGAGATCTGGCTACTCAGAATGCCAGGAAGGGGAGAGATGGGGGAGGTGGGCAAAGAGAAAGGGAGGAGGGAAAGGGATGGTCCCTGGAGGCACCATGGACACATAAGTGACCCCAAGACCTGGGCCCTGGCAAAAACCACACCCATGCATCCAAGGGCTTTGGCCACGCAGTGGACGTGGCCTTCAGGAATCTCTCTCCATCTTCACCCTGCCCTGGAGGTCCTTTCTTTATCCTCACCTGCTCTCTATCAGGTGTCCCTTTTCTGCCTTCGCCTAAGCTCTGGCCCTCTCCTTCTCTTTTTGCCTAGACACTGAAGTCCCATCTTCAGAAAGAACTGGATCTGGCTCAGACCCCAGGAACGCCCTGGGACCTGATCCGCACACCCACCATTCGGCGCATCTCCAAGTGCCTCGCTGCCGTCTGGTAGGTGCTGTCTCACTCTGAGGCCCCTGGTTAGAGGGATTTGTGGACCCAGGAAGTGCCCTCTGCAAGGGGAGGAATTGGGGGAGAGGGGGCTCTGACTGGGGAGCCCATGGCTGACGTTTTATATGGCATTTTAAGATATGCTGAGCCTGGGGCAGCTGGGTAGCTCAGTGGATGGAAAGCCAGGCCTAGAGATGAGAGGTCCTAGGTTCAAATCCAGCCTCAGACACTTCCCGGCTGTGTGACCCTGGGCAAGTCACTTGACCCCCATGGCCCACCCTGACCACTCTTCCACCAAGGAGCCAATACATAGAAGTTAAGGGTTTAAAAAAAAAAAAAAGCTATGCAGAGCCTAGGTGACCACTGGGATGTCTGGCCACTAGCCGCAATAAATACATATTCCTCTTTTGTGTTCTGGGATGACTTGACTTTTTCCTGAAAGACGGTTTAGGAAGAGGGATGGTAGCTAAGAACTAGCCTTTCTCGGGCAGCGAGGTGACACAGTGGATAGAGCACTGAGCTTGGAATCGGGAAGACCCACCTCCCCGAGTTCAAATCTGGCCTCGGACACTTACTAGCTGTAGGACCTTGGGCAAGTCACTTAACTGTGTTTGCCTCAGTTCCTCATCCGTCAAATGAGCGAGAGGAGGAAATGGCCAACCATACTCTAGTAGTACCTTTGCCAAGAAATGCCCAATGGAGTCACCCAACAGCCTTTCTAGAAGCAGCCAGGTGACCGAGTGGACAGAATGCTGGGCCTCGAATCAAGAAGACCTAAATTTAAATCCAGCCTCAGACACTTACCGGCTCTGTGACCCTGGGCGAATCACTTAACCTGTTTTCTTAATCCCCTGGAGAAGGAAGTGGCAAACCACTCCGGTATCTTTGCCAAGAAAACCCCAGGGACCATATTGGCATGTCCATGGGGCCACCAGGGGTGGACTATGACTCAACAACAACAGCAACAACCACTGTTCTAGAGCACTTGAAGGTTTGCAAAGCACTTTCCACATATCATCTCATTTGATCCTCCCAGCAACCCTATGAGGTAGGTGCTGTTATTATCCCATTTTACAGATTTTACAAGAAATTGGGTCTGAGGAAGATTAACAAACTTGGCCATGATAATAGAGCTGGTGAATGTCTAAGACAAGACTTGAACTCAGGTCTTTGGGACTCCAAATCCAGGGTTCTATCTGCCATGACATCTTCTGCGCCTCAGTTTCCCCATCTATAAAATCAGATAAACTCTTCAGCTCTAACTCTGTGGTCTTGCCTAATGCTGAATCCTCCTCTAACCAGGCAGATGGGCAACTTGTCTACAACTTCTAAATCTCAGGGACCCAGGGTTACATAGACAGTATATGTCAGAGGCAGGATTTGAATCCAGCTCCTCAGGACTAGGTCTGACTGAGTCTGACACTCTAGAGATGGCTCCTGCTGCACATTACCTCTCAGATCAGAGCCACCGAGATGGTAAGAGAAAAGGCTTATGGGCCGCTGGAGAAATGAGGTGATCCGGCTCATGGACCATCTGGCCGTGATGTCTCGTCTCCATTCAGTTTGGGTAAAACTGTCCTGTTGGTGAGTTTTAGTGGCTTACCAGAAAAATTAGGAGGGGGCAGCTAGGCAGCACAATGGAGAGAGGGCCAGGCCTGGAGTCAGGAGGACCTGGGTTCAAATCTGGCCTTGCCGTGTGACCCCAAGCAAGTCACTTAACCCCTAGCTTTTCTGTCTTCGAATCCAGACTTAATATCGATTCTAAGGCAAAAGGCAAAGATCTTTTAAGAAAAGAAAAAGAAGGAAATGGGATGGCTTATGGACCGCCTCCAGGGGATGGTTTCTCCCTAAGGAGACTCAGCACTGACAAAATCAGAAAGACTGACAATCTGGATAAGCTGTGTGGCCTTGGTCAAGTTTCTTAAGCTCTCCAGACTTCAGAGGTAGAAGAGGAGCACTAACCAACCCAGCCTCACAGAGGATCAAAGGAGATCATGAACGAAAACCCCTTTGTAAACCTTCGGGAGCTCTAGAACACACAGAATGGAGAAGAGGCGGACTTTCCTGGGTGGGAGGCGCCCACCTCTTCTCCCCCCTGGTCTTCCCCAGGCCCCATATTTCTCCATCCAGAGGAGCCCAGGCTGGGGAGGGGGAGAGGGAAGAGGCTCCCTGCATCTCCTCTCCTCCCCTCTCTTCCCAAAGGTTTGCCACCAGTTTCGCCTACTATGGGGTGGCCATGGACCTGCAGGGCTTCGGCCTCCGGGTACACATGCTGCAGCTGCTGTTTGGCATCGTGGATATTCCAGCCAAGCTGCTCTCCACCCTGGGCATGAGCCGAGCTGGGCGCAGGATCGCTCAAGTGGCCACCCTGGTTCTAGCCGGACTGGGCATCCTGGCCAACCTCTTTGTGCCTACAGGTGAGAGAGCTTCCCGAGGGGAACTCCCTTCCTGCCTTGTCTGAAGCAAACCACTAACCCTAACCCTCTTTGGGCCTCAGTTTCCACTATTATCATCCCCCTTTTTCAGATGAGGAAACAGAAAGGCTCCATAATTTGCTCAGCATTACACGGCTAGTAAGATGGGTTTTGACTATATACTATCCTACTTCACTTATTACCTGTGACTCTGAGTGAGTTAAAACTTCTGGGCCTCAGTTTCCCCATCTGTAGAACGAGGTGGTTGAGCTGCAGGACCTCTCATGGTCCTTTAAGCTCTAAATCCTTTGATCTATGACCTTCCAAAGCAATTTCCCTCATTCCCCAGGGGTGGCACCTTCTGATTCTCCCCACCCAAACCCCTATCATCCAGGTCATGGCCACCCAGAGAAGCCCAAGGGATCTAAGACGCACTCAGGACTTCGGCTCACATGCACTGAGAGCTCAAAAGCATCTTTTTCCTCATTGAATCCAACCTCGTCTTTGTGCAGATGGGGAAACTGAGACCCTAAGAGTCATTCTTAAATAGTACATAGAGTCATCAATAGTGCCAGAAGGGACCTCGGTGACCCTCTAGTTCCAACCGCTCATTTTACAGAGAAGGAAACTGAGACCCAGAAAGGTTCATTGATTTACCCCAGGTCACATGTAGAAAAACCAGCAGTATTGTAAGGTGTGGATAGAGCCCTGGACCTGGATAAGTAAGAAGCCTTGGGTTCAAAACCCTCCTCCCTAATTGGGCAACACTGAGAAAATCACATAGCCTCAGTTTCCTCGCCTGGGAAATGGGGAAATAATAGCACCTATTTCCCTCAACCAACTGTTGCAAGGATCAGATATGATAACCCAGGTGACCTGAAGCTCCATAAAAGGGTTGGTTATTGGTATTATTAGATGACGAGGCCAAGCGGGGGAGGTGACTTGCCCAAGGTCACCCACACAATAAGGAGCAGAGATAGGACCCCAAGTTCTAGAACTGGCCTGTGTGACTTTCGGCAAGTCTCAGTATTGTCATCTGGAAATCGAGAAAAGCAACGTCTGCATTTTTGCTTCCTGGGGCTTTGAACGATGGCACCAAAGGGACGGGGCAGAGTTAGGGGGCCCTGGGCTGAGCAGCTTCCCCCAGGCTCTCCCTGAACACACCCCACTGCTCTGCCCCACCACACGCTATCTGCGTCTTCTCTCAGAACTCCCTGCCCTTCGGACGGCCCTGGCTGTGTTGGGGAAGGGTTGCCTGGCTGCCTCCTTCAACTGCATCTACCTGTACACAGGGGAGCTGTACCCCACGGCCATCAGGTAGGGCAGTCTGTGGGATGAGGCCAGGGGGCCAGAGCTGGGCTGGCTTCTCAAGGATGAGGCCTGGAGGGAGAGAGGGGAGGCAGGGGAGGGAGAAGACCCTGAAGGGCTGGCATTCAGGCCAGTCAGAACAGAAATGGAGGGGGGAAGGGGAAGGGGCAGAAGCAAGAACTTCTCTGGTGTTCTAGAGCATGCCAGGCTCTGAGGCTTCCGTGGCAAGAACCCACAGCTTGGAATGAGGCTGAGGGAATGGGAATGGGTACAACTGGGGAAGTGTCGCAGGTGCTACAAAGCCGGGGTGTCCCGCAGCTCTAAGATGCAGAGATTCAGGGCCCGGCCTTCAGGGTGACCGTCAGGGCCCCTCACACTGTCTCCTTCCCCGCTGATGTCCGTCTCCTTTTTCTCAGCACAAGGCTGGGAGTCAGGACATCCAGGGGTCAGTGATGGAGAGGCCTGGGCCCTTCGGTGCTCTTAAGATTGTTTTAAAACTGGGATTAAATACAGAAACGCAGGCCTCGGCCAGCAGATGGGGAGCCCGTGTTTAGATGAGCCTAGAAGGCAGACATTTAATCTTGCTGATGCCTCAGGCCACCCAGACTGGGAGAAAAAGGTGCATGGGACGGGGAGGAGAGCTGGGTGGGGATGAGCTTCCTGCCTGGAATTAACTTCCCTTTTCTCCTCTGGAACTGGACACCCCCCAGGCAGACTGGCCTGGGAGTGGGAAGCACCATGGCCCGAGTGGGGGGCATCGTGGCCCCTCTGGTAAAGCTGATGGGTGAGCAGATGCCTCTGGTGCCCCCCATCATTTATGGTTCCATCCCAATGCTCTCTGGCCTTGTGGCCCTCGGGCTGCCCGAAACCAGGAACCGGCCCCTGAAGGACACAGTGGAAGAAGTAGAGAACAGGTGGGTGGCAGCTTACTCCCTCCTTGGCCTGCCCAAACGTGCCCCCTCCCCCCGTTTTGTCAAAGGCCTTCCCACTCACTGCAGACATATCTGGCCCTTCAGGCTTGCCCAGCAGCAGGACACAGAGCCTTAGGAGAAAGTAGCCCTGCAGGTGGTGGCCCCGGACACTAATAGAGATCCCAGGTGACCAGAAGATGTCTCCTAGGCCCCAAGGCCATGGGTGCCCGCCTGGTGGGCCAACTGGGAGACAGGACCCCCGGGTTCTGTTCTGTTCTGTTCCTGGGGCTTCCAGCGCTCCCTGGCTCATCCACTCGCACCCCCATCTGCTGGGTTTGGGGCCCGCCGTCCCCCTCAGAGAGGAGGAGGAAATGCCAGCTGCTTCCAGACGGTCTTCCCAGCCTGAGGATGCTATGAAAAAGCCCAAAGCCAGAGTCCCCCACCTTCTCGCTGGCTCAGCCTCCCCGGGTCGCCTCCATCCAGCTGGGACAGCCCTGGAAAGAGAAGATGGACCCTGCTGCTGTCTGCTCTCGCCTCTGTTTCCCCTTTGGGAGAGCAGTGCCAAGGGCCAGGGCTGTACCACCTTAGGTGGCTAATAAAGGGTCTTCTTTAATGCCGTGCCTTGGCTAAGGGACCTTGGCTCAGCTCCCTTTGGAAAGCCTGAGCAGCCTCCCCTCTCCGCCTGCGGCCTGGCCCAAAGGGAGGAGAGGAAGGGAGCAGCACCCCCTTTCCCTCCTGGCCCGGTTCAAGTAGAGATCAGAGGGCTGGGGGGAGGGGGAGGACGGGGGCTCACTGGGGCTTCCACCTCCACCCAGAGCACTTCATACAAATTCTCTGGCCCTCCCCCAGCCTGGTCCTCCAGGGCCGGCCTGGTGCTGCGGCGGGCTGGAGAAGGGCAGGCCGGCAGCCTCCCCTCCCCCTCTGCCTCCTTCCTCCCAGCCCCAGCCATGGGGCCCTAACTCGATTGTGCCCCATTAATCTCGGCCGCCAGACTCGGCAGGAACAGTAAACAGGCGGCCTCGGAGGCCCTCCAATCAGAAGAAATTACTACCACAGCTGCACACGGGTCAGCTCCAGGGTGCCGGGAGGCAGCGCCCATGCGGAGCTGGGGGTGGGGTGGGCTCTCAGGCCCCCGGAGCCAGGGCTGGACTTGGGGGAAGGGGGATGAGTGGCCCCGGGCTGGAGCCCAGCGCTGGCCTTTTGGCAGAGGGCAGCTGGGGCAGCTGGGGCAGCTGGGGCGGGGGGTGGAACTGGGGCCAGCCCCAGCAGGGCCCAGGCTTGGATGGCTCGGTCCCCGCCCCCGCCGATGCCCGGACTATCCCCAGCCCCCCACCCCCGGGTGGGATGATGAGAGAGCGAAGAGGGGGCCTCCGCGGCGCGCGGCAGCGCACGGCCACTAGGGGGCGCGGCGGAAGGTGCCTCCGCTGAGCCTGGGCACTGAGCAGCGCGGCCGCAGCAGGCGGCCAGG
>NC_058135.1:286225394-286276013 GCF_016433145.1 Gracilinanus agilis | reverse complement strand
TAAGGGGGCTGGAGGGGGCGGGGAAGGAAGGGACACACCTGCCCACCCATCCCCACCCCAGCCCCAGACAGGAACAAAGGCAAATAGAGCCTCGGCGGCGGAGAAGAAAGAAAGCAGGTACCCAGGAGTCTGGATATCCAGGTTCAAGCCCTGGGTCCTCCACTACCCCGCTGTGTGACCTTAGACGAGTCCCTTTCCCGGTCTGGGCCTCGGTTTCCTCCGCTGTGAATTAGGGGTGTGTGTATGTAAGGGCCACTCTAGCGCTGAACGTTTATGACTCCGCAGGAAACTCCCCCCGCTTTATCTAGAGCTTTTCTGCATCTGTAGAAACTGAGGCGAGGGCCAAGGGAGGGTCTGGGAGTCTACATGAGGCTAGGGTGAGGGTGCTGCTTTACACCCTAGCCTGAGAGACGAGGCAGGAGCCCAGCCTGCCAGGAACGGGGACCGGGGCTGCCGCCCGGAGCCTCGACCCTCCCTCCCAGCTCGTTCTGTTATTGTCTCATCCCCTAACCGGAGGGCTTCGGAGGGAGGGGAACCCTGGAGGCTGCTGCCCCCACCACACCCCTTTTCTCTCAGGCTGGCTTTTTCCAGGCCCCCGAATGGAGCGCGGTTCCCGGCCCCATTGGAGTATAGGCACAGATTCCCTGGGATTCCACCCTTGGGTGCCCACATCGGAATCACGCTTGCTTGGGAGGCCTGGCTTCTCGGGGGAAATTAACGCCATTGCCCTTACAATCTGTAGCTCACTCCCACCTGGACACCTTGCGCGGGGGGGAGAGAGAGGGGTGCAGGGAATCTCCCCTCCCAAGTCAAGCAGAAGCCACTCGTGCCCGTCTCCAATCCGGGGGCCTTAGACGGAAAGGCAGGGCCGGCCAGGAGCACCGCGGACACGAGCTAGTAGAGATGGCTCCAGGACCCTCAGTTTCCCCCGGCTCAAGGACAATGGAGCGAGACCTCAGCCAGGCTTCCCGCGCCACTCCCTCCCAATCCCTTGAAATGGGTGGGGAAGCCTGGAGCCTGGAGCACTCGACCAGGGAACTAAGCGAGGTCTGGAGGGCGCAAAGCCGCGGGGGCTCTCGGGGAATCGGAGGCAGCCGGAGAGGCTGAGAAGCTGGGGCTCACACATCGTCCCCCGCCCCAACTCTCCCAGACCGCTCTGGCTGCGCCCACGGAACAAGAGGGGGCGAGGAGCTTGTCATGGCCGCCGCCTGGGGAGCAGAGGCGGATGCGGTGAGAACGAGGCCCGTGGGCAAGAGGAGAAGGGGGCGGCCCGCATGGCCAACTGCTGTAACCCGCTGCCTTTTCCCGTGGGATGGGAAGATCCTAGGACTGAGGGCTGGAAGGACCTTAGAGACAACCGCGTCTGATCCCTCCTTTTCCCCAGGAGGTGACTGACAGGAGGGGAAGGGACTTGCCCAAGGTCTCACCACGAAGACGTGACAGCGCTGAAATGGATTCCAAATCCTTTGGGCTTGAATGTCTTCAGGAGAGGGGGAGGGGGTAGGAAAGGGGAGGGGCTGCCCCTTTTCCCCTCTCAAGTTCCCCGCCTCTGGGAGTGGGGAGGCAGGGAGCTGACTTGGGCAACTTTTTTCCTGAGAATCCCTGTGGACGTCAGCAACACCTCACAGCCCAAACTCATTCAAAAAAAAAAAAAAAAAAAGCAAAGCACTTAAGGATTCCATTTTAGCTGGGCTGATGCCCTGGAAAGGGTCCTGCACCCTGGGCCTGGACTTGGGAATTTAGTGGGAAAGAGCCTCCAAAGATCAGTTTCCTCGTCTGTAAAAGGAGAGGATGGAACTAGAGGACCTCTCAGCTCTCTCCCCAATCTTTGATTGGGCAATTTTGTCCATCCACTTCCCCTTGTTTTTACGAATGGGGAAACTGAGGCTGAGAAAAGGGAAGCCTCTTCCCAATGTTCCACAGGCCACGGGCCAACAAGATTGGGACTCTAAAGCCAGCACTTTGTCCACTGCACCGAGCTGGGCCAAGAGGAAAGAATGGAGCCGGGTCCTAAATGGAAACCAGGTCCTGCCGGACAGCTGGGAGAGCCGAAGGGCTGCTGGCTTCTGTCTGTGGGTCTGAGCCACAAGCCCTCAGGCCCTGTCCCCCTTGCCAGCCCTAAGCCCCCCTGCCCCCAGCACCAGCAGGGGAAATAAAGGCAAGACTGGGAAGCCTGGTTTCAGGAGGAAACCATGTCTCCTTCCAGGGGGTTTGTCCCTGGCCGCCAGCCCAAGAGCACAGGGTAGCCATCGGGTTTGCCGGATTCACACCCTGGGAGCTGTGGAGGCAGCAGAAGTTCCCAGGGTCCAGATCAGGGGTCTGGGGAGGAGAAAAGAGCACTGAGCTCACAGTTCTGTCAGGACAAGTCACGCCCAGCCCTGGGCACCTGTAGCCTAAGGAGAGGTTGGGCCGCCCTGCTCTGGCACCAGGCTGGCTCCAACAAGCAATCGCTCTGTGCTGATCTGGAAAGGAAAACAGGAGAAACACCACCTCCCAGCGGGAGTGGCCAGTCCTTCAGTTTTCCAGAGCTCTTCATTTTCCACGGGGGAGTCCTAGTCCCATTTTCCATATGAGGAAACCAAGTCCCGGAGACAGAAGGAGGAGGAAAAGGAAACAAGAATGCATTAAGCACATATGATGTGCCCGGCACTATGCTGAGCACTTTACCAATAGCTCATTTGTTCCTCAAAACTCCAGAAGGTGGGCGCCATCATGACACCCATTTCCCATTTGAGGAACCTGGGGCTGAGCGACTTGACCCAGGCTCACACAGCCAGTAAGAGTCTGAAGCCCCCTGTGATTCAGGTCAAGCCAGTGGGCACACGGTGCCATCCACCTAGCTTGTCCCTTGCATGGGGCCGCTGCAGCCCCTGTGGCACCCTGGGAACGGAGAGGGAGAACCCCTGAGCTCCGGATCTTTCCTGCAGGAGCCCATTTCCTTGCTCTGGAAGGAAATCCACTACCTTGGCTGCAGTTGGCATTGGGGACCATCCGACAGACCCCAGCTCTAGAGTCTCCCCTACAGCATCCCACCCATGATACCTGTGAGGGAATGTGTGAGCCTCTTCTCCCTGCCGACAGTGTCCCCTCAGGCTGGAGACACCTGAGAGACAGGAGGAGGAGGAAGAGGAGGGGGCAACAAAAGGGAAAAATGAAGAGGAAGAAAGGGGGCAGCCCAAAAAGCCTCCAGCCATTTTAGGCCCCCCCCCTCAGGCTTCTTGGACAGTTTTCCAGAGCTGTTTATTTCCCACGTGGGACTCCTAGTCCCATTTTCCATATGAGGAAACCAAGTCCCAGAGATAGGAAGAGGAGGAAAGGGAAACCATTTTTTTGTTATTTTTTATTTGTTATTTATGAAGCACATACAATGTGCCAGGCCCTTGGACAGTCTTCCTCCCTGGCCAAAGGCATCACCCCTTACCCCAATAATATTTTATTTAGGGACTTTACTCCGAACTGGACTCCTGCCCTCCTAAAGCTCACTTTCTAACACCTTGACCAAAGGGAGGAGAGCAATCATTTATTAGGTGGCCAGCCTCACTAGACCATCCTAGCACCACACTCCACAGCATTTCCTCCCTGGGCTACCCAGATCAGGCCCTAGGCTGGAGTCTCCCCTGTGCCATGACTTGGGGCAAATCCCTTCCCCTAGGAGAAAGGGGGAATCTGCAGAAGAAGGGGATTGCTCACCTGCCATCCCCAACCCTTAACCTCCACCCGGGAGCCCAAGGCCTGCCTGAGGTGCCCATCTGTCCCTGGCACCGTGCCCCCAACTGGAATTCTGATGGTCCTCAAGCCTGCGTCTACCATTCCCTAAGAGTCACCTTCAGCGAGTCATCGAAACTCAGCCTCTGTTTCCTCCCCTGCAAAAGGAAGGCAATGGTCCCTTCAGCACAGCCCCATGTCCTAGGGATCCCCCAGTGAGCAGACTCCCACCAGGCCAGGTCCTCCTCGCCATCCCACGAGAAGGAAGTCATCCAGGCAAGGTGGCAAAGGCCATGCCAAGAGCCCCCCAGAGGCCGGACTTCCAGCTGCCTGCAGTGGCGAGGGCCACTTCCTCTCTGCAGGAGGAGGAGACAGACACCAGAGCACCCAAGCCTGGATTTCTATTTCAGCCCTTCTACCGCCTCTGCCCAGGGGGTGGGGGTGGAGAGGAGCGAATCCCTGCTGAGGAGACCAAAAATAGCCATTGGAGGAGGTAATGAGCAGGAATGGCCGCTGCTCCGGGGCTGTGCCTGCCCCCCACGCCCACGAAGCTCCAAAGGGCTACAGCTCGGACAGAACCTCGACGAGTGCCCGGAGGGTGAGCCGCAGGAGCCAGAGGAAGTGCCCAGCTCTGGGACCCTGGGCACCAGTCATCCCTGTGAACCGCAGCTTAAGGCATGGCACGGGTGACGGCTCGCCAAGTCCTTTACCCAGAGCTCTTCTGATGCTCATTAACAACCCTCCAATGAGCCTCCCGGCCGCCCATCTGACAGAGGAAGAAACTCAGAAGTGAAGTGACAGCCAGGATCATGCAGCCAGTACTTGTCTGAGGCAAGATTCAAACTGTCCGCTTGACTCCCATTCCAGGCCCCATGCTGAAGTTCCTCGGGGAGTTAGAGCAGAGAGCATTTTGGAGAGAAAACTGGGTCTAAAGGCAGGAGAGCTGGATTCAAATCCTGCCTCAGACACTTGCTCTCTGACCACGGACAGGCCCCTTAGCCATTTTTTGCTCACCGGTAATAGTTGGATTAGAGAAGGCCTCTGAGTTCCTGCCTGGCTGTCCTATCTCTCTGGGGCCTGAGCAGAGGACTCTGAAAGACCTGAGTCCAAGCCCTGCCTCTGATCCATACTGGCTGTGTGACTTTGGGAGGGTGGATTAACCTCTCTGAGCCCACAGGTAGCTGTCTAAGGCTGATGGTTGCCAACATCAGAGGAGGGCCTTTCCATGGGAATCCTCTCCTCTGATGAAGCCACAGGGCTGACCTGGGGTCGATAAGTGACCCCCAGAGGGTCCTGGGGCGGGGGGGTAGCAAAGGAACACTTAGCATCCTTCAAAATATAAGAGCCAGAAGACCTATGTGTTCAGGGCCCAGGTCTGGGGCCAATCGAGCTCAGGCCAAGCCCCATTTTCCCAGAATGCCAAATGGCAAGATCAGATCAGCCCAGATCAAAGGCTTGCTGGGGACCTTTGAAAGCCCCAGCTGAGGTGCTGAGAGGGGGGGAAAGAGGGAGCCTGAGATGGGGTGGGAGGGTGAGCAGGGTCGGCCTCAGCCTAGTGGGACCCAGCGAGGTAGGAGGCCCAGCTGCTTGGGGTGAGGGGCTTGGAGGGCCGGCCACCCTCTTCTTCCCCTCCCTCCCTCCCCCCATCTGCACCTGCGCAGCCTCTTCTAGGATCCTTTTGTGGCGCAGAAATGCGTTCGTGCTGCGCTACAGGCTGCTTAAAATAAAAAAACTGTTCCCAGCCTCCCTCCCTCCCTCCCTCCCAGCTAAATCGGGCTCGGGTGCGGGGGAGGTTCGACTAGGAAGGGTGGCAGGACCAGTGCTTGAGCTAGGCAGTAAGGATGGGACCTCCAAGCCACCCACACTCCTGCTGACCCTGGCCTTGATCGTGGACCTGCCTCGGTCTCCCCATCGGTGAAACACAGAGGCAAGCTCTTGGCCCTCCCCCCAAAATTCTTAAGAAACAAGCCTGGGATGACAGCATTGGAAAGAAGGCTTAGAGCCATCTAGCCCCCTGGTTAGACAGACTCATCCAAGGTCACACACTCGGGGACCCACAGAGCCTGGGCCGACCTTAGATGGGAGGAGGCCAGGCTCCCCCCACCCTGTTCCTGTGGGTCAGTGGTTCCCTCTCCCTCCCTTTCCAACCGCTTCCAATTTACTTCTGTTTTTCCATATTGAATCCCCTCCTGCGGAATGGAAAGTCCTAGAGGGCTGGGACCCTCCTTTCTTGGGTCTCTGAGTCCCTAGCACATAGCCCAACGGACCCCAAAGAGGCAGCAGGAGGGACGGCTCCAGCTCCCCTGTCACTGGACTTGGGTTCAAGGCAATTACTAGCAGGGTTTAGCCAGATAGGAATGAGGAGAAAAATCTGGAAAGCTTTCTCCCTCCTCACCGAAGCCAGATCCTATGATCCCAGAATACCCTGCTCGTAGGAAAGAGAGGGCCCTTGCCCCCACCCCGGAAGGAGAGTTTAAGGAGAGGCATCTGTCAGCCTTTGGAGAGAGGACGAGCTGCCAGAGGAGAAAGGCACCCCTAACCTGTCGGCAAGTGGGACCAGAAGAATTCTCCTTAGCTTCACTGGCTGCTGCCCTCGCCCACAGCAGCCACTCTCATTCATTCATTCATTCATTCATTCATTCATTCATTCATTCCAGCCAGGGTGGCACACAGCAGAGGCCTGGTAAAGGGAAGGCAGCAGGTAGGGCCAGGCAAGGAGGTCACCCGCCTCTTGGTGGAGCAGGAGACTTGGCAGACCTAAGATCCCCTCCCTTCCAGCAGCTCCAAGACTAAAGCCCAACTCCCGGCCTCTCACATATGAGACTGCTGCCTGACCTGCAAGGGCACCTCCATTTGGTCCTAACCATCACGGGCACTGGGCACCCTCAGAGCCACCCCCTGGGGACAGGGAGTCCTGAGTGCCCGCCAGACTCAGAGCAATGCATGTCCAAGGCTATAGAGAATCCCTCCTCATTAACATCTGGGGCCAGCTCTGCTTAGAACTCAATCCCTGCCCTCAAAGGCTCTGCCACTAAGCTCCCTGTGGACCAATAAGCGACTCACATCCTCTCCCAGGGCCCCAGCTTCCAGAACCAAAGGATCAAAGGACTGGACTCCGGGATCTCCCAGACTGTAATATTCTGTATTCTCAAGTCTCGCCCAGCACTGGGATTCCAGGCTCCAAGGACTCTCCCAGCTCTGACATTCCCTGTTCCAACGTTTATTTCATTTTGGACCTTTTGTGATCTATTTCTAGTTCTGCCATCCTGTATTCTAAGTTCTAAGGTCCCTTCTGGCTCTGACACCTTGTGTTCTAAGGTCTCTCCTGGCTCTGACACCTTGTGTTCTAAGGTCCCTTCTGGCTCTGACACCTTGTGTTCTAAGGTCCCTTCTGGCTCTGACACCTTGTGTCCTAAGGTCCCTTCTGGCTCTGACACCTTGTGTTCTAAGGTCTCTCCTGGCTCTGACACCTTGTGTATCCAGATCCCTCCAAGCTCTGAGGTTCTATGTATTGTGGACCCTGAGGCTCTGTGTTCTAGGAGCTGTCCAGTCTGTGGCATTCTAGGTTTCTTCCAGGCCTTCCCTTGAGGCCCCAGGGGAGAGGGTTTGTCCTGTGTTATTACTAAGCATTTACTACCATCAGGCCTGTGCCTTAGACCGTTAGGACGGGAAGAAGAAGGGCAGAGGCTGCCCTCCAGAAGGACACATTCTAAGAGAGGAGGCAGCAGCTCTGGAAAAGGGATCCCACTGCTAGTAGAGAGAAGCTGGAAGGCCACCTCGAGGGCCAGGCCTTCCATGGAAGGGCTCCAAGGAAACCAGGGATTCCAGAGCATCCCAGGCACCAGGGCCAGGCAGGGGGCTGTCTGGTCAGACACTAGAACCCGAGAAGGGAGGTGGTTCTGCTTGGGCAGGGCGGAAGCGGCTAGGAAATCCTCCTCGAGGTCTCCCGAAGGCTCCCTCCCCACCACCCCCAGGAACACAGCAGGGGGGGAGAGGCACTGCTGGGGGGGGGGGGCGCCCTCGGGCTGCCTCTTTGTTCCTCCCCTCTCCGGGAGGTCCCGAGGGCCTCAGGGCAGGGATAGGGCCCTGGTCTCTATAGCAAAGGGCTCTGGGGAGGCTCTGTTTCTGGGAAACTAGGAACACAAACCCAACACCTAGATGTCAGGCTGGTAGCGCCCCGATGGCTGCTCCCTGGAGGAGGGGGAGCACAGGAAGAAGCAGTGGGCCATTGGGACCCTGGGCTGGGGCTGCCCACAGACCGCAGTTGCCCTGTCCTGTGGGAGACGCCAGGGGCACCGGGGAGCCTGGAGGGAGCTAGGCGGGAGCCTGGCTCAGTGAGGTTGGGAGGAGGGGAGAGGTGTGCCATCTCCAGGTATGTTGTGAACCTTGCGTGGGAGCGGGGGGAGACACAGTTTGACAGGCAGGGCGGAGAGCTGTCTGTCTGCCTGCCTTGGCTGCGTGGCTGCCTGCCTGTCTGTCTGTCTGTCTCTCCCAGTGAAAGTTGGGGGTGCAGCCGGGAGGGGGCAGGGGCTGAGTGAGCCGGTGCCTCGCACCCCAGGGTCCCCCGAAAAGCAGGGTCCCGGCAGGCGCAGGCAGCCCCGGGGTCTGCTCCAGGCTGGAGATTCTCACGTGAGGACGAATGTGTCATTTCCAAACAGACGGGAAGGGAGAACAGAGAGCCCCGAGTATGGCTGTGTGGGAGGGTGGCAGTGTGGGCGGGGAGGGGGGAGGGGAGCCGAGGGGGATCTCGTGTACCTGCATGAGGCACGGAAGGCACATACGTGTGAAGGAGGCCCGTGGGGCTCCGCAGCCAGGTACGGGGGGCCTCCCGAGCGCCGGCCCTCTGGGGGGCCCTTTGGGGCGGGGGACCCTGGTGGCGTGCTGCCGCGGCCGTGGGAGAGCGCTTCTCCGTGTGCGGATGTGAGCGTGTGCCTCTCCGGGGGAGATTGTGGTGTGTCCTCGAGTCTGTGTGCAGTCTGTGGGCGTGGGTGTTTGTCTCTCTCCCGTATCCGCCTTCTCTCCTCTTCTAGTGCATCCTGGAGCGCCCCCCCCCCCGCAGCCCTGCCCCCTTCCTGTCCCAACCCCCCGGCCCAAGGAGGGGCCCAGATTTGCCCTCCAGGGGCCACCCCGAGCTCCGAGCTCTCTCCGCTCCGCTCCCTTCCAGCTCCTCCCTCGTTCCTCCTTCCCTCCCTCCCCAGGGGCTGTCGTGCCAGGGGGTGGGACATGCCAATCAACAACAGTTCTTCTCCTGCTGCCAGCACAGGACGAAGCTCCCCGGGGGAGCCAGGTGTCCTGGTCCCTCGAGAGGACGCTGTCCCCCTGGGGAGGGAGCGGGACTGGAGACCCCGGCGGACCCCTCCTCCCTCGCGCACCCCCATGGTGAGTAGCTGCCTGGGCGGGATGGGAGAAGGGAGGGAGAACAGGGACTCCGGGCTTTGGGGGTGGGGGGAGGGGGGAGGTCCGGGGGGAGAGAGGACACCCATTCTCTGGAGTGGCAGATAGTCTCGGGTTGGGGGGCCGCGGCACGGAGCTCCTGGAAGCAGGGGAGCCGGGCAGGGGAGGAAAGGGTAAATGAATAGAGTGTTCTCGCCTCTTAATCCTTCTCCCTCCCCCCCCCATCTCAAAGAGTATGAATCAGATGTTTTTTAGGGAAGGCTGGAGGAGGGGGAGGAGCAGAGCGGGGGGGGGGGGGGGGGGGCTCCGGGAAGCGGGGCTGCCTTCCCGAGGGCTCGCCTCTGCCCTCTGCCCGGGCAAGCCCTTTAGCCTTTAGGGAGCTCGGCTTCCTCGTGTGCCAAAATGAATAGGGCTGGACTAGATCCCCTCTAAGGTCGCTGGGAGCCCCGGCCAGCCCCAAGGAGAGCAGGTGCTCGGGAGGGCAGGGAGGGCACCGCACGAGGGTCTGAGGAGCCAGATGGCAGCTGTCACCTGGCGCTGATCAGGTGAACCTGCCCAAGGGTGTAGCCTTGGCTGGGGTTATCAGCCCGTGCCGGCACCTCGCGTGCCAGGGGTGGCTCCCAGAACCCCACTCCTTCCATCCTGTAGGGTTCCTCGTGTCAAGCTAACTCCACCTGCCTGTGGCCCCCACCAGGATGGACTGACCCCGGCAGCCTGGCCCAAGGAGGAAGCAGACCTCGAGGTGGGTGCGAGCCCTGGCCTGGGGCTCTGAGCCTAGAATTGGGCTGGCCCAGGACAAGGCACTGAGAGGGGGAGAGACCCTGCTGTAGTCACCCACCCTGGCATGGCCCGGCTCAGGCTGCTTCACGAATTCACCCCTGGCACTCTGCGCCCAGGCGCTCCCCTAAGTGACGTCATTTCATAGGATCCAAAAGTGGAAAGACCCTCCCATTGTAGAGATGGGAGAATGGAGGCCCCGAGGGGGAAGGCACCCGCCCAAGGTCACACGTATTAGCAAAGCCACACATTGAAAGGATGCCCCCCTCACCCCCACCCCTCTGATTCTAAACCTGCATTCTCAAGCCCAGTATGTATCCTTGGCCTCTGGGTGCAAGGGAGGCCCACCCTAGAAGGGTCCTCTGCATGCTCAGGACCTAAGCAAGCAGTCGCCAAAAGGGGATCTGCACCCCTGGGAAAACGGACAAGAGAGCACACACACACACACACTCTCTCTCTCTCTCTCTCTCTCTCTCTCTCTCTCTCTCTCTCACACACACACACACACACACACCATTCACTGCAGGAGGAGCACCCAGGCAATGAGGAGGTCCTCCCCTCCCCTTTGTTTTTGTTTTATAAATCCTTATCTTCCGCTCTGTATGGGTGCCAAGGCAAAAGAGCCGAGAATGGCTAGGCCATGGAGGTTAAGTGACTTGCCCAGGGTCACCCCGCTAGGAAGTATATGAGGCCAAATTTGAACCCAGATCTTCCATCTCTGGGCCTGGCTCTCTTATCCACTGGGCCATCTAGCTGCCCCTCCCTTTGGAAGTGTCTCCTCGGAAATTTCAGGTTTGGGGAGTGCCCTGTACCCCCAAAGTACCTTGCCCACCTGGAAGCTTCCCTCTGCCAAGTGTATGGCTCTGCTAGGCCCTCCCACGCCCCTTTGCTGCCTCTGTTCCCCCATCCCACTGGGTCTTACTCTTCCCTTCCTCAGCTTCTCCCCCACCACTTCCCTCTGAGCCCTGTGGAGGGCCCCCCCCATCTGGGGAAAAGGGGGGGCAGGCCCTGAACTGGAAAGGGGCAGGCCGGGGAGCAGGAGGGGGAAGGCCAGAAAGCGGCTTCCAGGAGAACCTGTGGATTGGAAGCAATCCTGGGGACAGGGAAGGCCGGGAGCTGAACGTCTCCCATCTGGGTGGGGAGCGAGCTCTGCGCAAAGAAGTTGGTGAAGCCAGCACGGCTTCTGTTCTGCAGTGGGTACCATGGTGATGGGCGACACAGAAATGCGGGGGGCGGAGGGGGTGAAGGGAGGGAGAGAGAGGAGAAAGGAGAGGGCGGGAGACAGAGAGAGACGGGAACGGGAAGATGGGGAAGAGGAGGAGGAGCAGACGTGACCAGCAGTCTTGTGGGTTATCAGCGAACAAGATGGCCCTAGCATTTACACACACACACACACACACACACACACACACTCACACGCCTTCTTTCCCCATCCATGATCTTCTTGGATCCTCTAAACATCCCTAAAAGAGAAACAGAGTCAGAATCGTCATCCCCATTTGACAGATGAGAACACTGACGCTTGCAGAGGCAAAAGGACCGCTCCTCAGGTGGAATTCGTTCTCCTTGGCTACGAGGACTATTACCACCCGGGGGGGGGGCCACGGCCAAAAACCCCCAATAATCCTTTCTTCAGGAAGCTTGCCGGGGAGGTGGGGGGATGAGAAGGTATCGAATCACACAGTTCAAGGAGAGGAGCAGAGCAGGCAAGAGATCTGACAGAACGTTCTAGGGAATCTGGTCGCTGTGGGAGGCCCTGATCTCCGCCGCTAGTCCCTGGGCGTGTGTTTGCTCATTCAAATAATGATATTTGGATTTTGATGGTGCTCGCTTTACAACCCTGGTAGTGCAATATCTTTGTCTCTAGTTGACAAATTGGGAAACTGAGGCTCATTGAGGGCATTCCTCTAGCTCCTCTTTCTCAGGGATTTCTCTGGACTGTATAGTGAGGCGGGCTTGGTGTGAGTGACCGGCCTCCCCCAGGAGAAGTTTCCAGGCATTTTACAGGTTCTGAGAGCTCTGAATTGCCCATGGAACTCCCAGGCTCCTTTTGGCCCTAGACAGAAACTTCTTTCCTTACTTAGTCCATTAGCTTTGGGTGCCTTTGACTTCTTTTTTGCTTGCTGAGATAGATTTTTTTTTTAAACCCTCACCTTCCGTCTTGGAGTCAATACTGTGTATTGGCTCCTTGGTGGAAGAGTGGTAAGGGTAGGCAATGGGGGTCAAGTGACTTGCCCAGGGTCACACAGCTGGGAAGTGTCTGAGGCCGGATTTGAACCCAGGACCTCCCATCTCTAGACCTGGCTCTCCATCCACTGAGCTACCCAGCTGCCCCCTGATTTTAATGTCAGACTCAAGGCTAAAATCCCAAGGCTGTCCACCAGACCTGCTCCCAAAAAGCTTCAGTCAGAGCTAGCTGGGTGGCACAGTGGGTGGTTCTGGCCTCAGACGTATACTAGCTCTGGGACCCTGAGTAAGTTTCTTAACCGTTCTTTGTCTGTCTCAAGTGCAAAATGGGGATTAGAATAGCACCTAGGGGGGCAGCTGGGTAGCTCAGTGGGTTGAGAGTCAGGCCTAGAGACGAGAGGTCCTGGATTCAAATCTGGCCTCAGATACTTCCCAGCTGGGTGACCCTGAACAAGTCACTTGACCCCCATTGCCCATCGTTACCACTCTTCCGCCTTGGAGCCAATACACGGCATTGACTCCAAGACGGAAGGTAAGGGGTTAAAAAAAGAAAGAAAGAAAGAAAGAAAGAAAGAAAGAAAGAACAGCACCTAGCATCCCATCCCCTCCCACTTAGCACAGGGCCTGGTGCAGAGCAGACACTTACATCCTTTCCTTCTCTGGTCCCTTGGAGTCCTGGAAATGACTCAACCAAAAGCCCTCCTCGAGTCTCTTCTGGGTTCTCAGATCCCTTCCGGCTCTGACAATCCATGTTGTTTGATCTCAGACCCGTGTTCCTTGGTCCCTTCTGGCTCCGACATTTTAGGTTCTCTGATTTCTTCTAGCTCAGACCCTCCGTGTTCCCAAGTCTCTTTCATCTCAGAATCTGTGTTCTCATCCAAGGTGTCCCCCCCCAATGGAAGGAAGCTCTGCGGTTCTCCATTCAGTGTTCTAAGGGCCCCTCCAGCTCTAATATTCTCCGTTCTCTGGGCTAACACCCTCTGGGACTCTCCTTTCCGATGTCTCGCCCCAGGAGCTCCCCGACTCCGACACTCCCCGTTCTAAGGTCCCTTCCCACTCTGCCCATCAAGGACTCGCCAACTGAACCGTCTTGTGCTCACGGCTCACAGAGCTACTTCCTCTGTGCCTGGGATTACCGGCAGCTCCTCTGGGGCACGGACTTCATAGTATTGGGGGGCAGGGAGGGAAGCTACCAGAGCCTAACCCTTCCCTAAGGGAGGCTCCGCCACGGGAGAGGGCTGGACCTTCCTGCCTGGAGTTCTCCGAGGCACTCCTGGAGTCTCTATGGAAGCAGGGCAAGGCCCTTCCCTTCCTGGGCTGCAGATTGCTTTCATTTCCTGACGTCCTCGGTCAGGCCTCTTCACTCACTCTTCCAATCGGTTCCGAAAACTCACTCCTAAAGATAGATTTGAAGCTGGCTGGCCGGGACCTTGGAAAAGGTCTAGTCCGACCCCTTCATCTTGTACCTGAGGAAAGTGAGACCCAGAAAAGTAAGGGACTTGCCTCAAGTCACACAGGTATGAAGGGAAAGAGTCAGAATTTGAACCCAGGACCTCTGATTCTAAATCCAGCCTATTCTTGCCTCTCCCACCATACCGCCGTCTAGTCCCTTACAGTAATCACTGGCCAAGCTCTCTCTATACTCTCTCTCCCTGGAAGCATGGCAACCGAATGGGAGCGACACCACGACCCTTTGTCTCGCCTTCATTTCCCTCTAGAAGGAAGACGTACCTGGGGAGATTCAGAACAGAGTCCAAATCCGAAACGGGCACTTAGACACTGGCCATCTGAGCCAAATGGGACTGGCTAATGAGGGAAGGCTTGCCTGAGGACTCCCTCGTGTGTGAGAGAGAGCTAAGGGGGGAGGGATGGAAAGGAAGTGGAGGGGAGGGGAGGATCCTCCCTGGAAATTCTCTGAAGTTAAATTCCTCCCATTCCCCCATATATTGAACAAAGATTGATTGGGCTCCTACTGCGTGCAAGATACCAGATTTGGATGAGACAGAGTTTGCTCTCTGCCATCATAGAGCTCAAGGGCATCCGCTCTGGAACCCAGAGATCTAGGTTCAAATCTGATCTCTTCCACTTACTAGCTGTGTGATCTTGGAGAAGTCACTCCATCTCTGGGCCTCAGTCTCTTCATCTGTAAAATGAGGAAGTTGGACGAGACGACTCCTGAGGTCACTCGGAGCTCTCGAACTATGATCCTAGCAAGGGGATAAGACAGCGTTGCCAAGAACCTAAATGCTCATTTTTATAGCAGAAGGCAGAAACAAACCAAGAGTCCGGTGAGCTCTGAGAGGGAAGGTCATCCAGGCCTGGGAGGGCAGGAAAGGCTTCCTGGAGGAGGTTTAAAGGATGGCTAGGATTTCAACACATCAGTGGAGAAAGTGGCCAGAGGGCTTTCCAGGCAGAGACCAAAAGCCACCAGCCGAGGTGGGCTTAT
This sequence comes from Gracilinanus agilis, assembly GCF_016433145.1. Lineage (NCBI taxonomy): Eukaryota > Metazoa > Chordata > Mammalia > Didelphimorphia > Didelphidae > Gracilinanus > Gracilinanus agilis. The sequence goes on along the minus strand of NC_058135.1, from coordinate 286,261,504 downwards.
CTAGATGGCCTCCAGTAGTCAAAGGGTCACGGCTCTAAAGCTAGAGGGGACCTGAGTAGCCATTCAATCAAAACCTCTCATTTTACAAATGGGGGAAACTGAGACCCAGAGAGGTACCCCCTAGGGCTCATATTCTCCCCTTTCCTTTCTGACTTTGCTCAGGACCTCCCCAACTCCCACCCCTCCGGCTCCTGAAGCAAAACTGAGCTAGGATCATCGAATTTGGAACTGGAAGACTATTGAGTGGAAGTCTCATTTTATATAGGGTCACAGGGACCTCACAGATGATCTAGTCCAACCCCTTCATGTTACAGTGGAGGAAACTGAGGCCCAAAGTGGAGGAAGAAGGGAAGAGGCCTTGACTAATATTATTGTTCAATCATGTCCGATTCTTCATGATCCCATTTGGGGTTTTCTTGGCAACTTGATACTGGAGTGGTTTGCCATTTCCTTCTCCAGCTCATTTTCCAGATGAGGAAATTGAGGCAAATGGGGTGAAGTGACTTGCCCGGAGTCACACAGTAGTAAATATAGAGCTGGAATTTGAACAAAGCCAACCATGGTGCAAGACTGACCTCTTGGCCATAAGTCCCCCCACTCTCCTCTCAGTCCCTTGCTTTAGGACGAGAGTAGATATGGGGAAGGAGAGAAGAACCAGGGCAGGGCATGGTTCAGCTTTTATTCTTCTTGCCCAATGGAAGGGGCAGAGCAGTACGGATAACCCCAGACATAACTCCGGTGGTGTCTTCTGGTGTTCTTCCTTTAAGGAAGGGCCAATTACAATCCAGGAGAACGAGGCAGGTACCCTCGCGATACCTCTGCTGGGGAGGGAGAGGCCACATCACAGAGAATCCATAGCATGAATAGGTGGCAGAGGTGGAGGCCCAATGGACAAAGGGAAGGAGGAAGCAGGAGCCCCCGGCCCAGCCCATCCTGCTCCGGTTTAATTTCCTGCTGACAGAGGAGAACAGCCCCTAAAGCAAGCCCGGTAGATTAAGAACAACAATAACCATCCTCATCATCATAGCACTCACACAGCCCTTGAAAGTTTGCAAAGTGCCTCCCATCTAGGCCGTCTATCATGATCAGCTGCGAAACTGATTCCATCTCGACAACATCGGGAAGGAGATGCTATGACTACCCCCGTTTTACAGATAGAGAAACTAAGGCAGAGGAAAGGGAAAGTGACAGGGCCCAGGACCACACAGCTAATAGTGTCTAAGGCCAGGTTGGAGCTCAGGTGTTCCTGGCCCCAAGTCCAGCCCTCCATTCATGATACATAAACACCAGCCTTCAGGGGCAGTTTCAGCTCCTCCATGGCCCCAGCCTTCCCCACTGGCAAACTTAAGGACACAGTCTGGCAAGTCAATGGGCCAGGGGGCACTAGGTGACTCAGTATTAGAGAAGGGAGATGTCCCAGCTGGGTGACCCTGGACAAGTCACTTAGCCCCCATTGCCCAGCCCTTACCACTCTTCTGCCTTGGAACTAATACAGTCTTGATTCTAAGACGGGAGGTGAGGGCTTAAGAAAAGAAAAAGCCAATGGGCCATATTGACTCTCATCCTAGCCCACTCTTGAGCACAAGACAGATAGACATATTCCCAAGATATAATTCCTAGGGGGCAGCTGGATAGCTCAGTGGATGGAGAGTCAGGCCTAGAGACAGGAGGTCCTGGGTTCAAATCTGGCCTCAGACACTTCCCAGCTGTGTGACCCTGGGCAAGTCACTTGACCCCCATGGCCCACCCTTACCACTCTTCCACCTATGAGACAATACACAGAAGTTAAGGGTTTAAAAATGTAAAAAAAAAAAAAAAAAAAGAAGAAGAAGATATAATCCCTCCCTTGGTAGATGGTCCTAATTCTATTCCAACGGGTAGGGCTCCTTTGACGTTCTGGACGAAGCAGGGGAAAAGCTTCAACGACACAGTTCCAAAGGGTTAAGAGGAAGGGCAGGTGGGATTCTGCTCCATCCAGCCACGGCCGGTAGTTGGAAGTGGTTTCTCCCATCATCCCCAAAGGTTCACCTTAGGAACAGGGTCAGCTAAGAACCAAGAGAACACCAGGCTGGGATGAAGGCTACATTCCTTCTGGGGTTGGCTCTGACCCCTTCTAGCTGTGGGACCCTGCAGAAGCCTCTTCCCCGGATTCCCCAGCATAATCCCTCCTTCTCCTCCAATGCCCCTGGTCCTCGCTCAGAGTGGGGGTCCTAAGCTCCACAGCCACCGCTCTGGATCTCTGTCGCTCTCTGTAAACCGAGGAGGCTGGATGGACCTCATTATCTTAAGGTCCCTCGGTCGATCCATCACACCACCCTGTGGACCAAATGCCGTAACTATTATTACCTCCATTTGTTGTTTCATGTCCGTCTGACTCTTCATGACTCCATTTGGGGTTTTCGTGGCCGAGAGTGGTTGGCCATTTCTTTCTCCGGCTCATTTGACAGATGAGGAAACAAGAAAAAAGGGTTGCCCAGGGTCACGCAGCTAGGAAATGTTTGAAGCCAGATTTGAACTCAGCTCTTCCTAACTCCAGGGCTGGTGTTCTCTATCCACTGTGGCACAAGAGGAGGATAAATGACTCGCCTAGGGTCACTTAGCTCAGAAGTGTCTGAGGTGAAATTTAAACCAAAACCCATGTCAGGAGAGCCCTGGAGTCATTGTAGTCTTTTTTTTTTTTTTTTAAACCCTTAACTTCCGTGTATTGTCTCCTTGGTGGAAGAGTGGTAAGGGTGGGCAATGGGCGTCAAGTGACTTGCCCAGGGTCACACAGCTGGGAAGTGTCTGAGGTCAGATTTGAACCCAGGACCTCCTGTCTCTAGGCCTGGCTCTCCATCCACTGAGCTACCCAGCTGCCCCCTCATTGTAGTCTTCCAGTGGCCCAGATACTTGACTCCTCACCTCCTTTCTTTCTCTCTGATCATGCCTCCTAATAATCTCTGTTCCTCCTTCCCCACCAGGTTGTTCCCTCACTCTCTGCTTCTCTGTCCTTTCTTTTCACAGCCCAGCCCCCACCAGGAGGGAAGGGCATCCCAGATAAGCATTCTAGTTCCTGGGCAAAGGATACACAGCTCCTCACACTCCCCAAAATAGGGCCCCAGAGCTCAAAAAAGAAGGCATGAGATGCTGAGATTCTGAGCCTGCCTCACTTAAGTTCTCTCCTTCCTTTCTTTTTTTTCTCTCAAAATCTGCCTTATGAGGTTCCTGACACTCAAACCCTCTCCCCACACCCCACCTCCACCAGCTTCTTTTTGCCCTTTAGCCTCCTCATGCCAGTCCCTTGAGAAAGGAAGTTCTCTAACCTCCCTCTGCATGTGCCCATCAAGGAGCCCTTTTCCCAACCTCTTCCCCTTCCCCCAAAAGAAGGAACACGCCAGAGTTCAGAGAAGCAAAGAGGTTGCAATGGATCACACATGGAGCCATCCTAGATGGCAGTCCTGGCCCGAGGTTCTCATTGGTTTGTTTTGCCTCCATCTTGGCTGACGAAATTGGAAAAGGAGGCGGGAGAGCCACGAGCAGAGAAAGTGGGTTGAGGGATGAGATGAAGGCAGAATCACCAAATCCTCGACTCCTTATAGGCCAGAGAGTCTGAGACCATAGAGACCACGGAGTCGAGCCCAACTTGAACAAGAATCCTCTTTCATAATGCCTGATAATGTGGTTTCTCAAGCTTGGTTCAAAGGGCTGTATTGACCTTAGAAAATCGAATGTCAGTAAAGGGAGCCAGGCCTGGAGATAGGAGGTCCTGAGTTCAAATGTGATCTTAGACATCTCCTAACTGTGTGACCCGGGGCAAGTCACTGAATCTCCGTTGCCTAGCCCTTACCACCCTTCTGCCTTGGAAACAATACTTAGCATGGATTCTAAGACAGAAGGTTAAGGTTAGAAGGAAGAGAAGGAGAAGGAGAAGGAGGAAAAGAAAATGGAACATCAGAGCAGGAAGGGATCGTAGGACCTAGAATATCTAAGCTGGAGTGCCTTTTGGACATAAAGTCATAAGATGTAAGAGCTGGGCTGATAGGATAGGGAATGTTCAAAACTAAAGGTGACCCCAGAACCCAGGTGGTTAGAACCAGCAGAGAACCCAGAGATCAAGTCCAATTCTCCATTTTAGAGAAGAAGAAATTAAAAGGTTGAAAGGGGAAATAACCTGCCCGAACTGTCTAAATCTAGATTCAAACACAGATCTTACTCCCAGACTAGATGTGTTTCCATGACAACATGCATCACGTCCTTCCCTAACAGGCCTTGACACCAAATTTGTTCTTTTTTTTGATGCCTCCAGACAGCCAACTACCATGTATTATTAATTCTCTAAGGTGTGCCAAGCACTCTGCTAAAGGTCTGGGGATACAAAGAAATGCAAAAAAAAAAAAAAAATTAAATCCCTGTCCTTGCTCCTAAGGAGCATCAGGGCACAAACAAGATCTATACAGGATAAGTTGGGAGTGGGCTCAGTGGGAAGGCACTGAGACTTAGGAGGGGTGAGAAATGCTTCTTCCAGAAGGTGGGACTTTCATTGAGACTTGAAAGAAGCCAGGGGGCTGAGAAAAGGAGGGCGAGCCTTCCAAGAATAGGGGAGATGGAGTGATGGGGATAAGGAACAGGAAGGAGGTCAGTGTTTGTTCCTGGGCTGAAGAATATCTGGAGGGGAGGGATGTGTAGTAAGACTAGAAAGCTAGGAGGAAGGCAGGTTCCAAAATCCAAAAAGGAATTTAGACTTGATCCTGGTTATAACTTGGAGGCGCTGGAGTTTATTGAGTCATTGGGGGTGACCCAGTCAGATCTGCACCCAAGGATGTGAGTTTGATAGCTGAGGGACTGGAGTGGGAAGAGATGTGAGACAGGGACTGTCAGGACTATTGCAATTGTCCAGGCATGAGGTGGTGATAGCCTAGACCAGGGTGGTGGTAGTGATGGAGCAGTAGAGGAGAGATTGCCAGGAAGGTGAAAACAAGGAAGGTCTTGACAATTGATAGGGCTTAAGAGGGAGTAAAGAATCAAGGGTAAGGGGGCAGCTGGGTGGCTCAGTAGATTGAGAGCCAGGCCTAGAGATGGGAGGTCCTAGGTTCAAATCTGGCCTCAGACACTTCCTAGATGTGTGACCCTGGGCAAGTCACTTGACCCCCATTGCTTAGCCCTTACCACTCTTCTGCCTTGGAGCCAATACACAGTATTGACTCCAAGACGGAAGGTAAGGGTTAAAAAAAAAAAAAAAAGAATCATGTGTAACACCTAAATTTATGAGCCTCAGCAACTAGGAGGGTGTCAATGCCCTTGAAGTACCGAGAAGTATGGAGGGGAAGATAATGGGTTCAGTTTTGGGATATTGAATTTGACATGGATACAGGATATCCAGTTAGAAATATGTAATAGGGGGCAGCTAGGTGGCTCAATAGATAGAGAGCCAGGCATGGAGGTAGGAGGTCTTGAGTTCAAATTTGACTTCAGTCACTTCCTAGCTAGGTGACCCTGGGCAAGTCACTTAACTCCCATTGCCTATTCCTTGTCACTCTTCTGCCTTAGAATGTGGTATTGATTCTGAGATGGAAGATAAGGGTTAAAAAAAAGACGGATGAAGTGAGAATTTTTTAAGGATATAGCTTAGAGATGGGCATGCTGGTAGACAGTAGGAAAACTGCAAGTGGATAGGGAAAAATAGAAGATAAGAGAGAGAGGGCATGACCAAGGGAGCAATCTGCTGAAGGAGGCAGGTAAAATGGAAGGGGCCTGTCTTGGTAAGGAGAAGGGCCACCTCTTTGTGTCAGAGAGGACTGAAGGTGGAGAGTGGCAGAAGACAACCCGATGATATGAGATGCAGGGGAAAGAGGGAGCTCTCAATGCCAAGCAGTCTCTCTTTTATCAGTGAACAAGGAGGAAAAGTTCCTGGCCCAAGAAGGTGGTGGGGAGGGGGAGCCACAGCAGTGTGAGGAAGGATGAAAAAGTGTAGGAGAGTCTCTGGTGAGTGGGAAAGGAAGTCAACTGAGGAGCTGTTAAAGGATTGCTTTGCAGCAGTGAGAGCCCAGTGCAGATGACCTCGCATCAACTTTATACTGGACCCAGTCAGCAGCATGTGAAGAGGAGCAAAGGCGTCGGATGATGGGAGTGATCCAGGGCTGAGATTTAGCAAGGCAAGCTCAGCAGTAGTGGGGGTCGGAGGACCCAAGAGAAGAGGACGCTGTAGGGTTGAACTGGTTCCCCAAGATGTCAGTCTGGGGATAGGTAGAGAATGTAGCCAGTGCAAAGGTGACGGATGGCCTGAGAGACAGCTGAGGGGTTGAGGAATTAGAAAAGGGGATAATGGGAGGTAGCTAGGTGGCTTAGTAGATAGAAAGCCAGGCCTGGAGACAGGAAGTCCTGGGTTCAAATGGCCCCAGACACTTCCTAGCAGTGTGGCCCTGGGCAAGTCACTTAACCCCCACTGTCCTATGCCTTATCTCTTCTGCCTTGGAACCAATACATGGTACTGATTCCAAGAAGGATTCTAAAGTAAGGGTTTAAAAAAGAAGCGGGCGTGATGAGAAAAAGAAGATTTGGAGCTATAAGGCAGAAGAGGTAGTGGAGTGACAAGAGATTGTGATTGGCTCAAGGAATTTCAGAGTCCATAAACATGGAGATGGAACATCTGTGGGTGACAGCACGGTCCAGGATATCTATGACTATCTTTGTGTGTAGCCATGGTGGCGTGAGGGCACAGGAAATGGGAGGCGAGGATGCTTGAGGAGAGCCAAGACGTATATTGAAGACCCCTTATATGAGGGCTCTAGGAGTTGGGAAAGAGAGAAAGACTAAGTCTGGCACCAAATTACTGAGAAAGGGGTGCCCTGGAGGGTGGTAGACAAGAGCTCCCACTAGAGACATCAGGCTTCCCTCTAACCCCTGTCTACTACCCCCTGATGCTTCCCACTCCTTTCTCCCCGCCAGGTACATCCTGGATGACCTTCACTTCTACCCCCCTTTCTCTCCCAGACTCTTCCCTTAATTTTATCCCTTCTGGGGGCAAGTAGGTGGCTCAGTGGATAGAGTGCCAGCCCTGGAGTCAGGAGGACCTGGGTTCAAGTCTGTTCTCATATACTTCCTAGCTGTGTGATCCTGGGCAAGTCACTAAATCCTCGTTGCCTAGCCCTTGCTCTTCCCTGGAGTTGATACTAAAACAGAAAGTAAGGGTTTAGAAAAAAAAAAATAAAATTTTCATCTCTTCTGTCTCATCACACCTGTTTTCCATTAAATGCCAGATGACCCAGGATGACACCAAGGCATTCTGGGATAAAAGAGGGAAAGAAGGAAAGATCCCAACTTCTTTCCTTCATCCCTCTAGGGGAGAAAAACAAAACAAAACAACCAATCCAGCCCTTTCCCTGGTCAGGGCCCACATCTGGCGCCCAGGCTGCCTCAGTGATCGGGTCTGTTACCTCCTCCTCAGTGGGTAATCCCATTTTACACATGAGCATGCTGAGGCTGAGAAAAGCTAAGTGCCTGGCCCAGGGTCATATGACCAAGGAGTGTCAGAGCTGAGATTTGGACCGGAGCTCTTCCCACTCGGTGCCCTTCGGAAGTGCTCACCCTGCTCTTGGTCTTCTCTTTTCAGGTGCAGCTCTTGGCCTACGGGAGCCCGGAAGTGGTGTCCTCCCTGCCCCAGGGCCCTGTGAGCCCCAGGAAGGGGCCTGCCCGTGAGCCTGGGGAGAAGGCGCTCTTCTCCCCGGCCGCTCCCGTCTCCCATGTAGCCTGGTGAGCTGCTGCCATGAACGTGTCTGCGGCCCCAGCCGTGAGCCCCAACATCACCGTCCTGGAGCCAGTGAAGGGCCCCTGGCAGGTGGCCTTCATCATCCTCACCACAGGCCTGCTCTCGCTGGCCACCGTGACGGGCAACCTGCTGGTGCTGGTGTCCTTCAAGGTCAACAGCGAGCTCAAGACGGTCAACAACTACTTCCTGCTCAGCCTGGCATGCGCCGACCTCATCATCGGAGTCGTCTCCATGAACCTCTACACCACCTACCTGGTCATGGGCCACTGGGCCCTGGGCACGCTGGCCTGCGACCTGTGGCTGGCCCTGGACTACGTGGCCAGCAACGCCTCCGTCATGAACCTGCTCCTCATCAGCTTCGACCGCTACTTCTCCGTGACGAGGCCCCTCAGCTACCGAGCCAAGAGGACCCCTCGGCGTGCTGCGCTCATGATCGGCCTGGCCTGGCTCGTGTCCTTCGTGCTCTGGGCCCCGGCCATCCTCTTCTGGCAGTACCTGGTGGGCGAGCGGACGGTGGAGGCCGGCCAGTGCTACATCCAGTTCCTGTCGGAGCCCATCATCACCTTCGGCACGGCCATGGCCGCCTTCTACCTCCCCGTCACGGTCATGTGCGTGCTGTACTGGCGCATCTACCGTGAGACTGAGAACCGGGCGCGGGAGCTGGCGGCCCTGCAGGGCTCCGAGACCCCCGGCAAGGGCGTCGGGGGAGGCAGCAGCAGCAGCTCGGAGCGCTCGCAGCCGGGCCCCGAGGGCTCCCCCGACGCCCCGGCCCGGCGCTGCTGCTGCTGCTGGGGGCCCCGGCTGCTCCCCTCCTACAGCTGGAAGGAGGAGGAGGAGGAGGAGGAGGACGAAGGCTACCTGGAGTCCCTGACATCCTCCGAGGGAGAGGAGGCGGGCTTCGAGGTGGTCATCAAGATGCCCATGGTGGGGCCCGAGGCCCCGGCTCCGGCCAAGCCGCCGCCCCGGGCCTCTCCGCAGACGGTCAAGCGGCCCACGAAGAAGGCCCGAGAGCGGGCGGGCAAGGAGCCCAAGCGGAAAGGGAAGGACCAGCTGAGCAAGCGCAAGACCTTCTCGCTGGTCAAGGAGAAGAAGGCTGCGAGGACCCTGAGCGCCATCCTCCTGGCCTTCATCCTCACCTGGACGCCCTACAACATCATGGTGCTCGTGTCCACCTTCTGCAGCCACTGCGTGCCCGAGACCCTGTGGGAGCTGGGCTACTGGCTCTGCTACGTCAACAGCACCATCAACCCCATGTGCTACGCGCTCTGTAACAAGGCCTTCCGCGACACCTTCCGCCTGCTGCTGCTCTGCCGCTGGGACAAGCGGCGCTGGCGGAAGATCCCCAAGCGCCCGGGCTCTGTCCACCGCACCCCGTCCAGGCAGTGCTGATGCCCCGCCCCGCCCAGCCTCGCGCTCCTGTGCTTGTGCTCCTCCGCCTGGAAGAGAGACGCCCCCCCCATCCAGCCCCCCCATCCTTTCAACTCGGCGAGTCCATATTAAGCGCCTACTGTGTACAGTACGCCTCGGAGGCGCTGGGGATACCAAGACTCAACACATGCCCTCGAGGGGCTTACAGCCCGCACCGCGGCTCCAGCCCTGCCCGAGGGCAAAGGAGGAATCCCGGCCCAGTGATTCGGCTGGCCTTGAGGAGGGAGGAGAATCCGGAAGGCTTCCTGAAAGAGGCGGCCCACAGAGACTTGGGGGAGAAGAGGAAGACCGGGGAGCCCAGGGCCTGTTAATCCCAAGAAGGAGCAGGCAGGGCCAGGGAAACAGGTTTTTCTGCTTTCTGATTGGAAGGAATGGCCTGTGCACCAGGAAGAAGCCCCGGGAGGAGGATCTAGGCCCCAGACTCCGTGTTTGTTTTAATCCTGTGGAGAGGTCTGGGCAGAGGAGCCGGGGGAGGGGAGGGGGGGGGCGGAAGAAAGCAAATTTCTCACCTGGGCCGGCACGCCCTCTGGTGGCCACATTGGAGAACTGACTCCCTAGAGGAGGGGAGAGGAGAGACGTCGCGGCTCCCTGGAACAACCTGGAACTGGGCCATGAGATGGGACGGGCAGAGAGCTCCGGCCAAGCGGGTCTGGCCCCACCCTGGGAGGCCAGGGCCCCGGGCAGTCTTCCCTAGCCCCCGTCCTCTGCCGAGGCCACCCCCACCCCAAGCCTAGAGCCCAGCCCGGCCCCGGGCCGGAATGGAAAGAGGGAGGAGAATCGCTCCGGAGTCCTGGCTGAGTCCGACGTCTAAGGACAAACTCTCTCGCATGCGGCCCTTGCCACCGGTCCTGTGATGCCCCACTTCCAGCTCTGCCTCCCCTGCCCTGCCCCAGTGACACCCACAGACCCAAACCCTGCTCTGGGCTCTCAGGCCAGGCACCCCGCGCCAAGTGCGCCCACAGACCCAGTGTTCCATGCATGGCCGCCCAGCCCGCACCCCCACCCCGCCCGGACCCTTCTTGGCCCTGAATGTTTCTGTTCTTTCAGTCTTTGGTGAGAGATGTGTGTAAATAAAACCAACAGCAGGAGTTCCCAGGCTGCAGCCTTTCTCTGCGGGGCCAGGCTGGGGGCTGGGGAAGACTCCCCATGGAACCCCCTGGCCACCTCCCAGAGGCTCCAGAGCCTTCTCCCGTTGAGAGGCCGCAGGGAGCAGCCCTGGGAATGACAGCTCCTGAGCACCTTTCTGCGGGAGTGTGGGCACTCCTGGGACTCGGCACAGGGAGGAACGAGTGTTGGGGTGCCTCTTGCCAGCATTGACAAGGGCCCGGTGTCCTGCCGCCCCAGAGACCAGGTTCTTGAGTTTGTCAAGGTCTCTGAAGGGGCCGAGCCTAGCCGGCCACTGGAGCAGCTTTGCTCCAGTAATTCCATTAGTATCAACACACAGTAACCACCTACTGTTTGCATAGGACCGTGGGAAGTGCTAGGCAGACACAAAGTGTAGATGAGGCTTGGATCCCTGCAGTCTAGTAAATCTGAGGATGAAGCCCAAACAGAAGAAAGAATTCACAATTAGTAAGTGCTTAGACATGGTTAAAGAGACAGATTAGGGGGCAGCTGGGTAGCTCAGTGGATGGAGAGTCAGGCCTAGAGACGGGAGGTCTTAGGTTCAAATCCGGCCTCAGACACTTCCCAGCTGTGTGACCCTGGGCAAGTCACTTGACCCCCATGGCCCACCCTTACCACTCTTCCACCAAGGAGCCAATACACACAAGTTAAGGGTTTAAAAACGAAACAAAAACAAAGTTAAGTCACAGTCAGCCAGCTTTTATCCACAATTTGGGGCCGGGATAAGCCTCTTCACTCGACCACTTCTCCGGGGACACTGTTATATTGAAGCTGAGTGTAGCAGTTTCTTCACAGATATTCCTGTGGGGTCCTTAGTGTTTCACCACCACGACTTAGTGCTACGCCTAGGGATTCCACACTCACTCAGCTGAACCATCAGAGGACTGTGCCTGCCTCCATTATTCTATAAGAGAACCCAGACTTCTGACCCCGAGTCCCACCTCCTCCGGCCACTCCACCACGGCCCCTCCCTACGTTAAAGACGAAGACGGAACTAGCTCACCCAGAGGGGAATGGGCAAAGCAAATAGCAAATCCACTTAGAAGCAAGGAAGAGAACCAATGAGGCCTCAGCTCCTCCTCTTATGGTTGAGGAAATAGAGGTCCAGAGTGGTGCCCAAGGGCACCAAGGGCACCAGCAAGTCAGGGGGAGAGGCAGAACTGCTGGCCCTGAGTTCTTTCCACCAAACTCTATGAGCCACGCCCTCAGAAAAGGGAGAAGTCAGTGGGGTCCCCAAGGCTTCGAGCAGGAGGTGACCCTTGTTATAAAATATAAGGGGGGGCAGCTGGGTAGCTCAGTGGAATGAGAGTCAGGCCTAAGGACAGGAGGTCCTGGGTTCAAACCCGGCCTCAGCCACTTCCCAGCTGTGTGACCCTGGGCAAGTCACTTGACCCCCATTGCCCACCCTTACCAATCTTCCACCTATGAGACAATACACTGAAGTACAAGGGTTTAAAAAAAAAAAATATATATATATATATATATATGGGTAAACTGGATGCTACCACTCAATTGGGTGACAGTAGTGGTAGTTAGATAGGTGGTTAGTGCAAGATCACCTGAGTCTTGCCGCCTAGCTGGATGTTGTAACGACTCCCTCCTTTGCAACAGTGCCCAGGCAGGATCCCTCAGGTCAGCGGATGGGGTGCCCCTTTCAGGTCCCACCTGGGGTTGATCAATAGTGGGTTTGGGGCTCTGTTAGCCTTGGACACGTTTATCTGACTGCGTTTGCTCCCTTCCCAGAGAAGCGATGACAACCACTCCAGGAAGGTGCTTGATGAGTTTTATATATATATATTTGGCAAGGAAGGAATGTTTGGGAAATGGGAAGAGGAATAGGAAACCCTAAACTAATCTTTGACAATACTAAGCCCTCAGGACTGTAGGCTGGTTAGTGATTCTGGCTTGTTCTTCAGCTCCTCTGGCCGAGCCTGGCCACAGCCAAACCAGAGCAAGCAAGCTGTTGGCTGATGTCTCTCAGTTCCTTCTTCTTGCCAGATGTTATGCCTTTCTACAGCCTTCAGGAACCACCCTTTATCCACCCTCTTCTTCTCCTGCCCACTTCCCGGATCCCTCCCAGGCCGGGATACCGAGACACCTAAGGATGGTTTGGATGCCTAAATATCGGGGCACAGAAGAATCAGAGGATTCACGGTCTGGATACAGGTCGGTCAATGTCTGAGGGGTTCAGACAGGAGTTCTTGCAAGATTTAGCCAAGCAAGCCTCAGTTCCCAATAGATCAGGGTCCACAGATCCAGGAGAAAAGAAAGAACCCCTTGTCAGGGGCTGCCAGGCTATTTATACCCCCCTGGCAACCGCTTTCTCCCCTGCCCTCATGGCCTCTGGGAACATTCTGAGGTCCAACAGTCTTCACCTGTCAATCAAGGTGGGACTCTCAGCTCCCAGAGTTTCAATATGACACCCTCAAGCCAGTCTCCAGAACAGGAGATTTGGCAACTCTCCTCCCAGGACAACCAGAGGCTCAAGTCCTCCTGGGACTGGGAGCTACTGAGTAAGAATGGGGGATGGGGAAGGAGCACCCAACTAGCCAGGAGCAGGTAAGTGCGCAGCATCCGGCCAACAGGGAGCAGAGAAGAAGGGAGGAAAGATGGCATCGGCCCACCCAAAACATCCCTCCCTTCTGGGCTGGAGGAGGAGGAGGACGTTCTTGGCCCGAGAAACAACAGGTCTCTTCATGGCTGAGCAGGAAGTGAGGGAAAACAAGCAGCATTGTGCTGACTGCCCTTGGCTTGAGACTGGGGGGCAAATCCTGGATCTGACAGCTGCCCCCTGGGAGCTCCAGAGGATGGGGTGGAGCAAGCAGGGTCCTCCTTTGTGACTACACACACACACACACACACAAAGATACACACAGAGATACACACACAAACACGTACAGACACACACAGATACATACACACATAGAGATACACACAGAGACACACACAGATAGACACACAGACACACAGATATACAGACACACACACAGACACAAACACATAGACACACCCAGACACACACAGATACACACACAGAAACACATAGAGATACACACAGACACACACCCAGAGACACACACAGATAGGCACACAGACACACACACACGCACACACGCACTCACTCACACTCACACACTCTCACACACTCACACACTCACTCACACACACACACACCCTCAATCAGGCTGCAGGAAGGCTTGGGTGACTCTCCATCTCCATCTGCTGGCTCCATCCAGAATGGGCAGAGGAGGAGCACTTGGGGGAAGTCCAAAGGGATTTCAGCTCATGCTTCTGCAGCCCAGTTGAGCCTCTTCTGGACGGGGCTTCCCTCTGAGATCCAAGTGAACTGTCTACCCCCCGCAGGGATGGGGCCCCTTCCGGCCACGGTCCCCCCCAGGGATCCAGGATGCTCCCTCCGTGGGCTGAAGACCAAACCAACGTCGCCGGCTGTGTCTTTTGACTGGAGCATAATTTGGATGGAGGTGAGCCAGAGCAGCCTCCCAACTCCTCAGCCTCACTCTCTCTGCCAGACTCGCCCAAGTCCAGTGACAAGACCAAAGTCAAGACGACTGAGGATGGCCCAGGATGCCGCGGGGGTCCTTGGCACCTTCCGTGACTGTCCAAGCTCTAAGCTCTCCACTGGGCCTGCGTGGGCTGCCTTGGCGGCTCTCGGAATAAACGGTTCTCATCTGTCCTTCTCCCTGGCTGGGGTGGACGCTGCCCCCCTCACTCACCCATCGGTCACCCTTCCCCTGGTGTAGCTGGCTGACCGAGATGGTTGTGCCTGGGTGTGGCCACTGTGGCATCCCACAGGTGAGAGCTGGCGGCCAAGTGGGCACCGAACAAGGGAAGCAGCCCTCACCCCAGAGGTGCTGGTCTTCCCCCAACACCCTTTCTGTTCCAATAGAGCCCTACTTGCTCTAGAACCCACAGCCTTACCTGTGAGGCTCAAGAGCTAAGGGAGAAAGAGAGAAGCTTCGGGTTCCCCTACTTGCTTCCTGCAAGGAGCCCAGGGAGGAAAATTCCAGGAGCAGGAAATCTAAGAGAAGGAAGAGGTAACCGGCTATTAGCCACCTCTAGGAACTGACCTCCAGTCATCAAGCATTTCCCGGGGCCCAGCTCGCCGGCAAGGCTCTGTGCTGGACGCAGGCCGTACAGAGCCAAAGAGGACCCACTCACATCTTGGCCACCCAAGAGCTCCCCTTTGAATTCAACAGAGATGGTTAAGCTTCCAGGGAGGTAAGAAGGACATTCTAGTTTGTTATTTGAATGGATCTGTGATCTCCGGGAAAGATCACAGATTTGACCTGGGAGAGAGACTCAGAAGTTCTCATTTTACCAAAGGAGAAACTGAGGCACGGGGTGGCGTGATGACATGTGCAAGATGACAAGGCAGGATGCATCAGAACTGGGTCAGCACTCATTTCTATTTCTCAGTCTTGTCTAGGTCCAGAGGATTGATTTAGAGGGAAAAGAGGTTTTCAAAGTCATTGAGGCGAGAACTCGCTCTTCCTGGTGACGAGGCTAAACAGAGCTTCCTTTGCAGTTCATCCTGTCCAGACACGGAGGCCGATGGCCTCCCCTTCGTCCTTTCTCGAGGAGATCAGGAAGGAGCTCCCAGTCTGCCTGTGTGCTCCAGCCTCTGCCCTTACACAACATACATGCCGATATTCCCTCAAACACACACCTCGGCACCCTCCACTCTCAGGACTGCCCCCTCATTCCACCACAGACATGCACACCCGCCACCTTGTGCTCACCCACAGGCAGCGAGGTGGTACAGTGGATGGAGCATCAGGCCTGGAATCAGAAAGACCTGCGCTCCGATCTGGCCTCAGACACTTCCTAGCTGGGTGACCCTGGGCAAGTCACTTTACCCTGTTTACCTCTGTTTTCTCATCTGTGAAATGAAGGAGAAGGAAGTGGCAAACCGCTAATATCCTTGCCAAGAAACCTCCAAAAAAGAGGTCACAAAGAGTTGGACGTGGCCAAAGCGGCTGCACACCATCACTCCGGCATGCCTTTATCTGATCACATCCCAACATCCCATCTCTTACTCAGTCATCCTAGACGGCCTCCCCTGGACCTCCGGACTTTCCCCTTCTCCTTCCCTCTTTCCTTCCTTCCCCGTACCACAGTCTTGATCCTGGAGTTAACAACCCCATACTGTCCCCTATTCTAGAATCTCCTAGTCCTATCTCTTTTTTTTAACCCTTATCTTCCATCTTAGAATCAATACTGTGTATCAGTTCCCAAACAGAAGAGTTTTAAGGACTAAGCAATAGGGGTTAAGTGACTTACCCAAGGTCACACGGCTCCAAAGTCTCTGGGCCTGGCTCTTGGCCTACTAAACCACTCAGCAGCCTTCCCAGCTCTTGGTCTTATTGTTGCCCTGAGAGTGGAGGCCCTCTGTTGCTCCTCTCCACTTGTTAGAACTCTCCTTCCTCCCCTTCATTGTAGGTCCAAACTCCTTGTCCTGATCCTCTGTCTTCTCCCTTACTCCAGAGTGATGGTGCTCCTTTCCAAGAGCCATACTTCTATGTGTGCCCTCGAACCCATCCCCTGCCATCTCCCATCTCCTTTGGCACAGTGGCTCTCTCTAATCTTCTGGGTGTCCTGATCTACCAGCTCCTTCCCTAGTAGAGCAAGAGCAGACCCGTCAGGGAGCCTTTGCCCCTCA
Organism: Gracilinanus agilis; assembly: GCF_016433145.1. Taxonomy (NCBI): domain Eukaryota; kingdom Metazoa; phylum Chordata; class Mammalia; order Didelphimorphia; family Didelphidae; genus Gracilinanus; species Gracilinanus agilis. Next base: position 286,245,527 of record NC_058135.1, on the reverse strand, counting down.
CTTCTCTCCCCTCTTGCCCTTCAGGCTGGACACTGGCCTTCCAGTCACATCCCACTTCACTCAGGGGCATTCCTCCTTCCCAAAGGCCATGAGCCGTGCCCCTCCCACCCCCCGCCTGGGGCTGGGCAGACATACTGCCCGGATTCCCAGGGAGTCACCATTTGCCATCCCTCCGATAGGACAAAGGACCAACGGGACTTAGCACTGTCCTGTCACCTCCTCCTGAAGTTCGCCAGGTTCTAGGTACCATCTCTTCTACACTATGCCCTCCAAACCCCTCTGACCTGCTGATATGCCCCAAGGACCCCGGGGTCTTACCAACTGCCCTGCTCTGAAGTCTTTCTTTTTTTAAATCCTTACCTTCTGTCTTATAAACAGTACTGTGGGGGGCAGCTGGGTAGCTCAGTGGATGGAGAGCCAGGCCTAGAGACGGGAGGTTCAAATCCAGCCTCAGATATTTCCCAGCTGTGTGACCCTGAGCAAGTCACTTGACCCCCATGGCCTAGCCCTTACCACTCTTCTGCCTTGGAACCAATATACAATATTGACTCCAAGACAGAAGGTGAGGGTTCAAAAAAAAAAAAATAAAAAAAGGAATCAATACTGTGTCTTAGTTCCAAGGCAGAAGTGTGGGTAAGGGTTGGGTAATGGGAGTTAAATGACTTGCCCAGGGTCACACAGCTAGGAAGTGTCTGAGGCCAGATTAGAACCCAGGATGTCCCATCTCTAGACCTGGCTCTCCATCCATTGAGTCACCCAGCTGCCCCTTCTTTCTTTAACCCAAACCTTCTGTCCTAGAATCAATACCAAGTGTCAGTTCTAAGGCAGAAGAGCAGTAAGGGCTGGGCAATTGGAGTTAAGTGACTCACCCAGGGTCACATAGCTAGGAAGTATCTGAGCTCATATTTGTGCCTCTCAACCTGGCACTCTATCCAATGAGCCACCTAGCTGCCCCTCCTGCCCTGAATTCTTGAAATTACTGGGGCTTCTCAGTCATCCCGCAACTGAGGTCTCCTATGTGCACTGACTCCCCCATACTTTGGGAGTGGGGACTAGGTTACCTTTCTCCTTGTATTCTCAGCACATAGCACAGGGCTTGGCACACAGGAAGTGCTTAATAAATGCTTTTTCATACATTTGCTTCTTCCTCGTTTACAAATACATTCAGGTCTTGTCTAGCCTTAATAATCCTCCACTTGAATTTCCCATCCATCTCTCCTCCTGCTTACAGTAGTCCAACTCCTAGATGCAGCCATCTACCCCCTTGCCTTGACTTCCTCTCCTCTGGCTGACTTCTAAACACCTTATTGTCTGGCTTCGTGCCTTCTCGCTCAGCTGACTCTGCCATCCCACCCCGCCTGACTCCTCCTCCCCCCCAAAGTTAACGATGATGTCCCAAGTGGCAGCTCCAGCAGCCTTTCCGAAATCTGCCTCTTTCCAGACCTCGGCGGCACTCAGCGACCCAGACCTGGACTTCTGTGGCTTTTAGCTGACTCTTCCGACCCATCTGACTTCTCCAGTTTCTGTTCTAAATCCTGCCCCTATCGGCATGTGTGCCCCAAGGCCCTGCCCAGGCCCTCTTTTCTCTCTATCTCTTGCTGAATGTCCCAGATCCATCCTGCTATGACTGATCTCAGGATCTCAGGGCATCTCTGGCTCTCCAACTCCTCGTTGGGAGATAAGAAAACTGGGGCTGAGACATGAAAAAACTTGGCCAAGGTCAGGCAGCTCCCCTCCATGTGACTCTGACTCTGACTCTGTCTCTGTGTTTCCCTCGCTGTCTCTATCTCCCCTCCACTTCTCTCACGGTCTCTGTGCCTTTTGTCTCTGTCTCTGTCTTCCTCTCTTTCTTCTCTCTCTGTCTTTCTATCTCTTTCCATCTCACTCTCTGTCTCTATTTTTCTGCCTCTCTCTCTTTCTCTGTCTTCCTTTTTCTCTTTATCTCCATCTTTCTCTGTCTCTATCTGCTTTCCTTTCTCTATCTCTCTGCCTCTCTCTCTGTCTCTCCATCTCACCCCTCTGTCTTTCTCTCTCCCTCTCTCTCTGTCTTCCTTTTTCTCTCTATCTCTCTCCATCTCTCTGTCTCTATCTCTCTGCCTCTCTCTGTCTTCCTTTCTCTCTCTCTCCATCTCACTCTGTCTCTATCTATCTCTCTATCTATATATCTCTGTCTTCCTTTTTCTCTCTCTCTCCATCTCTCTGTCTCTATCTCTCTGCCTCTCTCTATCTCTGTCTTCCTTTCTCTCTCCATCTCACTCTCTGTGTCTATCTCTCTGCCTCTCTATATCTCTGTTTCTCTGTTGCTATCGATCTCTGTCTTCCTTTCTCTCTCTATCTCTCTCCATCTCTGTCTCTAGCTCTATTTCTCTGTCTGTCTGTCTGTGTCTCTGTGTGTGTGTGTGCTTCTGACCTCATCAGCTCTCATAGGTTCCATCATCTCCCAGATCTAGATATCCAGTCCTAATCATTTTCCCGAGCCCCAATCCCTTGTCACCAGCTGTCTAGGGATCATTTCCTCCTGGATTCGCTATACGCTGTCCTGATGAGTTCCCAGAGAGCTGGGCGACTTACCGACGAGGGGGCTGGCCTTGGTGCCTAGAAATCCTGAGTCTGAATCTTACCTCAGTTTCCTGAGTCTCTCGGTCTGTAAAATGGAAGTCCCAATAGCACCTCACAGGATTGTTGGGAGATAATGAAATGCCTTACATTGTTGTTGTTGTTGTTGTTCAGTTGTTTCCGACAACTTATGACCCTATTTGGGGTTTTCTTAGCAAAGATATTGACGTGGTTTGACATTTCCTTCTCCAGCTCATTTGACAGTGAGAAAACTGAGGCAGAGGAAAGTGACTTGCCCAGGGCCTCATAGCTAATAAGTGTCTGAGGCCAGATTTGAACTCAGGTCTTCCTGATTTCAGGCATGGCATTCTATCCTGGCTCCCCCATAAAGTGCTCTTTTTCTCCTCAAATGCACTCTCTTCCAGATGTCTCTGTTTCTGTTCAGGCCCACCCCTGGCTGGGGCACCCCAGGCTCAGGACTTCAGCCTCACCTCTGACTCCTCTCTCTCACTCCCCTCGTGTATCCAGTTGGCAAATCTCATTGATCCTTGCATGCCAGCATCTCTCCCTTTCCCTCACCCACACAATCCCCACCTCCGTTCACGTCCTCCTCCTCCCCAATCTCCAGGATTATCACGAGAGCCGCCTTCTGGGCCTCCCTGCCTCTAGCCATTCCCATCCTCTCCTCAGCAGCCCAAGTGATTTCCCTAAAGCCCAGCTCTATGTCACTTCCTGCTGAAACTCTCTGGGGTCTACAGGGTAGGTATATGTACCAAAGCTGTGGATTACAGCTTTCAGCTGCACCATAACTTTTGGGACACGCTAGTCTGGTCTCCCCTGGGAAAGCCCAGGATCTGCTTCACTTCTCTGTACCTCCCCAGAGCCAGTAGGGTGACTGGCACATAGTAGGTGCTTAAAAAAAAAAAATGTCTGTTGAATGACTGTCCAGACTGGCATTCATTTGTCCCTTGGCAGACCTGGAATCTGAACTCTTGATTCTGCAGTTCCCCAGGCCAGAGCCCTTTCTACATATCCTCCTTCCATTTTGTGGGTGTCTGAGCTACCCCCTTGGGCAGCCTTCATTTCCAATCATATGGTTCCCTAATAGAGCTTCTGGCATAACATTCATGCTTGGAGATCTTCTGCAGCCTCCTCACAGCCCATCATGCACTCTGAGTGGCCTGAAACAGATTCCTCGGAGATTCCCAGCATGCATCGCTGTACAGAGAATGCTGGCATTAAAAAGATGGGTCTTTGGGCAGGGGAGCCCCTTAGGACCCTCGAAAATCCTCGGAAGGGTCAGGATCCCCCAAATGGAATCTCTTCCTCCTCTTTACTGCTGGGTCCAACGGCAGAGGCCACATTGGGCTAACTCAATGGCCATCCGTGATGATTGTTACTATTCCGGTATGTCCAGATCTTTGTGACCCTGTTTGGGATTTTCTTGGCGAGATACTGGAGTGGTTTGCCATTTCCTTTGCCAGCCCATTTGATAGGTGAGGAAACTGAGGCACTGACAAAGTGACATGCTGTGGGTCACCCGGCCAGCTGGATTTAACCTCAGAAAGACAAGCCTTCCTGACTCCAGGACTGCGCCACCTGGCCGCCTTATTGATCACGGAAAACAAACAGAGAAAGGTCACTGGGCGGACAGAAGCCTAGCATTGGAGTACAAGACCTGCCTTTAATATATATTAACTATATGATCTTGAACAAGTCCTATAACCTTGCAGGCAGGGTCCCAGGCAAATCCTACAACTAGAATTTACAAATGAATTGCCGATCTGCATCTGGGTGTGCTCCCCCCACAGAGTCATTGATGTGGTGGGCACAAAACAAAATATAACACGAAATGTGATGGGGCCACTTCCTAGCTGAGTGACCCTGGACAAGTCACTTAACCCCCATTGCCTAGTCCTGACTGCTCTTCTGCCTTGGAACCCATCCACAGTATTGATTCTAAGACAGAAGGTAGAGGTTTAAAAATAATAATAAATTCCTAGCTGTGAGACCCTGGGCAAGTCACTTAACCCCCATTGCCTAGTCCTTGCCATTTTTCTGTCTTAGAATCAATACTAAGAAGGAGATATGGGTTGTTTTGGTTTTTTTTGGTTTCCTCTGTTCTCTTTTATATTTTATTTTATGCATAAAAGAATTACTCCAAGGACCCCATAGAGTTTAAGAACCCTTATAATAAGGTATAGCTTAGGTTATAATGGGAATTTCAACTAGAATCATTTTTTTTCCCTCTCTTCCTACACCCTCCTCCCCACCAGTCTGAAGAGACTTGTTAAAAGAAAAGGGTTAAGGGGCAGCTGGGTAGCTTAGTGGAGTGAGAGTCAGGCCTAGAGACAGGAGGTCCTAGGTTCAAAAGCGGCCTCAGACACTTCCCAGCTGTGTGACCCTGGGCAAGTCACTTGACCCCCATGGCCCACCCTTACCAATCTTCCACCTATGAGACAATACACCGAAGTACAAGGGTTTAAAAAAAAAAAGAAAAGGGTTAAGACAACCTCTGGGGGAGTTTTCCCAGTGCTGTGCTCTGCAGAGTCTGGAGCAGAAAAATCACTGGCTAGAATTTTCTCACCGATTTTCAGGTTCTGGCTAATCTTAGCTCTTGTCTACTCTGGCCAGCCCCGTGCTATCTTCCATCCTCACACTTATATCTTCTCTTCCCCCATCTCCCCTTCCCCATTTGTGGCACCTCGAAATGTGCTCAGGGCACAGCTGCCCACTCTTCTTAGGATACCAGTGAATGGCTCAGGATCAGGATTCTCTGTGATCCCAGAGAAAGTCCTACAGAGGCTCTGTGAGAAGGGCTGCCTGAGCTATTTATGGGTCTACTGCTGCAGATCAAAAAAATGTGGTCCAAGAAAAGTAACTCCCCTTCCAGCCCACAGGTCAGTCAGTCAACAAACATTTATTAAGCACCTACTGCTATTGGCCTGGCACTGGGCTAAACTCCGGGGTTTAAAAACAGCTCCTGTGACAGTACATTCAGTCTACTACCTCTTGCCCACTTACCTGGGGAACTCTCTGCCTCAGTTTCCTCATCTGTAAACATGGTGATGTAATGCAATGTGGCTAACAGAAACTTTTTGCTTCTGTAATTTCTAACGGTCACAAGTCAGTTAAACATCTTAGAATCTTCAGAAAGTCAGTTAGAACTTTAAGCTATAAATAGAGGTGAAGTTCCAACTGACAGGGCTTTTGCCTTCTGGCTTTTGCTTTGGCTTAACCTGTTGGTTTTGGCCTAATTGCTTCAGCCTTGGCCTGGGCTTATTTTGTCTTGGGGAAATTTAGACCTATCTCATTTCTTTGGACCTCTCCCTGATCTCCCATCTCCATCCCTCTCCTTCCCCAAATTTCCTTTGGGCCCTGGGTGGAAGGGTGGGCTTGGTGTTTAGACATTGTGGGTTTAGTTTCTATAGGCTAGTAGAGTATCCTTAAATAAGTTACCCCTAGTTTTAATGATTTGATAAAGACTTTACTTAAAAGGCGGTCAAATCTTCCTGACTGGGAGAGCTGGACTCTCTCAGTGTAAACCTCTCTGCTACCCATCCCCCACCCTCACCCCTCTCCCTAGCAGCAGTTAGAAAACCCTGAACCCCTCCCCCTTCTGACTGACCCTGGTATTAATAAATCCCCTTGTTACTGTAAGGAATAAAATTTAGGTATTATAGATATATATTAAAATATGTGGCCGCCAGGAATCAACAATTCAGGTTGATTCCGTAATTAAATCAGACCCAAGTCAGCATCGGGTTGAAGACTTTATTTACAATCTTACAATCGGTAGGTAAAAGTAGGAATAAAGAGAAAAGTAGAGGCTAGTCCAGCCTGGACTGAGAGAGAAGAAGGTTATAAAGCTTAATAATGAAGCTGTAAGCCACAGGGCCCAACAGCCAGATAGGCAGAGTTTAGAATTGGCCCAGCTAGGCCAAGGAAGTCAGCCTAACTTACCCACGTGACAATATAGAGTGTAAGCTGTCTGTGGTCTCAGGAGATGCTTCTTCTTCCAGTTCGAGACGGCAACTGCCCCCACAGGAAGTTCACTCACTTACTTAAAGAGATCGTGTCTTTCATCACTTCCTGTGGTCCACCTCTAATTCAAATGGACAAATGGCAGTTTCTACATTATTCTTGATTTGTTACTTATTGTCACGTGTGGGTAACTCGTCTCCCCTCCCCACTAAGGGAGCTGAGAGTGACATCATTAGCACGCCTGGGTTGAGTAGATTTTTGACTATTAATGGGATCGAGCTAATTCTATTTACACATTACCTATTCAAACCCTCTAGTGAATCATTATGTTGAAAATTAAGACAAGGGCTCAAGGGGAAGGAATCATTTTATTTCTTGAAAGAACTGGGGGCATCCATCTTGGCAGGAAGTACCTACCTCAAGACTTCCTCCAGCCATCAGTTTGACTGACAGGGAGGGGCCTCTCGACTCCTCCCTGAAGAGACTGGAGAAACTAAGGAGAGAAACCCTCCAGCCAAACCTAAATATTTCTTACTGGCCTTAGTTTCCTCCCTGTATCCTCTGTCTCAAGCCTCTGGGAATAAACCTATTTAAGCTGCCCTCTCCTGCATACCCCATTTCCTTTACCTCCTATATATCTTTCTGTACCTTCTTTCCTCCTCCAATCACCTTATACTCTCCCAATATCCCCTTTATCCTTCCTCACACCCAAATTGCCTACGTTGACCCTACTCAGATTACCTCATTTATTTACTTTTGATAACAGTGATAATAATAGAACAGAACCCCCACCCCCATCCCTGCCAGTGTTGTTGTCAGGATCAAATGAGATCCTTGTAAAGTGCTTTTTTCAGTTCCTGGCAGTTTCAGTCCTATCAGACTCTTCATGACCCCATTTGGGGTTTACTTGGCAAATAATAAATTTATTTAATTTTTATTATTTTATTATTTGTCATATATAATAAAACATTACATGTTTTATTAATTATTTATTGTTTGCAATATGAATAATAAATTAATATAATTGATTTATTACTGCATCCAGAGTAGATGCTATAGAAATGTTTCTTATCATTTTTATTACTTTTCTACAGTCAGTAAGCCATGAAGACAATAACATGATCATCACAATGCATTAATTGGCCTCATTACTTGGGCAGAAGTACAAAACTGAGAGGAGAGATTAGAGGCAGGAAAACCCATTAATAAGGGAAAGACACAGACCTGTCTTCTAGTTGGGCCCCTTTCCCTGTCTGTAAAATCAAGAGTTTTCCAGATTTATAAAATCCTCTTGTCCTCTGTCTGAAAAATAACTCTGATCCAAGAGGGAGGAGATAAATGGGGATTCTGGTCTCGGCACCAGGACAAATCTGCTACTTTGGCAAAGGGCAGAGTATGTGAAAGGTCAGGGAAGGGCTTCTATGCCACATTCCTCCCCTTCCCACCCACTGGGTTCCAGCCACTTTGAGCCACTGGCTGCTCCTCATACCAACATTCCACCTCCTGCCTCATACCTAGAATTCCATCCTTACCTGGGAAATACTACAGAGATGCTTCCCCTCCAAGGCCTTTCCCAACATCCTCTGAGGTGGGGGCACCCCCTCACGGCTCCCCAAAATGATTGTATTCTACACGCTTTGTCTATGATGTCCCCTTTGCCAGTCTCTTGCCCCCTCAAGCATCTCAGTCCTCTCCTCGATGCCTGACGGGTAGAAGGCACCTAACCCCTGTTGGATGGGTCTTTGGGAAGGCAGGAAACAGGAGGCCCCCCAGGAATCGGGCCCCAAAGGACACACTTCAACAGGGTGAAGGGAGGGGCAAATCCTTTCCAGCTTTGGGGGATGACCACAGAGCAGGACCCCAGGAAAACAAAGTGGGTCCAAAAGAAGGGAGTTGTGACCTATCTCTTCTTCCCTATCTGGCTGTCTTTTTGGGTGGGTGAAATCCTCACTGCTAAGATGCTGCCACTCATTCAAGACTCTCAGGTGCCTCTTCACTACCCTTTTAAGGACCCACAACTCAAATCCATTCAACAGACACATATTTTAAACCTACTAGGTGCTAGGGCAGCCAGGAGGTGAAGGGGATAGTCAGGAATTAAAAATCAGCCTGACCTAGGCTGGCTGTGTGACCCCAGGCAAATCTCTAAACCCTTTTTGCCTCTGTTTCCTCACCTGTCAAATGAACTGGAGAAGAAAATGACAAATCACTCCGGTATCTCTGCCAAGAAAACAAATTAGGAGGGGCAGCTGGGTGGCTCAGTGGATAGAGCCAGGCCTAGAGACAAGCCATCCTAGGTTCAAATTTGACCTTGAGGAACCTGAGGCAGAGATTGTGACTTGGTACTATACATCGCTAGAAAATTGGGAAGGGGAGGTAAGATTGAACTCAGCACCTGCTGCCCCCCAAGCCCACTGGTGCCTCCACTGCACCATCTGGCCATACTCCATCCCCTTCCTCCATGTCCAGCACATGTGGAGGGTCTTAATAAAAGCTTCCCAATTGATCATGCAATAAAGCCATTATGGAGAAGTCAAGCAGAGGGAGATGGGCTTCGAGGAAAAGGAGGGTTTGGATTCAGTTATGCTGGGGAAAGTCCGGGGATGTCTAGCAGGCAGTTGGAGAAGCTAGATGGAGGCTTGGAATTCTAGAAAGAGGCCAAGGAGGGGTCTGGGAGGAGAGAAGTGGGAGCTAATCTGGGAGGGGAAAAGGAGGCCTCCAGTTCAGTGTGAACCACCTGGAGGAGGCAGGTGGAGTCATTCATCCTTGGCAATTGGGGAAGGCAGACAAGGGGCCCACCAGTCAGCACCTATCCAGACTCAAGACTTTAATCCCAATGGAATGTGCTTCCTTCCACTCTCAGCACCCAAGACTCCAGAGTGAAACAGACCCTTGAGATTACCTAAGGCAAATGGAGATGGCCAGTCTCATGGCGAGTTTGACCCGAGGCTCCCAGATTTAGAGATCCAGCGCCATTTTACAAGGAAACCCGTCTCTAAGGATAGGTGTCTTGACTGAAGCCATGCCAGTGGTACCAAAGACAAGATTTGACCCAAGGGCCAGGCCTTTTTACCCCAATGCTCTGCCCGGATTCTTGGCCTGAGGGCCTGGGAAATGCCTTCAGAAGGAGGGCAGGCTTCCTCTCTGGCCAGAGGAGTAGGATGGATACTCATGACAGGTCTGAGCAGAGGATGGAGTCGCTTACACCCATCAGGGGAAAGGAGAGGAAGAACTGAGCCAGCAAGGTGGGCGGATTTAAGACCAAGTCTCCAAGGGGCCAGGCGAGGGAAAAGTTTACCTCAACAGGATGGCATGAGGAACAGGGTTTGGGGGCATGGGACTCACATGCCAGCTTACTCTGACTTTGGGCATCACTCACAACCTCTTTGGAGCTAGAAGGGACCTTGTAGGCCAATAGGTCCAACCTTTCCATTTTTTTACTTGTAAGGAAACTGAGGCCCACAGAGATAGATGAATTCATTTGGGTAGTAGGTCCAAGGAAAAAAAAATGAAAACTACAAAGGGAGGCCTTAAGAGAGGAAGCAAGCAGCATAGGACACTTGGTAGAGCCGGGCGGCCGTGAGGAAAAGGGGCGTTGTGGGACCCCAGATCCAGGACCACAAGGGGCTAATCCCATCCCATTCATTATCCAAAGCAAGAGGAACCTGAGGCCCAAGGTTACCCAGGCGGAGAAAGTGAGGTTTGAACCCAGATCCCAATTCCTGGAGACCTGCTGATGGCAGACATGAGGCATCCCAAAGGCCCCAAGTTCCTGACAGAGGCTGACTCACTCCGAACCTCCGGGATGCCCAGTGCGCTTCTCTGATGCCCAAAGACTCCTGCTGTTACCTAACGCAAAGGAATGAATTCCAGGCACGGGTGGATGACTGGGGCTGACCCCTTGTCCACGAGGTTACCCTGTGACCCACAGGCCAGGCCTGAGGGACTTTAGAGACTCTGGCCAGCTGTGTCCACAGAAGGACCCTTCTGAGGTCTCCAAAAAGCAAGAAGAGAAATGTCAGAAAGCTAAACCTGCCAGAGAAAATCCCAAGACAACTGAGGAGTGAGCTCCCGGCTCCCCAGCGGGGGCCACATGGCAGAGCTTTTTGTATTTCTCTCCTTTGGGCAACCCTAGGAGGCAGGCGCTATTCTTTTTCTCATCCCCATTTTAGATGGGGAAAATGATGCTCAGAAAGCCAACCGACTCACCCTGGGCCACACTGGCCCTACGTCTGGAGCAGGACTTGCACCCCAACTCTTGCCTTCTACCCAGCCCACAGGCTGGCTGCCTCCTGGCTGGGTGAATGCAAATGGAGAGCCGCTGCCACAAGCGGGAGCCCAATGGGGATGGGCACACCCAGGTGGGCAGGGAGGCGGCTAGGGCCCCCTCGGAAGAAAAGGGACACAGACCGAAGTGCGCATCACTATTGTTTTAATAGCATGAGGCTCCCACCTTCATCCCAGGGCATCTTTATCAGTAAAAAAACAAAACCAAACCCCCCTCCCACCCCTGCGAATGCCCACACAAGCACAACGTCACGGTCACGCCACGTAGGGGAACTTGAGCAACAGCCCCTCCCCAGGGGCCACGGTCAGCTGGCGCAGGGGCAGCATGCTGCCCTCGGGGTGGCTCCTCTGGGTGCTGAGCATCAGAGCCGCCTTCTCCGGCAGCTCCAGCTTCTGGCCGGGGGCCCCCGAGGGCAGCTTCAGCTCCGTCTGGTGGCTCGAGAAGCCCAGGTTGAGGACGACGAGGAAGCGCTCGTTCTGGTCCCAGCGGCGGACGTAGGCGAAGAGGTCGTCCTTGGTGGGCAGGACCAGGAAGTCTCCGTGCAGCAGGGAGCGCTCCTTCCCGCGGCTGTCACTCAGCTTCCGGAACAGAGAGAGCAGGGAGCCAGGGCTCTCGTTCTGGCCCTGCGAGGGGGAGCGGAGGGCAGAGCTGGGCTGGCGCGCTCCCACAAGCTCCTCTCCGCCCAGCACCCCGGCACGAATCCCTGCTTACCTGGACGGTCATGTTGAGACTCACAGACTCGGAAGGCCCCAGGGTTTTCTCATCCCAAAGCATGATGGGGGCTTCAGCGGGCTGGAAGTGAAAAAGGGATCAACAGTGGAGGGTAGTGGACAAAGGCCAGGCCAGAGGAGCGGTGAGCTGCAGCCCCCTCCCAAAACCCCTGGGCCGAGGGCAGACCCTTCTCCTCTCTCCCGGGAGCCCCTGGGCTGGTCGGTCCTCACCTGTCCAGGAAGGGCCGCCTGCAAGCCGATTTCATCCCCGTAACTAAAGATAGGTGTTCCAGGAAGAGTGAACAGCAACAGGTGATAGAGTCGGAGAAGATGGGCAGGCACGAGGGAGGCCAAGTGGCCCACCTGAGAGTACTGCGGCGACAAGAACAAGATTTCCAGGGTTGGGGGGGGGGGGTGAATGGCTCTCCCAGAAGCCCAGCCTGGCCCCCTCCCTCTCTATCCAGCAGCTGGGGGGCACCACAGGCCACAGAGTGTAGGAAACTGGACCAGATTCAAATCTGATCTCCACTGTGGGACTCTGGGAACGCCACAGAACCTCTGCCTCAATTTCTTCATCTGTAAATTGAGAATAACGGGAAGGAACCTCCTTCCCAGGGTTGTTGTTGAGGACCAAATGAGGTAATCATCACAAAGCACTTGGCACAGTCCCTGACACATAACTTGTTTCCTTTTTCCAAGCTCCCAGGCCAGCTTGATGGCCAAGACCTCCTCCTTCCTTCATGGGAAGAGGGACAAAGAGCTCAGAGCTACCTTGGAGACTTAAGAGTCCAACCACATCCTTTTACAGATGAGGAAACTGAGGCCTGGAGTCCGAGGCAGGATGTGGACCCTCCTCCCTCCCCAGTCCCCAGTTGGGGAGGCAGCCCTGGGGCTCCCGAAGGCCAGGACTCACAGTCCAGCTGCACCAGTGGCCACCAGCAGCATCCAGATAGCTAGTGACCAGGTCTTTGAGCTCTCTTCCCGAAGAGCTCCTTCTCCCAAAGTCTTCCAGATACGAGCTGCTCAGCAGGTCAGTATCATTCAGCAGGCTCATAAGCTGGGAAAGCTCAGAAGCTTCTGTTCCCACAATCAGGACCCTGCAAGGGATGGAAGCAGAGAGGAAAAACAAATGAAGATCAAATCAAACTGGGGAGACCGAAGGCCACACCTAGAGAGGGGAGGTCCCTTCCTAGTCGTGGGACCCCCAATGCCCAGCCCTGACTGCACATCTGTCTTGGAACCAACACACAGCATTGATTCTAAGATGGAAGGTCAGGTAGGTGGCACAGTGGATACAGTGCCAGGCCTGGAGTCAGGAGGACCTGGGTTAAAACCTGGCCTCTGGGGGCAGCTGGGTAGTTCAGTGGATAGAGAGTCAGGCCTAGAGACGGGAGGTCCTAGGTTCAAATCTGCCTCAGACCCTTCCCAGCCGTGTGACCCTGGACAAGTCACTTGACCCCTACTGCCTACCCTTACCACTCTTCGGCCTTGGAACCAATACACAGTATTGACTCCAAGACAGAAGGTCAGGGTTTTAAAAACAAAAAACAAAACAAAAAAAAAACCCTGGCCTCTGCCTTGCCTTCTAGCAAGTCCCTAAAACCCATGTGCCTAGCCCACACCCTTAAGAAAGGGTTTAAAAAAAAGATTAAATCAAGACTGTTAATCAAAGGGCAAAAAAGGACCAGCTAGTTCTTTCAATGATAAAGCTGGCTGAGAGTAAGCTGAGGCTTCCCTACCCAGATGAAGTCACAAAATCAGCCCCAAGGCGACTCCCCTAAATCTTTCGGGTACTCACTTATCGTCACTGATGCTATGTGTGAGATTATTCCACTGAGACAGGGCTGAAGAAGCATCCTGAGGGGAGAGCAGGGAGAGGGCCAAGTCAGGCAGGGAATGAAGGGCATCCCTCCCACTCCAAAGGCCCCTCGGCCACCCGGGAAGAGAAGCCAGAACTTACCGTGAGGTTCTGGACATTAAGGACCTGGATCCCATTCACCCCTTTGTTCAGCCAAAAGCTCAGGGCTTCCTGCGGGACGGGGAACACGAGTAACATGTTACAGACAGAGCAGAGCCTCAAGAGTCAAATAGCCAGGCTCCGGATGACCAGAAGGCCAGCAGAGCTCATCGGAGGGAGATGGTGTTCCCTATGCCACAACTAGTCCCTGCTGGAAACCAACCACATGAGCAGATTTCTGTCTTACCTCATTTGTACTGATATTTCGTTTTTATCTCTCATTTCGTGACATCCCCTACACAGAGCATCCTAATAAGCCTAAGGAAAGCGACAGCCCTAATTTAATGACTACAGAGCATTTCTGGGGGGAAAAATTCCCTCTGCTAAGGTAGGCTACTCTTTCTTTAAAGCCCTTCTGTCTTAGAATTGAAAGGAAGTATCGATCAAGCTTTCATCCGAGGCAACTGGGGTTAAGTGACTTGCCCAGGGTCACAGTGTATCTGAGGCTGCTTTTGGAGCCACCCAGCTGCCCCAAATTGCATAAAGTTCTCCGGCAGGCCCTCTGGCAAAGGGCTTCAGCCTAAATCTTTGCAGAGCCAAAGAAATAGGGGCCGAGAGGCTGAAAGGCTTGGTGAAATCAAGTATTTTTTGGCCTATTTGGGGAGGGAGTGCCAGCAGTTCTGCCAGCTTACAAGGCAGACCAGAACGCTCAAGTGGGGCAGGCCTAGGCCTCTGTGGATGTTAGGAGGTGGCCGCCATAAAGCTGCCTGGCTGGCCTGGCATTCCTTCCCTGTGGAGAGCTCTGATCCTGCCCTCCTGGGCTCCTTGGCCTTCCTCTCTCCAAATCTAAAGCCCTACCACGGCCCCTTTGGCTAAAGCCATTTTTTCCTGCTCCACACTAGAGCCTTGGGTGGGATGAAACCAGGGGCTGATGTGAGGGCCAGAAAGAATACCCAGAAACCCTCAGCCCCTCCAGGCCAAGAGCTCAGGAGCCAAGTTAGTCCCTCCTCCTTCCTTATCTCTCTGGGCAGAGGCTGGGGGAGGCCTCACCTTCATCCTCTCGTTTACTTCTTCACTCTGATGGGGCAGGAACCAGCTGCTCTGGCCTCGGTAGTTGGGGGTGAGATCGAGCACGACATGGATATCTGGGGAGATGGCAGGGCAGGCAGTGAGGGGCAGGCGCCAAGGGGCCCTGGGTCCGTCCTCCCCCCATGCCCCCGGCTCTCCCCCTCCCCAGCCCCCCTTCGGGGTCACCCACTCTTTTTCTTGGCCTCCAGCACGAGGTTGGTGAAGTCTTGGAGGGTGCCAAAGGTGGGGTCGATCTGCTGCAGGTCGGTTCCGGCAAGGTCATCTTGCGGGTTCTTGTGGATGGGCCCCAACACCAGCGCCTTCACCTTGAGGGTGCTCAGGTAATCGAGGCGGGCCTTCACCCCTGCAGGGAAGCGGAGGGCCGGCTAGTGGTCTCGCGGTCTCCCCCTCCCCCGACCAGCCAGCTTCCGCTTAGGGTGGGGGCGGGGCTGACGCAAGGAGTGAGGAGTCTTACTCAAGGGCCGATCTCGGGCGGGGGTGGGGAGGAAGGAATGTGGAGTCAGCAAGCCCGGGGCCGGCCCAGGCCTCCTCGTGCCTGGGCCAGGCATTTCCCATCCCCCGCCGCCCGCCCCGGCCCCTACTCACCGGCCAGCCCCGCCGTGCCGTTACTGGGCTGGCCCTGGAAGGCCTTGAGGGCCCCGAGGCGGTACAGGGGCCCCTGGTGCCACCAGCGCTGTGCGGGCAGCTCGCGGCAGCGCGGCGCCTGCACGATGATGACCACGGCGCCCGCCAGCATGCCCAGCCAGCCAAGCCAGAAGAGCAGGAGCAGGGCCCAGCGGGTGCGCACCCACGCGGGGCTGCCGGCCACCTTGAGCAGCTCCTCCTTGGACAGGCCCGTGAACTTGGCGGCGGCGGCCGCGGCGGCCGCGGCGTCTGCCTCGTCGTCCGGCACCTTGACCTTGACCACACCGTTCTTCTCTCCTCCCGAGGCGGCCGACGGCGGGGCGGCCGCATTCATGGGCTGCTTCTCCGGCTCCAGCTCGTTGAGCTCCACCTCCTTCATGTCCACCTCCGCCTCCTGGCTCATGGTGGCGTGCGCGGCCAAGGCTTCGGTCTCCCCTGCGGGCAAGGAGGAGGGAAGAGGCCGGCTGAGCGCGGCGCGGGGCGCCCGGAGCCCGGCCCGGGCCCGCGGCCAGAGAGGGAACACTTACCTGGAACTTCGGCGTCTCCGATCGCGATCGCGCGTCTGTGCGGCTTCCGGGGCTGTGCCCAGACCCCGGCCTTGGAGCTCCGCCCCGGCCCGCCCCGCCCGGCCTCCTCTAGGAGGAGCCGGCACGCCCCCGGAATGCAGACCAATCGGCCGAGGCCCGGCCTCCCCCGCCAGTGTGACCGTACCCTAGTCCCTTTACCTCTCCCGCTGGCTAGTTCCTTCCCACTCCAGCCCCCCCTGGAAGGCAAGCCTGGGAAATGAGGGGCTAGAGACCAGCCGAGCTCGAGGCCTGCCCTCCCTCGGGCCCTGAGCTTGGGTTGGGGCTGGAGACCGCCCCAAAGGAGGCTGAGAAAGGGGATCTCCAGCATTCCTTCCTTCACTCACTCACCCACTCATTCCTGCCAGCGTGCGTGCATGGGGCCTGGAGTTTCATTAGGAGAGAGAAGTCCCTGCACTCTGGCCAGAGCACTTTCCTGGGGTCACAGAGGTGGGATTTGAACCCTCCTCAAGCTGGCTGTTGGGGGGAGGGGGGGAGCCAGGCCGGCTAAACTATTCTCCCTGCCCTCTCTGGTCCAGGCCAAAGCAGCCACTGGGTAAAGGCGCCTCTGGAGGTGAGCTCTCCAAGGCAGACACTCCACCCAGGGGATGGGGGTGACCGAAAAGCCTGCTCAGCCTGCACAGCCTGCTCCTGGGGGCCCATCCTCCAAGCCACAGGGACCTCGGTGAAAGTTGGAGCAGTGGAGAGACGGGGCCCTTTGGGGGGTGCTTTGGGCAGCAGCACAGAGCCTTGAAGCAAGAGGGCCGGTGCCAACACAGGGCCCCACCAGAAAAGAGTATTAGAGACCTGAGCAAGGGGCCAGAGTCACCCCGGGTTCCAGTGTGGCACACCCTGTCTAGCTGTGTGACCCTGGACAAGTCACTTCAGCCCCATTGCCCAGGCCTTACCACTTTTCTGCCATGGAACCAATACTTAGTATAGCTTTTAAGGCAGGTGGGAGTTTTCAAAGAAGAGAAAGCTGGATGGGCCTTCTGGCCTCCTCATTTTGCAAAGAAGGAAACCCAGGCTCCAGGCTAGTAAAGGACCAGCTCTACCAGGCCACACAGGGAAGGAGCCGCAGAGATAGGAACGGAACCCCCAGTGCTGAGAGTCTGGAGCTGGGGCTCTCTTGTTCAGCTCTGCCATGGGTTGAGGTGTGACGAGGGTGTTTTGGAGGCAGGAGAAGAGTCGGAGCACAGGCTGACCTGAAGGCGGCCAGCCTGGCTGGGGCAGAAGTGCCCAGCAGGTGCCAGTCCAAGGCCTGGCCCAGCCTGATGGGTTCCCACATGATGAAATTGATATTTTGAGAAGAATCTGCTTCCCAAGACCAGGATGGGAACAAACACCCCATCATCCCCCCTTATCAGGGACAACAGATCTCTTTCCTAGGGCTGGCCAGATGGAAGCAGCTGGGCCAAGAGCCTGAGAACCTCAGAAGGTTTGTGCAGGGTGGTTGTTTTTTGGCTTGACTGCGAGTCTGCGGAATGTCTGTCTGCACTATGTGGCCGCCCGCCCGTTTCTCAGGGCTTGGCCTCCCTCTCCTCTGACCCGCAGCCTCTCCACAGGCAGGAAGCAGGAGAGAGGAGGGGGCTACAGGGACTCCCTCCCAGGGTGTGGGGAAATAAGGAGGCCCCTGGGGCCACAGGTCTGAGCCCAGGCCGGAGGGGGAAGCCAAGTACCTTGAGAACCCTTTGTACTGCCAAATGGCCGGGCTCTTAGGAAACAGCTGACCAAGCGGCTCTCTCTCCCTCCCTCCCTCCCTCAGGAGACAGTGCCAGCACTGTTGTTTACTAGGAAGAAGCCAAAGGTCAAGCATGAAAGAGTATGGGCTGAGGAAGGAAGGATCCCAGGGGAGAGGAGGGGAAGGGTTTCCTCTTCACAGGAAGGGGCACTCCCACGTCTCCCCAAACTTCACTCCTACCTCGGACTAGTGCTTGCTCATGTGAAAGCCCAGTAATGCCAAGGTACTGCCTCGATGCTGATAAGGCACCGGGTCTGCCCTGTGAACCCTAGATAGAGGCTGCCAGCTTGGAACTTAAAGGCAAATCTTATTGGGCCAAATTTGAAGGCTGACTTTATCCTCTGCCTTGTTAGTGCCAAAAGTGGGGAAAGGTCAAGAAGACACAGTCTCTGCCCCCTCGGAGCTCGTCCTCTACCAAGGAGCTGTGACAGGGCACCACTGCCTCTTGTAAAAGGGAATTCTTGGTTCTCTTTGAGTTCACACTTGTGAAACGGGAATCCTTTGTTCTCTCTGCTTAGTTAACACTTTTGTTGGCAATAACTTTGCTTGAAGTAGGTGGGAGAAGCTTGAAAACCACTTAGTGAGTTCACACCTTACTTGATGCTAGGTGAGAACAAGCCAGAAACTTAAGAGTTCTCACCCTCAGAAAGGTGCGATTCCAAAGGTGGGAACTCAAACAATTTGGAAGCTGTGATTGGCCCTTGTGAAAAGGGGTAGGAAACCACCATAAAAGCCATGAAGGCAGGCTGGCAAAGGAGGCTGGTAGAGAATGAACTCCAAGAAGGAAGTCGGCTTCAAGAAGGTCGGCTCAAAGAAGAAAGTAGGCCTCAGGAGTCACCTTCAGCTCCAGTCATTGTCTTGGGGGAGTGGATAGCTGGTTTCCCATCCTGTCTTCTGAAGAGAGTTTAACTCTGATTGAAGGTTAACAAGTCCTGGCTGAGCCAAGCATTAGAATAATATTTAGTTAGATGGGTTAATGTCTTCTCTACCCTTTTGTATTTCTCTAACTTTCACCTCTTTCATAAATAAGAGATTTATAATTTTCATATACATGTAGCCAAACCATTCATTTTAACACTTACACTCTACTAAGTCAGGAGCATCTCAAAGAGCTCCATTTTAGGTCTACTCAACATAGTAAGAAATAAGTCCCGAGTCCCTTCCAGACCTTTCTCTGAAAACTCTCGTAGGCTCCACAAAGGATCAATAGGGTAGCCAAGTCTAGAACAAGAAGAGAATCTAGATCCCCATAAAGGCAGTGCATCTACAGTGTGGTGTATGGGGTGGTCGGGGAGAATCGGCGTCTCTGGAAGACCATTTTCCTCCTCTGGTGTCCGCCAGCTCTCACCTGTGGCTCCAAGAAGCCGTAGCATTCACAGCGGCCACACTCCAGGAAAAACCATCTCAGCAGGCAGATGGGCTAAAGCAGGTTGAGGGTAATGACAACCCTCAAACCTGAGTGAGTTAGGAGATGTCCACCCCAGGCATATGAAGACTTCTCCTGGCCACAAAGGTGGCTGAAGCAGGCTCTGTGGAGCACCTAGAGCTCGATCAGACATCAAGATGCCAGTGTCATCCAGCGCATCCCAGGCCACGGCCAGTCGTCCTGACTTTTGTCTTGCCACTGGACTTGGATGACTCTGGAAGAGAGAGCGAGACTGAAGACTGCGCAACTCTGCCTCACTTAAATCTAACTCACACGTCAAGAAGACAAGACCCTATGAGGGATGTCATTAGTCCTCTTGGAAATGAAGGGCCAACAATAACGCCACCCCCTACAGTAATTAATCAACCCACCAATGAGGTCCCATGGATCACTTCCAGAGAACCATGGAGGAAAAAGAGCAAAGAAGGAAGAGTTTTAGAAGACTCAGCAACTATCTATCATTCTGTTTATCCAAGATCCACAAAGAGATTTCAGGAAGTCTGTGAATTTGTGAAGGAAAAAAAATTACAGCTTTGTTTTCACTCACCTCCACTGAAATTTGGCCCTCTGAGGCCCTCACAGGCTTCACCAGATTGACAAAGGGGTCCTCCGATCCCAAAAAGGTGCTTTGGGAAGTTCCCATTTCAAAGGGAAAGAACCCAGCTGAAGGTGGAGGAGAATGTCAACCCCAAACTGTTTTATCATATACGAACAGAGTATTTAATAACTCCAAACATTATAGCATCTGATCCTCACAACAGGCTTGTGAGGTAACTGCTATTATTAGCCTCTATTTTAGAGGCTCAAGGTTAAAGACTTGTTGGGCCAGGAAGCCTCCAGGTCCACATAAAAGCAGCCAGAAGGCCGTGTTTTCCTGGTTCTGGATTCCTCTGTTTTGGAAGGCATGAGGGGCACTGCTGGTCTGTGCATTTCTCTCAAACATATAATAATAAAGAAGAAGGAAAATTGGTTCTGGCAGATGTGTGAAGTCCACAGGAAAGGTACTAAGATCCCTTCTTCACAGAAGGAGCCGGCTTGGAGCAATGGGAAGAGGCAGGTATTAATCTGAGGGACAAAAAGTCAGGCTTACAGAGTAGCACTTTAAGATTGCAAACAAAGTGTTTGAACTCCATAAGCAAACTGGCTCCAAGAAGTGGGGAAGGGCAGGGCCAGGGCCCACCCAACCACAGGTCCA
>NC_058135.1:286158439-286207152 GCF_016433145.1 Gracilinanus agilis | reverse complement strand
CCCTCGTCACCACCCCTTCCATCCCAGAGAATTCAGGTGTCTCCTACAGAGCCCTCCCTGCCCTTCTGGGATTTCCTCGGGTGTACATGCGTTCTCCCAGACCTGGAACAGGCAAGTGCCTCTCGCCCCCCAAAAGGCCGAGTCGGTCCCAGGTACCTGCCTTCTGCCTCCTCTAAGCTCCCCGAGGCCAGGTGCCTCTCCAGGCTGCGCCCCCCCAAAAGCGCTCGGAGTCTATTCTGTGTACTGCGTGCTGTCTGCCTGGCCTGTAAGCTCTCTGGAGGCAGGCACAGTCTCGGTTTGCCAGCCCCTAGCCTGGCATAAGTAGGGAATGCTTGTGGAGTTGAACTGCAATGACTTCCCAAGTGGCAAAGGCGAGGAGGGAGCACATTCGCGATCCGAGGCAAAGGCTGGGAGGCTGCCTACAGGGCGGGCACACCCAGAGTCCTCCAAGAACCTTCCTCGGGAACCATCCGCGGCTGCCTCTCGCCCCCCGCAGCAGCCCAAGTACCTGAGCCACTGCCGCTGCTGTCCCGCTCCCGGAGGCCCAGGAAGCGTACGGCCGCGGCCGCAGCCATGGCCCGGGGCCGGGGGAAGCTGAGCTTGAGCTGCGGGGAGCGGGGCCGGCGATCCATAGCGACAGCTTAAGGTAGAAAACCTCACTCCTAAGTGCCCGCCAGGTCCCAAGGCGACCTTCTGCATGTCAGGCGGGCACGCGGGCCGGCCAGCGGGTGGTGCGCGCGTGCGCATGCGCCGCGCAGGTAACGGATGGGCCACGCGCTCCCCTCCCCACCCTGGTCCCGACTGCGCAGGTGTATACGGCGCGAGCCTCGCTAGTTCGTTTCTTCTTTTGTCCTGTCTATCCCGGCGCCTGGAGCGGCCCCGCCGAAAGAGACAGGTGCGCATGCGCCCCTCTCTTTCCCCCGCCACCATCCCATGAGCCCTTGCGATCCCGTATTTAAGCTCCTCGCCGCGACTCGTTCGTTCTCTTTTGTCGCAGGCGGTGAGTAAGTTTATGTTCTTATCGGGGTGGGCGGGTGAAGAGGGGGACTTGCATAGGTCTTTAATTTGGCTTCTCTTGGGGTTCCCCCTGGGTTTTCCATTTCTTCCCGACTTTATCGCCCACCCTAGCGGCCCTGCTCGGGCCTCCCTGGCGCCGCGGCAGCCCCTCGGTCCGGGCTCCCGAGGCACATGCGCGCCGCCTGGCCGCAGGTGGGGGAGGGAAGGGGTCGGCGCTAGCGGAAGCGCCCGGTTGGCAGAGGCGCGCTCGCCCCGTTTTGTTCCTGAACCTTCCACCCGAATGGGGAGCGGTCCTGGACCTTGTTGGTTAGCGCCCAACCCTCTGCCCGGCCCAGCGTTTCCACTCAGGGACGGGAGACGAGTGCTGGGGTCCCTCGGTGATGAGACCTATCACAGACCTGTACTGATGCTCTGTGAGGACAACAGAAGCTCCTGAGGGGGAACCCGCGTCCCCAGCGCCCCATCCCCCTCGTTCTCAGCGCCCTTAACGTCTGTTTTCTCCCGCAGGAGGCCCCGGAGCTGCCCTCCTGTCCTGCCATTGGTGAGTGATCCGTAGCTAGCTAACTAGTTGGCCGCACGTGGGCACAAGCAGCAGGCCCTGGGGGTGGTGTGCTACGAGGATGATTTGGACATGGAATTCTCTCTTGCTGATGGGTCAGTGGAGAAAGCTATGACGTCCTGAGTAGCCTGACCTGGGTCCAAGAAGCTCGCCTAGGGAGTGAGCACTGGGGGAGGGGTGATCCTGAGGCTTGCACCCAGCCACAGACTCCATGCTCCTAGGGTGTATGTAGAAGGGCTGCGAGAGAAGGGTTTGCTTCCTCGAAGAAAGCCATCCCATTACTTGTGTTTTGTAGGTTAAGGTTGGTCCAGGAGACCTTCCAGAGCGGAGTGGTGATGGAAGCTTACTTGGATTATTCTCCAGCTGTGTGGGTAAGTGTCTTTCACTGATCCCTAATTCAGCTTATTCCAGTGGAAGGTCTGGGGTAGGATTTTAAGCTTGGTGTTGTCCACAGTGATGAGTGTTAAATGACAAGCATATGGCTGAATATTTTTGATGCCGTGTTTTCTTCTGAGAAGTGGGCAAGGCTCTTTGTTAAAGAGCAAATCACACTCACAGCAAGTATACATAATGTCTTATTTTTGTTTCTCCAGGCTTCCTTTTCTTTGGATGGGACCTGAAAGTATTGGAGGTAATTATGAAAGAAAGTGGGTTTGGAGTAGGGCTTCTCTGGCTTCTCAGAAACTGGTGAGCCTTGCTGCTACTTCTTGGGGTCTCTGAGAAACCATGGGGAGAAGTATATTCTTGTTTACCCCTGTCAGATGATTTGAATCTTGCCTACTGATGTTCTGTGAGGGTCCACATTCTTATAGCATGTTAGAGTTCTGATGGCAGCTCCTGTTGTTAAACAGTGTCTGTATCTGTCTCTTTGTCCCTCTGACCACCCCATTTCCCTCCCTCTCTCCCAGATCTCCTTGAGCCATGCTATCTTCACCTTTCTCCTTAATAAGTAAGTTTTCTTTTCATAGTCACTGCCCTTTGCTTGCCTATCTATGAGCCCTTGGTTTGAGTTGATGATGTGGGCATGAGCCCATTATTTGATGGACGACTTGTGTCTTATGGCATTCTTTGAGTCACCAAAGCCCTGATCAACCAGAGGGGGGCAGCAGAGTTCCCTTGGCCAGCTGCTTTTAAGCTCTTTCCTAACCTGCTAATATATATCATCCATTAGGGGGACATGCTGACTACTGGTACTGCTCCAGGCTGAGAAGATGAGGGTGTAAGTAGTCTTCCTTTGTGGCTCATTTGCTTTAGTGTCCCTTGGTACCCATGAGGAAAGCAAACACATGTCTTAATCCCAGTCTTGGCCCCAGAGCCAGCAATGGTGAACCCACTGGGGCTAGCTGGGGGAGAGGAGGAAGACCTGTTCCAGAAGGAACTGTCTGAGGTACACAGTAGTCTGGGGTCCTGTGGAGAAAGGCTCTGGGAAGAGGCAGGCAGCACTGTTAATGTGCCAACATTTCTGTTTTAGGCTTCACAACTGCTTTCCATTGACTGGCAAATTCTTGAGAAAAGGTTAGTTTGTTATTTAACCAAGTGTCCAAAGGAACTGATTGATTTTTTTTTTTTTTTGCCTTTGGGGGTGTGGTTTCAATGATGAGTCTAACTAGCTCACTATGATTTACATAAAATGAAAAGGCTTGAACATCTGAGAAACTGTACCAAGGGGAAAGGAAGGTCCCACATGCCATGTCAGGAATCTGATTGATCTTTTCTTTCAGTAGATCCTTTTAAGAGCTACCTTAGAAGACTAGCTATGAGACCCATCAATTGCTAAATGAGTAAGTACTTGGTTAGCCTCTTTAAGATTGGGGGGAAAGGGAGGTTCCTGGGTAATTTTAGGTTTAGGTTAAGCTTCCTGAAATGATGCATTCATAGAAGAATCTCGTTCGTCTGAACCCCTCTGTTGAGACTTGTACATCTGACCAGGAAAGGGATACTGACTGGGGCAGGACTTGTGGCCTTGGAGAAAGAACAACAAACTACCTCTTTGTTTCTCTAAGTTGCAGGCTCTGACCTCCTGACCTGGGATAGCAGCAAAAGCAGATTACTATACTGTCTAGGTAAATTGAGTTCCCTCCCCATCACCATGGCAGGGGCCTGCTCCCACCAGTGATGAGATGAATACCGCCCCAGGCTGATTCCTGTGACTGATAGGTTGTTCTGAGTGGGTGAGAAGTAGGCCCCTAGGACCTGGCATGGTCTTCAGGCTCCTCATATGGGAATTAACCCAGCATCTCAAGTAGGTTTCACCCTTGTCTCTTGTTCTCCCACAGGTGGGCCTGGCGTGGCAAAGAAACTGGAGTAGGTAAGCTTCCTGGGTGGATAAAGATGAAGGGATTTTTAAATTTATATGATGAACTTAGTACTACCCTAGTGTTTCTTACCTAGGAGCCCTTGTGCCCCCACCTTAACCCCAGTTGAGAGGAAGCAAAAACTCCCATTGGGCTGCTGGGCAGAGGGGTGGGTCATTGAGATGTCCTAAGGCCCTCCAGTAGAGGGAGAAAAAAGCAGCCCCCTCCACCAGGCCATGCATGCCATAGGTTTACCAACAGGGTTCTAGGGTACAGAGCAGCGGTTCCCAAACTTTGGGCCTACCACTCCCTTTACAGAAAAAATATTACTTGGCCCCCTGGAAATTTTTTTTAAAATTTTAATAGCAATCAATAGGAAAGATAAATGCACCTTTGGCCATCACTGCCCCTCTGGATTGCTGCAGCCCCCACCAAGGGGGTGGTAGCACCCACTTTGGGAATCACTGGTATAGAGGATAACTGGCATTCTATTCAGGAAGGTTAATCTGGATCAGCTCCAGAAATTGGGGGGATACTAGAGGAGGAGGGTGAAGCAGCCCTTTTGAGCAGAGGTTCCCAATGAAGAAGACATCACCTGTCTTACTCCTTGACCTGCCCCAGAACCTGCAAAGGTTGAACCCACTGGGGCTGGCTGGGAGGCAGGAGGAGACTCTGTTCCAGAGAGAACTGTCTGAGGGACCTTTCTGATTTTCTGACTCTTACCTTCTGGCCACTTTGGGAGAAGTCCATTCAAAACTTGACTTTTTTTCCCTTGAAGGAACTGGAGCCTAGGCCATGGATCAGACTGAAGACAGAAAATACTATGCAAGGATGTGGCATTGAATACTTCTCAAAAACCTTGTTTTTTGCAAATAAAGCTTTGTTTCTCTTTGAGTTTGTTCAAGTTTCTTTTGGTCACCTGGGGGTGGGACAGATGGATGTAGAATTCCTTTAACTGTCCCCCACCATTAGCAATTCCTAGGGATCTTGAGACCCATGCCAAGCCTGTTATATAAGTGCCCACTTGCCCTGGGAATGTCTAGGCTACGTTTTGAGGTGGATTTCTCCGCTCGGAAATCCAAGAGCCCTGGAAGCCAAGCTAGTGCTTACTAGATTGGAGCTGGCAGGCTTGGGGCCAGGGGAGGAGTCATGGGGCGTGGTGACTGGAGGTCCACTGAGGTCTTGTGGAAGGACGCTTGGCTGGGCACTGACTGCTTGAGCTCTGGAGATGAAGGCACCTCCTCCCCCTGCTGGCCCCAACATTCCACTAGTAATGGCCTCACGGGTTTCTAGGATCAGTTGAGCCCGTCTCCTCCCATGCTCCCAAGTCCTGGCCGTCCCTAGGCAGCCTGTGCACTTGGCCATGGCCAGAGATTGCCTGTGGCTGCTCTTAGTGCTGGTGCTGCCCACTGGGAACCAAGGGATGCCGTGCTTGGAGGCCAGCAGTCCCTTCTTGCCTCCGGAGGAGGGAAAGACGCAGCCCCCACTGCCCAAGGTCAGCCCTTGCATGGTGCATTGTGCTAAGCAAGTCCTGCCCAGATTGGGAGCGGGAGTCGTCTCCTCAGTGCTCTTTAACCAGGCTCGTGAAGGTAAGGCGGGGCTGGCGAAGGAAGGGGCGGCACCAGCGGGCTGGCACTGCCCAGGGAGGCCAAGAGGGCAGCCAGTTCCTAGGTTAGGGGGCAGTGTGCCAAGCCATTCATCCTCTGCCTCTGGGGAGCTCGAAGGGCCCTTGCATCAGACTTGGGGGAGGTAGCTGGAGACCACAGCTGCAAGGGACCCTGAGGAGTACATCCTAGTGGCTAAGTGCCCTCCTGGACTAGAAGTCAGGCCTTCAGCTAGAAAGAGCCTCATTGGTCCTCTGGTCAAGCTTACAGGTGAGGCTCAGAGTTTAAGGGATTTGTCCAAGTTCATAAACAGCAGTAGAACTCAAATTTGAACCTAGGTCTTAGACCCAAGAAGCCATGCAGCCCAGTTTCAGATTAAAATGGGGGTGCTGTTGCAATGGGGCATTCAAACTGGGCTTTGTGAAATTTTTTTAAGAAGCTATTTCAATATCATTGGCTTTCTTTGTAATCCTAATGATATTGTGAGCAGCTGGGTGGGTTAGGGCTAGGGTTAGCCAGGCCTAGGTCCTGGATTCCAATTTGGCACTTCCTAGCTGGATGACCCTGGACAAATCACTTCACCCCAGTTGCCTAGCCCTTGCCACTCTTCTGCCTTGGAACCAATACACAATCTTGATTCTAGGAAGGAAAGTAAGGGCTTAAAAAAAAAGTGCCCAGTACTGTGCCTGGTCTTTAAAAGATGGAAGAAGGGAAAAAAAAGATATTCTGAGAAGGAATAGTTTGTTTGTTCCCCAGCCTGCCAGAGGGGTCCCGGACACAGAAAAGGTTGCAGATGGAGGTTGGAGCAGCTAGGGTTAATAAAAAAGAGGAATGCCATGATAACCCCAAGGAAAGAAAAATGGGACTAGAAGCACTTAGAATTTACATGGAGAGTGGGCCCACTCAAGCACTGAGGAATAATAATTCTGTTGTTTGGAGTCAGGACCCGGGTTCAAATTCAGATTCTCAGACAAATTCCTTCCTTCTGGGGGCCTGTGTTCTCATCTGGAAAATGAGAGGGTCACTTGGATGCCTTCAGCCTAAGGTCCCCACCAGCTCAGAGTCCATGAAAGTGTAGGGGAAGGCAAGGAAGAGAGGGATGCCGGGGCATGACTGACTCCCCATTCTGCTGTCCCCCATCAGAGGAGGAGCAGAAATACTGCTGGCCACAGAAACGTCGGGACTGCCGGCCACAGGAGCGCCTTGCCAGGGTCTTCCTGCTGCTCCATCTGAATGAGCCCACCACGACTCCTTACGAGCTCCTGCCCACCACTCCAGCCCTGTCTGCACCAAGCAGACGCCTGCGGCCCCGGAAGAACGACCCGGCCCTACTCAGCCTGGCAGGCTGTGGGCTCCTCTACGACGTCACCAGGCCCTTCCGGAGTGCCAAGAGAGAGGGTCAGTTCAAGGAGGCCGAATTCTGTGTTAAAGCCGTGTGCCCTGCAAGCCAGCCTTCCTGCCAGCCCCTTCAGGCAGCCCTGAGCTGCCCCCCTTTCCTAGCCACGCTGTGGGGCAGCCGCCCCAGCACCAGGGAGTCCTTCTCCATTCAACACAACCCATTGTTCCCTGGACAGGTCTGAGCAGGCCACTGGACATGGCCCCGGGGGGCCCCCCAAAAGAGACTCAGGGCTGGCAGCTAGAGGCATCTGGGAGCTGGTGAGGCAGCGACGATTGATCCCAATAAATTGGCCGTGTGGTTTCTCTGCCTTGGCTGCTCTTTCCCTCTATGGGAGGAGGAGATGTGGGGTGGAGGGGAGGAAGCCTTAGATCTATGGAAATGGAAGAGCGTGGGTGCTTTAAGAAGGGACTGGGAGCAAATCACCAGCCTCAGCCATCAGCTGTGGACCTGGCACCTGGCAGGGTGGTCACTGGGGATACAAGGACAAAAGTGAAATCAATAGTCCCTGGGGGCAGGCAGCTCAGTGGCAAGCCCAGCCATGGGGTAAGGCTCAAAGCACCCAAGAGAAGAAGACACTGTAGGGTTGAACTGGCTCACCAAGATGTCAATCTGGAGATGGGAAGAGAAGGTGGCCAGCGTAGAGGTGATGATGGCCTGGGAGACGGCTGAAGGGTTGAAGGATTAGAAGTGGGGGAGATGGGGAGATAGAGAGCCGGGTCTGGAGACAGGAGGTCCTGGGTTCAAGTGTGGCCTCAGACACTTCCTAGCTGGGTGACCCTGGACAAATCACTTAACCCCAATTGCCTAGCTCTTGCAGCTCTTTTGCCTTGGAACCAATACCTAGTATCAATTCTTAAACAGAAGGTAAGGATTTAAAAAAAAAAAATAGATGCCAGATAATCTTGAAGGGAAGACATTAACTACCGGTGGGGAATTAGGAAAGCTATTTAGGAGATATCTGAATTATTTCTTGAAGGAAACCAGGGATTCTCAGAGGGTTCGAATCCTGGTACTGTCACTTTCTAGCTCTTTGATGCTGGGTCATCTTTGACTTAACAGTTTCCTTATCTGCAAAATATGGAGAAATAAACCTTATATTTACACAGCTCAGAAAGCTGGTCTGATCAAAGTGCTTTATTACCTTTGGGCTGGGTTGTAAGGCTTGCAAGGGAAGAGAGAGCATTCCTCTAACGACGGGCTTTATTGAATAAGAGGCAAGAACGGACGAGAAGACATGGATGTACACTTGAGCTTTCCCGTCACCTTCTGGGTCCCTGTCTTTAGCCCAGAGAAAAGAAGATTCATACCTCACTGATCACAGAACATCCGTTCTCTCCAGACACTAACACCAACCCAAAGAGGACCTACTCATGTTAGGAACTCTGGGATTTTACTCTGAGAGAGAAAAAGGAACTAGATGCTGGGGTAAGGTAAGCACATTCCCTTCCACCTTTGGATATCCCAGTCATGAGCATGCCAGGGTCTGAACACAGGGGCTGGGAGAATCCTGAAGTTAGTCACTCTGGCATTTCTAGCCTCATTGTTCCTGACTCTTCTCAGAGAAGCCTGGTCTAGCCAACCTGCCTCTGGGCCAGGGGTCGGCAATCTTTTTGGCCACATTTTTTAAAATGTCATTTCGTGAGAGCCATCCAGTGCTCCCAGTGCCGCTCCTGTAACAGCACCTGAAAAAAAAATGGACTTCATGGCTCCTGCAGAAAGAGCCATATCTGGCCCTCGAAAGAGCCAGATATGGCTCGAGAGCCATACCTTGCAGACCCCTGCTCTGGGCTATAGAAATGGGAGCCATTATTATAATGGGAGGGGAAGTGGGTGGTAACCCTCTCTCTAGAATTGTGTGTGAGGAGAAGGGAAGGATGCAGGAAAGTCCAATCCCATCCTTGTAAGCTAGTTATCTCATCACAACCTCAGAAGCCCAGGCAGGGGAAGAGATGCTGGTGGGTGGGATATGCAGGGATTCTAGGATTGGAAGCATTGCTGTTTATTAAGTCAAGGCGGAGAGAGAAAGAGAGGCAAAGAGAGACAGAGACAGAGAGACAGAGAGAGGCAGAGAGACAAAGGCAGAGACAGAGAGAGCCAGAAACAGAGAGAGATTGAGAGCGCACCCTGATTGTAGGACCACGACATTTCTTAACTTCACCAGACCCAGGAAGAAAACCCTAGTGAGGAAACTTCCTGACTTCTGGGAAGACACGGAAACCTTTTATGCTTGTCATCTTTGGTAGTGAGCAGTAATTGTCGGAGGCAGGAGAGTGTCTCTAAACCCATAGAGTAGTCTGGTGATGACACCGGACCTGAAATCTAAGGGTATAGATTCAAATCTCAATCTGTTACTTTCTAGCTGCGTGACCTTAGGCAAGTCCCTTCTCCTTTCTGAGGAGGTACAAGAAAGGATTGGATGAGTACTTACTACATTCCAGGCACTGCAATAAGCTTTGGTGATACAAGTAAAAGTACAAAGAAAGGCACTGCTACTATTGTGCTCTAAGAAATGACAAGCTGGGAAGACTTATATGAACTGATGCAGAGTGAAATGAGCCAGAACCAGGAGAATCTATACACAATAATAATAATATTGTACAGTAATAGCAATATTGTAGCAATGAGTATGGGCAGCTAGGTTGTACAGGGGATAGAGTGCTTGGCTTAGAGTTAGAAAAACTTGACTTCAAATCTAGCCTCAGATACATGATGGTGACCTGGGGCAAATCCCTTAACCCTGTTTGCCTCAGTTTCCTCATCTGTCAAATGAACTAGAGAAGAAAACGATAAACCACTCCAGTATATTTGCCAAGAAAACCCCAAATGGGGCCAGAAAGAATTGGATGCTGCTGAAAAGACTTACAACAATAACAAACAGTGACTAATTGTGAATGATTTAGCTATTCTGAATAGCACAGTGATCCAAGACAATTCCACAGGGCTCATGATGAAAAAATGCTGCCCACTTCAGGAAAAATAAAAATGATGAGGTCTAAATCCAGATCCTCACCACAACCCCAGGAGGTAGGTGCTGCCATTCTCCCCATTTTTACTGATGAGATAACTAAAGTAAAGACTACTTTGCTCAGGGTCATACTGCTGGTGCCTGAGATCAGATTTGAACTCAGGTCTTTCTCACTCCAAATCCATTGTTCTATCACTTCACCATCTATCTAGCTGCTCGTGGAAAATCTTTGAACATGGAGAATTATAGTCAGACCTGAGCTGTGACAAAATTATTTTAACAGTTATGTGAAAGATAGATTGGAAAGAAGAAAAACTAGAGCTAGGCAAGTCAATTATGAAACTATTACCATAGTTCAGGGGAAAGAAAATGAGAGATTGAACTAGGGTGGTCTCTAAGAATAAATATTTAACAACCGGCTTCCAGGGGTAGGGAAGAGAATGTACACACGACATACTTTTAAGTTTGATCTACATTATTAACATTTTCTCCATCAATTTCTTAAGTCTAGGAAATCAACAAGACAATAATAAATCAAGCCCTGACTTATAGCATTTATGGATTTCTGAGGTATAAATGCTTACGTTGAACATTTAACAATTCTGAGCTAGCTCTGTCTGGCACTCTTCTGGTGCTTTTTTTCCCATCTGAGATAGGAAGAGATGGACGAGATGTATTAAAGTGGAACTGTTGGGTTCTGGCAGCAGATGGAATATGGACTGTGAGGGACAGAAAACTCTTGAAGATGACCCCGAGGGAAAGCTGGGAGGAAAGATGGCTTTGAGGGAAAAAACCAAGTTCCATTTTGGACAGGCAAGAGTTTAGGATGCCAAAGCTTATCACACTGGACAGGCTGACATAATAAATAAACTTTAAAGCTAAATATAAATTCATTTTAAAAATAAAAAATATTTTTAAAACAGGCAGTTTGTAACAGGACTGATTGGAACACAGAAGGGAGATTGTAACTGGAGATAGAGGTTTGGGAATCGTCTGCCTAAAGATTACTAAAACTATGATCTTGCTGCTACTCCATACATGGATCTGGGCACACACGAACTTCTCTGTGGTGGAAGTAAATAGCCCTGGTGGCACAAACAGGAGGAGCATCAGTCAAAATTCCAAAGGATTCGAATGACCTCAGGCTGCAATGTGTGAGTTCACCGCCAGGTGGGGATCTAGGCAGCATCTTCTTCTCCACTCCCACTACTCTCTGGAGCAGACCAGGAGAAAATGGGGAATTAAGGAGATCTCTAAGGAAGAGAGTGTAGAAACCACTCTGTGGCCCAAAGCGACTGTCTAAGGCTGTAGAACTTGCAGGGCAGGTGCTGATCTGCTCTGCCTGGATAGAGTTTCTTCAGTGAAATCACAGGTCTTCTCTAAATAACAGTCCTCCGGGTTCGTTCCCCTCACTCTATGTCCTCCCTGTGCCTTGTCCTAAACCATGACTCAGTTGGGCATTTGTCAAGAAAGGAGATTTTGGTCTGCTCAGTTTAGCAGCTGGTCTTCCTGGTCTCCTAAGCCCTGCTCTTTTTGTTCCCAAAACAGTATGGGCTTCAAAAGCTGGGTTCATAGGCGACCAGCAGATTTCTGACTCTCTTTTGCCAGTTACAAGCAGTTTCAATCCTGTTCTTAAACCCTTTTCTTATTGGAGGAAAGAATGGCATCTGCCAGGCCACTGTGTGACATTTGAGGCCCCAGCTGATGGGTGTTTTCTCTTTGAGCTCTTTCTCTATTTTCTGCTTCTTCTCCATCATTCTGTTGTTTGACTCTCTCTCATTTCTCCTTCTGGCCCTCTTCATTGGTTCAGATGCCAGGTCCAATGCCCAAAGAACTGTGCCCTCAGACACCAGGTCTGGTGAAATCCTTCTCCTTGTTACCTGTTGGACAGCTCTTGTATGTGCCATCCTTGGCTGTTTTGAAAGCTTGGTCACTTCTCTTCCTTCAAATGCTCTCTTGGAAATGTCAGGGACTCCAGTGGGTTTCCAGGATCATCTGTCTGTAGGTGGATAGACCCATGGCAATAGACCAATCCAGGCCATTCTGTCTCTTGGACTTCAGGCCTTCTTGGTAACTGTCCTGCTGGAGTCTAGTTAACACCTTCCATTTCCCACTCCTCACATATCTAAAATGGAACTCATGATAAGATCATAGGCTGTAGAGCTCCCATGAGATTTAGGGTTAGAAAGAACCTTTTTGGTTATCAGAGAGTGGTCCTTTCACCATCCCAATCACTTCTTTATTGTTCTCCCTCCTCTCAAACCCTCCTGTACATGAGGAAACCCAGAGACTTGGAGGTAAAGGGATTTGCCCAGGGTAAAAGGACCAATGGGGGGGGGGCAGTCTGAGACAGGATTCCAACTTGGATCTATTTGCTCCTTTTGAGGAAATCTAGGAGTCCTTCCTCCCCCATTCAGCCTCTCCTGATCTTGAGCCCCTCTCCAAGATGGAGGGCAACACCATCCTTCTCTCATTGGCCTGACTCCTAGCATCTAAATCTTCTTGACTAGCACTGTCTGCACTGCTCCTCTTCTCTTCTGTGGGAGAACAAGTCCTTGAGAAGGTGAGTCTACCTTTCTTCACATTCTCCTTGACCTTAACATTATTCCATTGAAATATTTTGTTTTCTCTATTTTGTCCCTCTATGTCTGTCTATTTTTCTGTCTGTATCTATGTCTGTCTGTCTCTCCCCTCCCTCTCCAAAATTACCAGTGATGCTCTAATCCCCAGAACAAATGAATGGCTTTATCTCTTCTCCATCCTCATGCTTCTTGACTCCTTGACTGCAAATTTTGACACTCTGTAACCAGCAAAATATGGAATGAATAAGGAAACAAAGATTTGGTATTCTGAGCATACTGATTTATTAAGCAATGCATACCAATTGTCTAACAGATCGGGACCAAGCCCCTTCGTCAGTGTAGGGCTGGACCCTATATACAGGCTTTTATACAGTTAAAACAATCAAATAGGGCCAATTAATCAAAAGGAAACAGTACATTAGGCAATCTCATTTCTAACTGGATGAAAGATTAGGAACTTTCCAAGTTGAAAAGGGAAGACTAAACAGGCATAATTTTCTGAATTCAGGGAAAAGATATCCCATTCCTCCCCAAGTATCTGTAAACAATCAAAGGAACATGGAAACAATAACTGAAAGATCAATGTGGGGCCAGTTTTCAGATAAGACACATGAGCTGCTTAAAATGTACAAAGATGAGAAAACTTCTCATATCAATTTTAGGATCTATGTTTCTGATCAACATAATCTAAGTCCTTGGTAAAAGGTCTCTAAATAGTAGGTTCAAGTAGTCCAGTTTCCTAGTCATACAGACCCTGGTTCAAACAATGAATAGTTTCCTCCCAATTCCCACAACTTAATAAACTTTTCTCATAAAACAGAATTTAGCCTAGGCCCATGATTGAATAGAAAGGGAACTAAGCTAGCTCCAGAACTAAATCACAAGATGGAGTCAATATAATTCTCACAATTAATCCCTTGTCCTTTCAATCATCTCAATTCTCTTATAACTGGTCAGTCCCACTTTTTTGAGGAATACCTTTCTCTGTAGGCTTACTCCATTTCTCCTCTTACCTCTCCTCAATCTCCTTTTCTAGATCTTGGTCTAGGTCTCATCTATCCCACTGCTTATCCCCCAGGGCTCTCTGTCCTAGTCTCTATTCTATTCTTCCTCTCCATTACAGTACTTTGCTTAGTGAGCTGATTTATCAGCTCAGGTGGAATCAATTATCCTCTCTTTGCAGACGGTTCTCCAACCTACTGACTTACCCAGGTCTTACCTCTCTCCTGGCACACAGCTCTAACTGCCTTTCTCTATATAGGTTCAATTCACTAAGTCCGAAACTGACCTCATTCTCTTGCTCCATTAAACCCTCCCTATTTCCTAACTTTTCTATTGCTCTCAAGAGCATCACTATCATTCAAATCCCCCAGACTGTCAACTCCTCACTTTTTCTCACTCTGATGCCCCACTCCCCATTCCCCCATATATAGATAGATCACTTTACCCCTGGACTGCGTGGTCTCACTTCTCCCTCCTATATCTCCTCCTCTTGTCAATTTTTTTGTTTAGTTGTGTCCCAACTCTTCATGACCCTATTTGGGATTTTCTTGGCCAAGACACTGGAGTGGTTTGCCATTTCCTTCTCTGGCTCATTTGACAGATGAGGAAACTGAGGTAAACGGGGTGAAGTGATTTGCCTGGGGTCACACAGATAGTGTCTGGGGCCAGAATTGAACTCACAAAGATGAGTCTTCCTGACTCCAGGCCCAGCACTCTATCCACTGTACCACCTAGCTGCATCTTGTCAAAGCCATCTTCCTAAATGCAAGTCTGACCATGCTACTCTTCCTACATCTTTTCTATAAACTCCTATAAGTTCTAGCTTTCAAAAGCCTTCTTCACCTGCCTCTCCTCTCCCTCTTCATCCCTTTTCCAGTCTTACACCTTACTTACCCCTACTGTATTTGATGATTCAGGGATGCTGCATCTGAAATGCTTACCCTATTCCTCTCTGCCTCCTAAATTCCCTCAGTTTCCCTTATGTTCCAGCCCAAATCCCTCCTCATAGATAGAGAAGCCTTTGATGATCCCTGATTAGGTCTAGTGTCTTCTCTGCTGCTTATCTCCAATCTTTCCCAACTTGACCTTGTATATGCAGTTATTGGCCCATGTCTCTCCTGTCCCTTAGTAGATGAGCTCCTTGAGAGTAGGAACTGTCCTTTTCTCTGTACAGGCACATAGTGTTCACTTAATAAATGCTCGTTGATTAACTAAAAGGGTGAGTCAGAGAGAGATTGACAGAGGGTCTTTCATACAACCAGGTGTGCTGATAAGTAGAGTGTAGAGGATGGATAGGACTGGAGATAGCATCCTGAATGGGCTGATGGAGGCTGGAGGCAGTGTAAATGAATGGCATGCCAAGTAGGCCTGTCCTGGGATAAGGAAGAAGGGTCTGGTGTGGGGCAGGAGAGTTAACTTGAGCAAACACTAAGATTTGAGGGCTGAGCAGACTCAACTTGCAGCTCCAGTGAGTATGCATGTGGGCACGGGTCTGGAGTACAGATATGGGTGTATGGAGGGCTTGGGCAGGACAAAGAGTGTTCCTGGTCAGTCTGCCTTGAATAGGCAGCAGACAAGAGAGTGACAAGGTGGAGCAGCCACCCGTTTGGCATCGTTTTCTGGTCTATTAAAGGTTAAGGTGAAGAGTAAGATTTACTATAACTGTACCCAAATCCATCTTAAATTTAAGCCTTGAATCACAGAAAAAGTCCCCTTTGTGCAAAGACTATAGTTTCCTCTGCATTTTCAGGGAAGCAATAATCAAGGATGTCTCTCCCACTTGCCAGACTGAGGTGTCAAAACTGTATGAACACTTTTATTAAGATCCCCCACCCCACCAGCACTACTCTTCCTGCTCTCCTCTGTATTTTAATACAGAATTATGAAAGCCCTGCTGACTTGGAAAACTTATTCTGTGATGTATTTAGCTTTCAAAGTGTGGCATTGGTTGAAATGCTAGAATAAAAGTCACAAGAGGGACAAATAGGTAGCACAGTGGGCAGGTTGTCAGATCTGGAGTCGAGGACCTGGATTCAAATCTACTTTCAGACAATTCCTAGCTTTGTGACTCTGGGCAAGTCACTTAGCCCCAATTTTCTAGTCCTTACCACTCCTGCTTTTAGAAGTGACACTAAGACAGAAGGTAAGGGTTATAAATTAAATAAATAAAAAACAGTTCTAAGATGAATGAGGAGGAAATTCTGCATTTAGAAGATGGATCCAGTGGAACACATCTTAACCACTATGTTTAATATTTAACACAAATGCAACAATGTCCCACAGAAATGGCAGTTATCTACAACTAATCCATTAAAAGGGAGGAATAAATGTCCTATCACAGATTGTAGCAGTATATTATCAGTCAGGTGGTTCATGGGTTTAGGCTTCTGGCAGTTAATTGGAGTCAATCATCTCATTGTTCCCTTAGTCATTCAGAGGGATAGAACAAAATGTGACCCTCCACTAGAACACCTGCCCATTTAGCTAAATAGCTCCATAAAAGAAAGGTTTGGACACGAGGTCCTGGTAGCATCTAACTTCTAGTCTTGGCTGTGAGAATGTCAGTTCAAATCTCAGTTAAGTGGAAAGTAAATAAGGATGTCTGTTGGCCCTTCAAGGAGTGGAGGAAATTTTGAAATATGCACTATTATTGTAAATAGCAGCTAGCCTGCAAACCCAACTAGGATTAATTATATCCCCTCACTTCCATAGCTGCAGTCTTTAAAACACTGAGAATCCTTTACTTATTTGTATACAGGGAAATCATTTCCAAACTGGAATGTGAACTATTTTTGATATTGAAGGAAAGTCCTAATTTCAGTGTGGGGCGTCAAATGAAGCTTTCCACAGTTCTCTGCTACTACGGTCCTCAATTGACTGGGATTCTAACCAGAAGACATGGGAATGAGTTGGATTTAAGTGAGGTAAAGTTGCACAAAGTCATTAGCTACAGCTTCTTAGAGCCGCAGGTGAGAGTTGGGTGAACTGCCAGACAACCAAAGGTGGATGAACCCTGAAAAGGGCTCAGCAAGTTTTCATACCAGAGGTGCTGGTCCTCTTGGAACACCTAAAAGAGAGAAAGAGGAGACAAAGGAGACAAAGAAAAAGGGAGGAAGAGAAAGAGAAAAAGGGAAGGAGAAAAGGTCAGAATGTAGAAGAAAAAAAGGAGAAAAGAGAGGAAGGGAGGACCAGAGGGAGGGAAGGAGGGAGAGAAGGGAGAGAGAAAGAGGAGAGAAAGGAGACAAAGAAAAAGGGAGGAGGAGAAAGAGAAAAAGAGAAGGAGAAAAGGACAGAATGTAGAAGAAAAAAAGGAGAGAAGAGAGGAAGGGAGGACCAGAGGGAGGGAGAGAAGGGAGAGAGAAAGAGAGAAAGGAGACAAAGAAAAAGGGAGGAGAAAGAGAAAAAGGGAAGGAGAAAAGGACAGAATGTAGAAGAAAAAAAGGAGAAAAGAGAGGAAGGGAGGACCAGAGGGAGGGAAGGAGGGAGAGAAGGGAGAGAGAAACAGAGAGGAAGATCAACAGAATGGACTTGAGTCTCTAGTGAGGAGCAGCCCTCCCATTACTCTGCTTCAGGACTTCGATGTATACTTGTCGATTCTCGCCCATTGATTACATCTGAAATGTACAGCAGACGCAGATCTCAGTTTAGATCTCGCCTTTTCCTTCCCTCGCATATATCAGATGTACTCGGGGACAGATCCGCTTCGCCCGCCCCTCGGCAGAAGGGAGGAGAAGCCGGTGTCAGCCGCTAAGCCCACTCAGGGTCAGGAGAGATGGGGGTGTGTGAGGGGGTGTTCTTTCCACCCGGAGCCAACTCCGAGGAAGGCGCCACTATCAGCCGGCTGCTACGAAGTAGCTGGATTCTTTCGAAGCCCGGGGCACTGCCCAACACCCAGAGAATTAGTTTTGGAGGTGCCCCTACGGGGACTCCGGGACTCCTCCCTGCGAGGGGAGGCCCTTAGTGTTCTACTCTCGGAACGTTTCTTAGAAGAGCCGCCATTTCCTACCCGGATGGTTCTGGAGGTTGCATCCGGTCCCTCGATAGAGGCGGGGCCGGAAGCGATGGTCGGGAAATAAGCCTTCCCTCACCCCCTAACCTCGCCCCGGAAGTCGCTTGGCGGAAGTATCATGGCGGCATCGGCACGCTGGAATCACGTGTGGGTCGGCTCGGAAACCGGGATCTTGAAGGGTAAGCTGGGTCGGGCCGGGCTGTAGAGGGAACCGGGGCCGGGTCGGGTCGGGACGCGGTGCTTAGCCCCGCACTCTTCCGCTGCAGGTGTGAATCTGGTCCGGAAGCAGGCGGTGAACTTCACGGAGGCGGCGGGCAGGCCCCGCCGCGAGGAGGAAGTGAGCGCGCTGTGTTGGGCCGACGCAGCCGAGAGCCAGGTGAGGGGCGGGGCGCCTCCCTCCACCTCCACGCAGCCTGCGGGGATGCCTCCCGGGAAGGGCTGGGGTCTGAATCCAGGGTCTTTTGCTACCGCTTCTTCTCCGGGACAGAGACCGTGCTTTCGAGCTGGAACTGTCCAGGACCAGCGGGGCAGGAAAAGAGTTGGGAGCCAGGTGGCGGGTAGAAGACATTGAACCCTGGGCCGAGCTCTTGATGTCTTATCCTAGTGAGAAGGCTGATGAAGAGCTTGCGAGGGCCCTCTCAGCCTTCGAAAGCTTATCTCAAGTCGTGGGCAGAGAGCCAGTCCCAGAGACGGGAGGCCCTAAGTTTAAATCTGGCCTCAGACACTTCTAGCTGTGTGACCCTGGGCAAATCATTTAACCCCCATTGTCTAGTGCTTATCGTTCTTAGAACCGATACTTAGTGTTGACTCTAAGGAGTTAAGGATTAAAAAAGAAAAACAAAAAGGGAAACTTATCCTACCAGGCTGGACCAGCTGGCTTGCCCTAGTGTAGCAAGCGTTAGAATTCCTGTAGAGTTTTGTATTTTAGATTTGAGCTACTTCTCTGACTTCTGTATTCTGTGGAACAAACCTGATCCTCGTCTCTGCCTTTAAAAATAGTTCAGCTTCTGCATTTGAAATGAGATGCTTAAGGGTTAAGCTTTCCTCTAAACACTGTTGAAGGAAACCCTGTCCCCCTGCAAGGTGGCAGGTGAACCATCTTTGTCAGTTTTATCTACTTCCCCTGCCAGTGAGTCCCAGTCAGTGACCTTGGGATGCAGCTGGAACCCATAAATTCCCAAAAGTATTCCTTAGAGACAAAGAGAGGTAATTTTCATCCCAGTGTGTGTGCTATGCCCACTTTCTTTAACATAACCAGCCATGAGCCCTGTGGTACTTGCTGGCTGGATGGATGATTTTTGTTCAATTCTTTGTTCTGTGCTTATAAAAATTAGTTGCACCTTTAATTCTGGGTCTTAGGCTAGAGATGGAGGCAAGCCATTGGCACGATTCTTGGGCTACTAATGAACCATAATCTTGTTTAGAGAAAGGAACCTCATTTCATTTTTTTTCTTAAATTTCACACGCAGCAGAAGCAGTTAGCTTCAAGAGTTTATTGATTACCTACTGTGTGCCAGACCCTGTGCTAGGTGCTGGGGATATAAATACACTAATAACAACTACATCAATAAATATTATTTGAATACTATGTAGTAATAATATGTATAATAAATAATTACATCAATAGTAACAGCATTTATAGAGTGCTTTAGGATTGACAAAGTACATAAAGTAGTTATGGTACATGGTTGTATGGGATGGAGCCAGAGCTCATGAGCTTTAGTGTTGGGGGAGAGGAAACCAACAGGAAAGGCTTGATAAAGAGACACTACCAGAAATCCAGGCAGTCAGTCAGTTGCCAGTTGACCTGAGGATGAGTGTTTTTGTTTCTAGCAACTATGTGAACTGTTCTTCATTGTAGAGAGAGACCCTGATCCGTGCTGAGGACCCATTTACAAAATCAGGCCCAGTCTTCCTACTGTGTGTTCAAATTGTCTGTGTTTTTCTCCAACCTAGGAGAGCTTTGTGAGGCCAGGAACCCTGCCATCTTAGCATGGCTTTATGAATTCTGTAGGCGTAGGTGCTTCAATGGGAACTTCCAAGATTCAGAGCCAGTTCTGCCTCCACATCCCTTACAGATTCTAATCGGCTGTGCCAACAGGACTGTGAAATCCTTCAGCACTGAGGAGGGCACGTTCTTGAAGAGCAGGTGCTGTCCAGGAGGAGAAGGGACTTTTCGGGGACTTGCAAAACATGATGGGTAAGGGCTCCCAACCTCTACCTTTTATTCCTCTCTTCAGTCCCATTCCTGGGTCCAAGTTGAGCAGTCTCCTCTACTCTCCTGCCAGCTTTGAGTTCAGTACTCCCCAGCCCTTTCCCCAAGCAGATCTTGGCTCAGGGCTTCCTGGCTCAGCACTTTAGTTTCCTGCTTTAGTCTCTGAACAACCCTGGCTGTGGGGGAAGCACTGGGAGCCCTTCTTAATTGAGCCAAGAAGTACAGGTGGGTGCCCTGGGTTTGAGCACTGAGCTTGCTTCCCTGCTGGAGCTCATTTGTTACCTCATGTTTTATCCTCAATCTCTTCCATTCTGAACTGCAGGTGCCTCATCACTTGTGTGGAGTCAGGGATTCTCCGTGTCTGGCCTGAGAACTCCTCTGAACATGTAAGGGCTTTGTTTTTCCTTTATTTACAAAAGTGGTTTTGGTGGTGGTTGTTGAGTTAGTTTGTTTCTTATAAGCCAGTGTCTAGATGTTGAAACAAAAATAAAGGATGTGGAATTTGTATAGAGTTCTAAATTACATAGCTTGATGTATGAGCAGCAACACTGTCCTTTGGGAGAGTTCTGTTACCCCTTCTGAATATGGTTTTCTTCAGTGCATTTTTCTGGATTCCATGGCTGTTCTCATTAAGGACATGATCATTAGATTCTCATTCTCTATGTGTTTGTTATTTTTTTTCAATTGGTACCCTCATTTGTCTTCTTGTTCTTCAAAGCTTACTTCTTAACATGCAGGCATTGGCCATGACTTTTTTTTTTTTTTTTTAACCTTTATCTTCTGTCTTAGAATTGATACTAAGTATTGGTTTCAAGTCAAAAGTGAGCTGAACAGGGGGCAGCTGGGTAGCTCAGTGGAGTGAGAGTCAGGCCTAGAGACAGGAGGTCCTAGGTTCAAACCCCGGCCTCAGCCACTTCCCAGCTGTGTGACCCTGGGCAGGTCACTTGACCCCCACTGCCCACCCTTACCAATCTTCCACCTATGAGACAATACACCGAAGTACAAGGGTTTAAAAAAAAAAAAAGTGAGCTGAACAGGCTGGGCAATTGGGGTTTAAACCCAGGATCACACACTGGCCAGATGTGAATCCAGGACTTCTAATCTCCAGGCTTGGCTTTCTATCCACTGAGCCACCTAGCTGCCACTATTCCATGATAAGTTTGTTCAGTCATCGGCACTTTTTGGTCATGTGGGTTTCCAATTTTTACTGTTACGAATATTTTTGCAAAGGTTGGTCAGTTCTTTTATGCCTATAACAAAGAAACAGGTTTCTTGTGCTAAAGCCATGTTTTTTTCAAAAAGATTCGAACAGGTCATAGTTCCATCAGCCTTGTTTCTTTTTTTAAAATAGAATTTTATTTTTTTATTTAACAAAATCTTTTATTTCCCTTCTATTTCCTCCTTCCCCAATACAGGTTGAGGGCAAAAAAAATAGGTAAACAAGCAAAACAGATTGTTATCTCCTTCATCCTGAGTCTGTCCCCTCTCCGTGAGATGAGCAGCTTGCTCATTATTGGTCCTCAGGGCTTTGGGTTGGTCTTTGCATTGAGCAGAGCTCTGAAGTCTTTCAGAGTTATTTTTCTAGATAGTACAGGGTGTGACTATACAAATTGTTCTCCTAGTTCTCATCTAATGCTATGTCCTAGTGTTGGAAGTGTTTCCTGGGCTTCTCTGGAATTATCCCTGTCATCATTTCTGAAGGCATGGTTGTGATCTAGTATATCCACATACTCTCATTTGTTCAGCCTTTCCATCCCCCATCAATGGACACTCCCTCAGTTTCCAGTTCCTTGCCACCAAGAGAGCCGCTATAAAGATTTTTTAACATCTTGAATTCCTTTCCTCTTTATTTGATCTCTTTGGGGTGTCATCGACCCATTTGTGGTTGAGTTCCAAATTGTTTTCCCAAAGGGCTGGGTCTAATCCATGGAAGCTTTTTGAGAGTTGGTGGTGAGGTGGGCAGCAGGCTAAGTTTGTCTTTGCTGGTTTCTGAAGAGAAGATTCAGGCAATGTTTGAAGATGGAAGTGAGGTTGGATCATAGTATTTCAAGGTAGAAGGGACTTGAGTCCAACTTTCTCATTCTATAGAACAAAGAAACAAACCCAGAGAGTAGACAAGATTTTACCATGGGCCCAGTGGTATTAGGTGGCTATTTAGACCCCAGGGTCTTGGATTCCAAATCAAATATGACCTCAGTTATACTCAGCTGCCTCTCCTA
The DNA here is from genome assembly GCF_016433145.1 of Gracilinanus agilis. Classification (NCBI taxonomy): domain Eukaryota; kingdom Metazoa; phylum Chordata; class Mammalia; order Didelphimorphia; family Didelphidae; genus Gracilinanus; species Gracilinanus agilis. The sequence continues at coordinate 286,185,287 of NC_058135.1, read as the reverse complement.
CTAACTGTCCTTTTTTATTATAAACAGTCATTGAAGATGAGCTTCTGCATTTGGGATGAGGCAAACCTTACCTTGGCAGCTAGGTGGTACAGTAGTAGTGCCAGGTCTGGAGTTATGAAGATCTGGGTTCAAATTCTGCCCGAGACACTTGTGAGCCATATGACACTGGACATGTCATTCAATCTTGTTTGCCTCAATCTCCTTATCTGTCAAATGAGTTGGAGAAGGAAATGGCCAACCATTCCAGGATCTTTGCTAGAAAAACCCTAAATGGGATCATAGAGAGTCAGAAAGAGCTTAACTGACTAAACAGTAAAGTTGATGATGATGACAGCCCTTACCTGGCAGGTTTCCTGTCTTCTCTGTAAAAGGAAGTAGATCTGACTTTTGGGGAGTCCATTTGAATTCTAAAATCTTGAGCCACCAGAAGGACTTCTTTCTCTCCTCTGTGTTCCTTTCTGTCCAGATCAAAGAGCTCAGTGTGGGCCCAAGTGTGTGCAAGATGCGTCAGGATCCTGATCGACCCCACATAGTGGCCACTGGTGGGAAGGAGAATTCACTAAAGGTGTGGGACCTGCAGGCATCATCTCAGGACCCCATATTCAGAGCCAAGAATGTGAGTGATGATATCTAGGTGAGAGAGGCAGGAATCTCTCAGGACAGTGTCGGAGTCACTGCTGGACAGGCAGAAATAGATCTGACTTAATGTGTTCCTTTCTAGGTCCGCAATGACTGGTTGAATCTCCGGGTTCCCATCTGGGATCAGGACATCCAGTTCCTTCCAGGCTCACAGAAGATCGTCACATGCACTGGACATCACCAGGTGAGAAAGCAGAGGTATTGCCCCTGGGGTTCACCTGGACTCAGTAGTAGCCCTGTGACACAGTCTTATTGTCCAGCATTTCTGCTGGTCCTAATTGCTGCCCATCTTGTCCATCATCTCTCATTCAGGCAATGAGCAGAAGAGAACTTCTTCTGTTTGCCATGCATTGTACTAAGATAAAATAGTCCCTCCTTGCAACAGGGAAACAAATTGTACACATACAAGTATATAAAAATAAAATAAAACAAAGGTCATTGAATTACAAGATAGTTAAGGAAGGGGGGGGGGACGGGACACCAACAACCAAGGAAGGCTTCCATGATCATAGGAGGAAAGCATTCCAGGTCTGGAGGATGGCTATGCCAATGCATTGAGATTAGAGATAAAGAATTCAGTTTTGGCATCAGTTTGTTGTTTCTGAAAAGGGCAGGGAATCTGGAGAGGTCTGGCTAATGGCAGCCAGATTGTGAAGAGCTTTAAAGGGCAAACAGGAGATTTGGTGTGATTCTTGAGGCTGTAGGGAGCATGGAGAGAGCAGAAACACTTTGGCAGACTGGGGAGGAATGATTGGGGAGAAACTTAAGGCAGGAAGACCAGGAAGGAGCCCCTGAGTGCAGTGGTACAGGTGAGAGAAGGAAGGAGTCAGATGGGAGATGTATTGGGGATATAGAAAAGGTAATATTTGAAGAAACAGTGTCAGATGAGTGTGGAGTCCAGGGTAGCAGTAGAATTAGGGTTAGGATTATTGCTCACTAATTATTAAAGGTTATTAATGCTCAAAGTTATGAATAATTAAGGTGTAAAGGTGGATATTAAACTTTATCCAAAATCCCTTTCATATGTTGTTGTTGATAAAAGCAGGCTGACTGCATTTAAATTGAGGTAAGATATGGAGTAGTTAAACTCTGGCAAATGACAAAAACTTTTTGGAGGCAGGTTACAAAAACAAACCTTATTTAATGTACTAAGGTTTAAAGAAAGAAGGATAGTAAATGGGGTTGAGGTAGAAGGTTCCCTAAAATCTATTTGGTGTACTAAGCCTTTTAAAAAAAATTTAAACCCTTACCTTCTATCTTAAAATCAATACTGAATATTGGTTCCAGGACAGAAAAGCAGTAAGGTCTAGGCAATGAGGGTTAAGTGACTTGCTCAGGATCACACAGCTAGGAAGTGCTTGAGGCCAAATTTGAACCCAGGACCTCTTGTTTCTAGGTCTGTCTCTCAGTCTCCTGAGCTACCTAGCTGCCCTCAGGGTTAGGATTTTTTTTTTTTTTTTAAAGTAATTCCTTTGGGAAAAAATAGGGGATTTTGGAAGAGGACAGAGTTTTGGGGAAAAGATATATGTTTTGGACATGTCAGGTTGGTAATACCTTTGAATATCTAGTTAGAAGTTCCCAGTAGGCAGTTGTTGAAGGACTGAGGAACAAAGGAGAGGGAAGGTGAATTCTAGATCAAGGAGTCTTCAGAGAGATAATAAAACCTATGGGAAGTCTGTGATCATAGGTTTATACCTCTAAAGCTGGGAGGGACCCTCTAACTTTTTTTAAAAATTTTATTTAATTGATTAATTAAGAAAATTTTTCCATGGTTACATGATTCACGTTCTTTCCTCCCACCCCCCCTCCCGTAACCAGTGTGCGATTTCACTGGGTTTTACATGTCATTGAGCAAGACCAATTTCCATATTATTGATATTTGCATTAGAGTGTTCATTTTGAGTCAGTATCCCTAATTATATCCCCATTGAACCATGTGATCAAGCAGTTGTTTTTCTTCTGTGTTTCTGCTTCCACAGTTCTTTCTCTGGATGTGGAGAGCAGTTTTTCTCATAAGTCCCTCAGAATTGTCCTGGGTCATTGCATTGCTGCTAGTAGAGAAGTCCATTATATTCAATTGTACCACAGTGTATCTGTCTCTGTGTACAATGTTCTCCTGGCTCTGCTCCTTTCACTCTGCATCAATTCCTGGAGGTTGTTCCAGTTCACATGGAATTCCTCCAGTTCATTATTCCTTTTAGCACAATAGTATTCCATCACCAACAGATACAATTTTTTCAGCCATTCCCCAATTGAAGGGCATACCCTTATTTTCCAATTTTTTACCACCACAAAGAGTGTAGCTATAAGTGTTTTTGTACAAATCTTTTTCCTTATTATCTCTTTGGAGTACAAACCCAGCAGTGGTATGCCCTTTGCGCATATTTCCAAATTGCCATTGAGAATGGTTGGGTCAATTCACAACTCCACCAGCAGTGCATTCATGTCCTAATTTTGCCACATCTCCTCCAACATTTATTACTTTCCTTTGCTGTTGTCATGTTAGCCTATCTGCTAGGTCCTTTAACTTTTTTTTTATAATTTTTATTTAATTTATAAATTTGTAACATTTCTCCATGGTTATAGAATTCATGTTCTATCCCTCCCCTCCTCCCACTCCTTCCCATAGCCCACACATAATTCCACTGGGTTTTACATGTGTCATTGATCAAGACCAATTTCCATATTATTGATATTTGCATTAGGGTGTTCATTTTGAATCAATATCCCTAATTATATCCCATCTACCCATGTGATCAGGCAGTTGTTTTTCTTCTGTGTTTCTGCTTCCACAGTTCTTTCTCTGGATGTGGAGAGCGTTCTCATAATTCCCTCAGAGTTTGTCCTGGATCATTGCATTGTTGCTAGTAGAGAAGTCCATTACATTCAATTTTACCACAGTGTTCCTCTAACCTTCCTTGACCAACCCTGAATCCTAGCTCGTGAGAAGCAGGCTTTGAATTTTGGTCCTTTGATGTCAAAACCACTGTACTATATTACTTCCTTCCTTGAGACTCCCTGGCTCCCCTTAAATCTTAAACTCCTTCACCTTGGACAACCCATCAAACATGAGTTTTTGTCTGAGACTGCTAAGCCTCATACACCATCATAGTTTAAGTTCTCTGTATCTGTGCCTACCTCTATTCTCCCATATCTGGGAAGATAATGTTTGTGACTTTTGGTTTTATGTCACCCATGTTTGCCCCAATCTCAGGAGCTATCTTATACGAGAGAAAAGTCAGCAAAGCCCAAGAACTGACCTGATTCAGTGCAGTGTTGGAAACCCCAAGACTCACCCTTAGTACAGAATTTGGGGATGGAGGATGTGTCTCATCTTCCACTTTGGGGCCAAGCTTAGTTTTTCTAGTTCTTTGGCGTTCCCCTTGTTGCATAGTTCATAGTTCTTCCCATTTATATTACTATAGTCTTGTGGGCAGTGGTATTCCTGTCTTGTCTTCCTCTGCATATTCATCACACTCATTTCTATAGTTCACTGCATTAATGGACCACAATATGTTCAGCCATTCCCCAATTGATGGGTATCTACTTTATTTTCCTTTCTTTGCTACCACAAAAATCATTGCTATAAATAATTGATAAGGAGCCATTATTTTTGTCAATGACTGCCTTGAAGTATATGTCCAGTAGTAGACTTTCTAGGTCACGTTTTTAGTCACTTCCTTAGCATACTTCCAGGTTGCTTTACAGAATGGTTGTATTCAGCTCTACCAACAGTGTGTTGGTATGCCTTCTTCGAACATTGACTGTTCCCTTCTTTTGTCATCTTTGTCTACTTGCTGGGTATAAGGTGAAATTTTGGGGGTTTCGGGGTTTGGTTTGTATTTCTCCTCATTGGTAACTTGGAACATTCTTTTCTGTAGTTGTGAAATAGCTAGCAGTTCTTTTGTGAAGTTTGTTCCTATCTTTTGACTACTTACCTGCTGGTGGATGGCTTTTTTTTCTGTTTTTTTTTTTTTTAATAAATATTTTGAAATTAATCTGTCCTCCTGTTACCCACCTCCCCCAAGTACAAATTTTTGGAGAAACTAAATTGAAATTGGGCCTGTATGGCCAAAAATAATAGCTAGAATTTATATAATGCTTTAATGTTTTCCAAAATGTTTTCCAAACATCTAATTTTTCCTCACAACAAATCTTGGGAAGTAGGTGCTTTTATCTCCATTTAAAAATGAAGAAAATGAGGCAGACAAGGTTAAGTGGCATATTTGGGATTACATTTGAACTCAGGTCTTGGGCCCAGATCTCTACTGCACCCCTGGTTATCTCTCTGCATTTTAAATTCTATGTCAGGAGGTAAGTGGTATATATCATCTTCATTCTTTTGGATTAATGGTTTATTATTGATCAAAATTCTAAAATCTTTCAAAGTCATTTTTATCTGTAATATTCTAGAAATATTATCTAGTTCTGTTCACTTTGAATCAGTTCATAAAAGCCTTCCCAGTTTCCCTCAGAACTGTCCATTTTATTATTTCTCTTGTGCTATCCTCTAATAGATTTAGAATCCACAGTTTGGCCATTCCCTATATAGGACAACATCTCAATAGTTTCTAATTCTTAACTACCATGAGAAGAGTTACTGTAAATATTTTTGCACATATAATTTCTTCTCTCTTTAATTTCTTTGGGATATAGGGCTAGTAGTGGTATTGCTAGTTTAAAGGGTATGCACAGTTTGATAACTTTATGGCTTTGTTTTTTTTTTTTAAACAAAAATTTAAATGTGTTTTGGTTCATATATCCAAACTGAAATCTTATCTTTTCTCAAGTTAGCTATGGAATTTTTCTTCAAAGCTATTAAACAACAAAAAAAAAAGTTTTCCTAGACAAAGGTGCTGATAAAATTCTGTATTCCATGTCCATCATGCAGATAAATGCTTCTTGCTTCATCATTACATGGATTCAGTGATGTTCCTGGCAATTCTATTTTCCTTTTGGACAAGAATTCAGGAAAAGTTCAGTATACCTATGCTGCACATGAGGCTGATCCTTGTCCATCACTGCCATGGCATCCTCAAGGGTCTCCAATACGATCTTAGTTATACATTGCTTTTCCTAGAATTCCACAGATAACATATATGTTCCCTGTTTTCCTGTTTCCCCTCAGACCATTTATTATTTTCTCATCTTTCCCACTGATAGGTGTGAGATGGATCTTCAAAATTGCTATAGTTTGCATTTCTCCAATTACTAGTGATTTTAAACTTCTTTTTAAAAAAAATGATTGTTAGCTTTTATTTCTTGCTTTGAAAAATGTCTGCTTGTATCCATCAACTGTTGATCTATTGGGGAATGGTTCTAATAAATTTGAATCAATTCCTTATATATCTGGGAAATGAGACCCTTATCAGGGAAACTTGTAAAGATTGTTACCTGGTTATGTGCTTCTCTTCTAAATTTTACATTAGTAAAAAAAAATTTTTTTAACCCTTACTTTCAGTCTTGGAATCAATACTGTTTTGGTTCCAAAGCAGAAAAGCAGTAAGGGGGCTAGACAAATGGGGTTAAGTGACTCATTTGCTATCACCCAGCTAGAAAGTATCTGAGACCAGTTTTGAACCCAGAACCTCCTATCTCCAGACTTGGCTGTCTATTCACTGAGCCTGTTAGCTGCCGCCTCCTCATTCCTTATAACAGTAATATTTCACCACAATCATATACCCAAAACTTATTTAGCCTTTCTTCATTTCCAATTCTTTGCTACCACAGAAAGAGGCACTATAAGTATTTTGCACAAATAGATTTTTTTCTTTTTCTTTTTTTTTTTTAATCTCTTTGGAATACAGCACTAGTAGTAGTCTTCCTGAGTCAGAGAGTATACAGAGTTTTATAGTTCTTTGGACATAATTACAAATTGCTCTCCAGAATGTTTGGATTAGTTCCCAACTCCAACAACAGTGCATTAGTGTCCCAATTTTCTACACCCCCTTCAACATTTATCATTTTCCTTTTCTGTCATCTTAGCCAATCTGATAGGTAGGTGATACCTCAGAATTGTTCCAATGTGCATTTTTCTAATCAGTAGTGATTTAGAGCCTTTTTCATATGAATATATCTTTGATTTCATCTGAAAACTACCTTTATACATTTTATATTTATCAACTGGGAAAATTTGACTACGTTCTTTATATACTTGAGAAATGAGGCTTTTATCAGAGAAACTTGCTGTAAAAATTTTTTCCCACTTTTCTGCCTTCTATCTTGGCTGCATTGGTTTTGTTTGTGCAAAACTTTAATGTAATAAAAATTATCCATTTTGCATCCTTTATAATGTTCTCTGTCTCTTGTTTGGTCATAAATTCTTCCCTTATCCATAGATAGGATAAGTAAAACTAGTCCGTGCTCCCCTAATTTGTTTATGTATAAATCATGTACCCATTTTGACCTTATCTTGGTATAAGGCGTGGTGAGGTGTTAGTCTCTACCTAGTTTCTCCCAAACTGCTTTCCAGTTTTCTTGGTGAGTTTTTATTCCAAAGGGTGGGATTTTTGGTTTTCAGGCACTAGACTACTCTGGTCATTTATTGCTATGAATTATCTACTCAGTCTGTGCCACTGATCCACCTCTGAATCTGGAATAGCTAGTTCCAGATTGCTTAGATGATCACCAGTGTGCAATACAATTTGAAATCTGGTGCTGCTAAGCTGTTTTATTATTAATCTGATTTAATCTATTTATAGTCTTCAGTACATTGAGCACTGTACATTGCTGGGATAAACCCCATCTGGGCATGCTTCAGTTCATTTAAGATTTCATTGGTTGGTAGAGTTTTCCTTTTCTGTTCTCTCCTTTGCTTAGGCAGATGAGAAAAGGTACCCTATTTTATTATGATTGCAAGCAACTTGTGAAATATTAGAATTATTCTCTGAATATTTAATAGAATTTACTTGTGAATCCATCTGATCTTGGAATTGTCTCTTTGGGAATTCATTTATGGCCTGTTCAGTTTCTTTTTCTATGTTGGAGCATTCAGGTGGCACCAAAGTGGAATTAGGAAGGCCTGAGTTCAAATTCAGCCTCATTTACTAGCTGTGTGACTCTGGCAAATCACTTCATACCTTGCCTCAGTTTCCTCAACTATAAAATGAGGATAAAAGTTGCACCTACCTCGCAAGGATTGTTGAGGATCAATGAGTTAATATTAGTAAAATTGTTAATGCAGTGCCTGGTGCATAGTGAACATTTGCTTGTTTTCTTCCTGTCTCTAAACAAATCTTGTTCTTTAGATGTATTAGATCAGCAACCCTCCTCTCTGCATTTTCTAATTCTTTCTCCTAATTAGTGATGGTGAACCTATGGTCCCAAAAATGGCATGGAGAGCGCTCTCTGTGGGCACTCAGCTGTCTTGACTATCCCTCTTCCCCTCCCCCCAACACACAGTTTGTTATAGAAAGGCAAAGGGACTCCAGCAGAACTGTTCCCTTCCCCCCTCCTCTTCACCATGCCCATGTACATTTTTTACATCCCTTTTTCCTCTGCTCAGCAGTCCACTGGGAGTGCTTTCTCTCTTCCCTGTGTGGGGTAGGAGGGGGTAGCAGCAAAGTACTTGGTCTGGGGGGATGGGGGAGTGGCAGGGCCCAGCACTACATCTCTAAAAGGTTCACTACCATTGTCTTAGATCATTGATTCCCAAAGTGGCTGCCACCGCCCCTGATGGGTGCTGCAGTGATCCAGGAGGGAGGGCGGTGATGGCCACAGGTGCATTTATCTTTCCTATTAATTGCTATTAAAATTTTTTAAAAAATTAATTTCCAGGGCGCTAAGTAATATTTTTTCTGGAAAGGGGGTGGTAGGCCAAAAAAGTTTGGGAACCACTGGACTAGATCATCATTTCTTAGCCTGGGATCCTTGGACTTGTTTGATAATTTATTTAAGAATAACCTTAATTATATAATCCTGTGTATTCTATTTTATTCCTTTAAATATCTTATTCTGACAGGGGGTCCAGGCTTCTCTGGACCCTTAGAGAAATTCATGAGCTAAAGAGTAAAGAATCTCTGCCCTAGACTGACAGCATTTAGACAATGTGAAGGTTAGGGAATTAGGAGCCCAAGCTGTGTGGACCTAATCAAATCTTTTTCTTTGATCCTCGGCCTCTTTACTGCATATTGCCTTCAATCTGAAACTATGCTTATGACATTCAAGGCCTTCTAAAGGCTGGCCTGCCTCTGCCTGTTCCCTCTGGTCACCCAAGAAGAACTCTTCAGTCCTTCAGAACTGGTAGAAATTCAATCAAGAATTGTTCAGAGGTTGTGGTCCTTGGTGAGCCTCCAGGTTTTCCTGTCTAGACTTGTTCTGCCCACCTAGATTAGCTCCACTTTGGAATGAGCCCATCTCAACTGCAGAGGTTGGGACGACTAAATTTGCAGGCTAAAAGACCAGAGCTCACCGATCACTTTCTGTTTGATGGAGAGTCATTAGCATTTATTGGTGTGTGAGTTTATCTCAAGATGGGTGTAGAGGAAGGTGGGCCAGACAGATTCTTGAGTTCTTGGAAGATCTTAGAGAGGACTGAATGGGGTCAACTTCTCCCTCTCTAGTCCCTTTTACAGGTGAGGAAACCGATGCTGCTGCCCAGAGAAGGGGAAGGGGAAGGGATTTGCCCAAAGACATAAGGTAGCTCTGTCTCCAGCTCAAAGTTTACAGTCTGGCCCCAACCACCTGTCAGGCCAAGGCTCTTTCCACTCCCATGTTAAGATCCCAGTTTCCTTTCAGGTCCGAGTGTATGACTTGGCCTCCCCACAGCGGAGACCTGTGCTGGAAACCACTTATGGAGAATATCCCCTGATGGCAATGACCCTTACTCCAGGGGGCAAGTGAGTAATGGGGGGCAGAGGTCTGGGGGAGGGAGGAGTCTTGAAGAGCAGCTCCCATTAATTTGTCTGCTATCTGGTCTCTCCGTAGCTCTGTGGTGGTGGGGAACACTCATGGACAGTTAGCAGAAATAGACATTCGGCAAGGTGAGTGAGTATACAGGGAGGATGAGGACAGAGGGAAGGAGCAGCCTCTCGGCCCTTCTGATTACCTTCCCTGAAATGCTCCCCACTGCCCAGGGCGCCTGGTGTGCTGCTTAAAGGGTCTGGCAGGCAGTGTTCGGGGGCTGCAGTGCCATCCAACTCAACCCATTCTCGCTTCCTGTGGCCTGGACCGAGTACTACGAGTACACAGACTTCGGGAACCTCGAGGACTGGAGCACAAGGTGACCCTCCCTTCTCCCCCCAGCCACCCCCTCCACATCCCACCCCTGTCCTATTCGTTCCCATCTGTTCCTGGTGGGAGGAAGGACCTGCTGCTCCTCCCCCATTCTCACTCCAGTCTCCCAATTGTCTCCTTTAGGTTTATCTCAAGTCAAGGCTGAATTGCCTCCTCTTGTCAGGCAGGGACAACTGGGAGGTAAGAACACCATGGAGTGGAGTAGTGGGCTGCCATGTTTCTTGTGGCCCTTCCACTGCCTGTGCTCTGGGGTGCTGGTGCTGGGCTGAAAAAATGACACCGTCAGAGCTCTGATCTCCAGAGCCCAGCACGAAGCTCCTGTGCTGCACTAGGTTAGGGACACAGCTCACTGCCCCAGGGTGAGAGTAGTCAGCAGAGTGCCCTGGAGCCTAGATGGGCCCCCCCCCCAAGGGGAATGCAGGAGTCGAGCCCATCTCAGCCTTGTAGGGATCAGGGTTGAGGTCTGGGGTTCCCTGAGCTTAGATGTGCACCCTCAAGGGAAGGCTTTTAGGCCCTGGGACCACTAGTCCAGGGGTGCAGAAGGATCAGGGTTGGGGTCCAGGGGCCCCTGAGCCAAGATGCGGATGGAGTTTTTTTTCCTTTTAGGAGATTAGAGGGTTTTGCCAATGCCTCTGCTGTTTTCCCATAATCCTTGCTCTGCTCCCCAAAAAGGAGGCAAACCCCTCACAGGTCCCTTTTCACTCACCAGGATGAGCCCCGGGAGCCTGCCCCAGGCCCTCCTGAAGAAACAGAGACGGATGAGTTGTGGGCTTCTCTGGAGCCTGTGGTGTCAACTGCTGGAGCCAAGAGAAAACAGGGGGCTCCGGGAGCCCAGCCTGGGGGGAAGAAGAAGCGCCTGCAGAGTTTGGGTGCCCCAGCACCCCTAGCTCCCCCTTGTAAATAAAGAAGTCACTACCCCTCTATGACCTTGTCTCTTAGGGAAACCGACTGCCTGGTCCTTGGGAACGCCCCAGCCTGGGGTCCCTGGCGCGCCCCCCCCTCCCGCTGGGGGGAGGGCTCTGACGTCACAGAAGCCAGGGAGGAGGGCGGGGCCGGGCCGGGCGGTGGCTGCCGGACCTCAGGCCTGTGGTGGGGTCATGGGCTGTATCAGGTCCAAGACTAAGAGTGCCAATGCCATAGACAGGATGGATGCGGAAGGTAGGGAAGGTAGGGTTGGATGGGGAGCCTGGCTGCCCTGGGGCCAAAGGGGTGGACACCTTGGACAGGATGCAGGGGAATTACCGGTAAAGGGATGGTCTAGGGACCTGCTGGATGCACTGTATGGATGCCCCAGATAGGCAGGAACGATGGCCTTGGGGTCTGCATTAATATAGGGATTGCAGCGCAACCCGACAGCCCACCCACCCCCCGTGTGTAGAAAGGAAGGAGCTGCACAGTTCAGGTACCCGGTGCGCAGGAACCAGGCTTGGCTTAGGTGTGCAGAGAGGAGGTGTTGGAAATGCACTGCGGTGTGGGTGTCTGTTTAGGATCCCCTGACCAAATATGCAAACCCTCGAGTCCAAATGTGTACCCTCGACGGGTAGAGCCAGGCCCGGCCCAACCTAGGTGTGCAGGAGGGCGCCAGCACCGGGCTGAGGGGTCAGGGTGGGAGTCGGCGCCTCCTCGAGCCCAGCCCTTCCCGCCCCCTCCCTACGCCGCAGGACGCCGCGACAAGAAGGAGAAGTCCAACGAGAGCTTGATCATCACCGTGCTCTGGAGGCGCCTGTCCCTGTTCAGTCGCCGGAGCTCCGCGGGCAAGCAGTCGGTGATCGCCAAGGCCAACACGGACTATCGCCCCGGCGAGCCCGCGCACCAGGAAAATCCCACGGACATCTAGGGCCTATGACCCCGGCCCTGCCCCGCCCCGCCCCGCCCCCCGAGAAGAGAATAAAAGTAGCGACCCGGAGCCCACAGATGATGCCTGCCTCGCTTTCGGGGGGGTGGGGGGCGGGCCAGGGCGCGGCGCCTCAGTTTCCCTTTGGCGCTACGGGAGGACCCGCAAATCCCTTTAAGGATCTTCGGGAGGCGGAGATAGGTAGCCCAAGGGGGTGTGGCGCTGTAGGGTCCCACGGGGAGGAGGCGTGGCCCGGGCGGGATTAAGCAGGCGAGGAGGCGTGCCTGGTGGTGAGGAGGGGCGTGATCAGGAAGCCTCCTGGGGTGAGTGGGCGTGACCCATACTGTTGCGGTGGGGGCGTGGTCTCCGGCGCCGGCGAGGGGGCGTGGCGGCGCACTGCCGTCATTGGGGGGCGGGGACACGCCTAGGTGACGTGTCAGCCTCTGGTTTCTGGTCCGGTTTCTCTGGCTCGGTCCCTGGGGAAGAACATTATCAGCCCGGGCGGCGGAGGCGGCGGCAGCAGGCAGCAGTGCGGAGGTAGGAGATTGCCCGGATTAGACTGGGGGAGACGGTGGGGCCGAGGGCGGTCGGCTCTCGGTGGGGCGGGGATGGTGGGGGGACGACGACCGACTCCCGGAGACCAGAGACTCCTGCCGGTCCAGCCGCTTGTGAACGATGTCGCCCCGGCCCAATCAGAGCGCGTCATGGTGTGAAAGATGGTGGTGGAAGCCAATCGCTGCCCGAAGCCGCGGAGGGGGCGGGGTTTGTTTTGGGGCGGGACTTCCTATGTCGGATAAACATTTTGGAGGGTACCCCTGAGCCGCGTCTGGATCTCCTGGGATCCCCAGAACAGAGTTCCTTCTGCTCTTTACCCGTGAGGCCCACTCTAGCCCCCCTTTCCCCTTACTCTTGCCCCTCTATTTTCGCCCCCTCCCCCACTCTCCCTCTGCCCCGCTAGTCACTTCCCACATTCTCCCCTCTGGTCACTTCTCCCTCTCCCTTTTGAACCTCCCCATTCTCCTTTCTTCATTTCTCCCCTTCCTCCTTCTCCGTTCCCCTCCCAACTTCTCCCCCCTCTTTTGTTCCTCTCCCCATTCTACTCCTTCAGCCCCTTTCCCCTCTCTTCGACTCTCCTCCCATTTTCATTCTTCTTTAGCCTTCCCTCATTCTTCTTAATTCTCTTCTCTTCCTCCCCTCTTCCCCGATTTCTTTCTTCCTTCCTTCAGGCCTCCCTCGTTCTTCTTCCTCCTCTTTTCTGTCTCTTCCCTGTTGCCTTTGTCTCCTTTCTCCTATCCTTCCCCTTCTCTCATCTCCTTTCTCATTTCATTTTCTCACTGTCCTTTCCCTTCTCTTCTGGTTCCTTTGTGTTCTCCCTTCTTTCTGTTCTTCCAAATTATCCTCCCCCTTTTACTTTTTCTTCTGACCTCCTCCCTTCTGGCTCCCTTCTCCCCAGTCTCCTCTATTCCCCATTTGCCCAGCTAAGGTGAGATGGAGGAGCTCTAAGTGGTGAGAAGACCTGAGTTAAAAGCCAGTTTTGGAAACTTTTGTGTGACTCTGAACAAGTCACTTACCTTTAGTTTGCCTCAATTTCCTCATCTGTAAATTGAGGATAATAATAGCACCTGTGAGGATCAAATGAGCTGATAGTTGAAAAGTGCCTAGTGCCAGGCCCATAGGAGGCCCTAAAGAAATGCTTAGTACCTCTTTTTCTTCTTCCTCCTGGATCCTGCTTTCTCTTCTTCCCTTCCCTTCTCCCTTCTCCATCATCTCCTTTCTTCTGTTTTGGCTTTATCTTTGTCTTTTCTTTCTCCAGATATCTTCTCCCTTTCTCCCTTTGGCACCGTACAACACAAAAATCTTGAACGTGGAGTGACAGCCTCGGTGTTTAAAGGGCCATCGATGTGACCCCGGCAAGTCATTTACCATCTGTGTGGTCCCCCAGCCCCACACTGGGCTGTCTGATTCATTTTCCTCAAACTTTCCCAACTTTTCTGAATTCTCCTTTCTCCATTCTCCCTTCCCCTACCTCTCCTTGTTTTCTTTATTTTCTTGGCCCTTTTCATTATCCTACTTTTTCTTTTCTTGGGGTTAGTTTGAGGGTAATGTGAGGAGGGAGAGAGGACTTAGGTCTAGCATCTTCTGTCTCTCCCACTCTTAAGTCAAAAGGGACAAGAAAAGGGAAAGTACCTGTAGATAGGTCAGGGATGTCTGAATGGCCCCTCTGCCTCAAAGAGCCTGAGTGAGTTAATGAAAAGAATCCTGGGTTCCTATCTTGATTTCTCTGTTACAGTGTGATCTGACAGGTCAAGTTTCAGCCTCCATTTCCCTATCTGTAAAAAGAGACCAAGAACCCTACACATGTTTCCTCCCAGGGTTCTCCTGAAGTTCCAAGCCACTCTAGAATGGGAGCTTTTCTTCCTGCCCTTCCATCTGTCTCCCAGATTGAGTTCTAGTATGAACTCTTTTCCATGCCCCAGGATGCCAGAATTAAATGTGGGAATGTCTTTAGTCTTTTCTTGTCCTGCCAGATTGGAGGTGGAAAGGCAGGAGAGCCAGTTGGGAACATTGTGGGCTAGGGGAGAAGGGGAGTGATAGGGAGATAGAGGATAGAGAGTGATGGTCTGCCCTCTACAACAGTCCGAGGTTATGCGTCTAAATGAACACGAGGAAACGCTACGGGTCTAAGAACACGGATCAGGGAGTCTACCTGGGTCTCTCAAAGACACAGGTGCTTCCCCCTGTAGCAGCTGGCAGTGGCAGCGGCGGAGGCGGCAGCACCCCCACCACCACCACTACGCCCCCTTCATCAGGTCCCCCTCCTGACACCATGTCCTGTCGAGACCGAACTCAGGAGTTCCTGTCTGCCTGCAAGTCCCTGCAGAGCCGGCAGGTAAGGGAGACACCATAGGGCTCAGAAAAGGGTGGTCTCTGTACCTGGGGAGGAGTGGTGTCCCCATAGGATAACCCGATACCCTGGTTTCAGAAAGGAGAAGTTCAGGAACCTCTCTTCCCCCCTCCTCCAGTGACCCAGAGGTTACACAAAGTTGGCTCTGAAGATACAGGAATTGTATGATAGACAAAGGGAGAGGCTGTCCTACATTTAAAACACCCTACCTGGAGAACTTGGCACATATGATGACAGCTGTGCCCAGTACCTACTGTCCAAGCCTCGTCTGCCACTCTTCCTACGGGGTTAGGCTTTGAGATCTATAAGTTAGGGAGAATGAGGGAGTGGGGTAAGGGACACTCCCGCCCCCTAACCTCCAATAGAACAACAGTCTACTCGAGAGCTTGAGGAGCAAGTGGGGGGGATTCTTCAGAAGAGTTCACTTCCCAATGTTGTCTTCCAGAATGGGCTCCAGACAAATCGGACGACAGCTCTCAGTGCTGTCCGGCAGCGCAGTGAGTTCACTCTTATGGCCAAGTAAGTGGGGAAATGACTGTGCCATCTTGGGACCTTGTGTGTGGAAAGCACTGGGGGTATGTGAGAGGCCTGGCCCTCTACCCATCCATTCCCTTTGTGTTGTTGACTCCTCCCTCCTCTGTCTTAGGCGCATTGGGAAGGACCTGAGTAACACTTTTGCCAAGCTGGAGAAGCTGACCATCTGTGAGTCCCCCCAGGGGTTAGCGCTTTCTTTCAGTCCAACACTAAGTCTCTTAGAGGCCCGCTATTTGGGGTTCTGTGGTTCCCAGGATAAAGAATGACAGTCCTTAAAGTTAAAATAGGATTGAGCAAGTCAGACAGGGTGTGATATAGTCCTCAGGGAAGTTCCTTTCTGGCTGTTATAAACCTATTATCAGTGTTCACCCAAATTTGGCTTTAAGGTGATGACCTGGAGAAGTGGGGGACAGGGACATCAGGTTGGGCAAACTGGCCCATGGAGGAAAAGGGGTGGGGGGCAAGCCAAAAAGGCATATGGATAGGCCTCAAAAGTAGCCTTTACTTTTTGCCTGGAAGAAATAGGAATAACTCATCTTACAAAAAAAGTCTTATTTTATTTTTATTTTGACCAATTACGTGTAAATAACAAGTTTCCACATAAGTTTTCATCCAAATTGTCTCCCACTCTCCTTCCCTTCCTGGAGCTGGCAAGCAATTTGATCCTGGGTTCCATGTGTGTTATCATGCAAAACATATTTCATATCCATTTTTGTGAGTGAATAATCTTATAAAACCAAAACCCCAAAACATATCCAAATAATTATTTATACAAGTGAAAACTTGTATGTTTTCCATCTGCATTCCGACTCTATTAGTTCTTTCTCTAGAGGTAGATAACATTCTTTGTCCTAAGTCCTTCAGAATTGTCCTGGATCATTGTATTGCTGAGAGTTGCTAAGTCTTTCACTATTGATCATCCCCCCCAGTATTGCTGTTACCATGTACAACATTTTCCTGGTTCTGCTTATTTCACTCTGCATCAGTCCATGAAGGTCTTTCTGGCTATTTCTGAAGTTACCTGCTCATTGTTTCTTAGAGCAAAATAGTATTCCATCACAATCACATACCGCAACTTGTTCAGCCATTGCCCAATTGAAGGACATCCCCTTAATTTCCAATTCTTTGCTGCTACAAAAAGAGCTGCTAGAAATATTTTTGTACAGTCAGGTCCTTTCCCATTAAGATGTCTCTTTTAACTTCTTTGCTGTATGCTAGCCAGGCAGTAGGACTGAAAGAGAAAGACCCTGTCCTTGATCTTACATTCCTTGGGGTGGGGGGGGGATTGAGGATTTACCCAGAGACATAAACAGTGATGAGGAGCTTGGCTTAGGGGAGGGAGGACTCTTAGAAGTAGTGGCCCTTATTGAGCTAAACTTTTGAGGAGTCTGGGGGCCTAAGAGATAGAGCTAGAGGAGGAAGAGAATCCAAGCACCAGAGGGGAAGGAAGATGGAATAGCCTTCTGCATCACCTATGTGTCTCGGTGGATGGAGCACAAGGCCTGGAGACAGGAGGACCTGGGTTCAAATCTGCCTTAGACACTTAGCCTCAGTTGCCTGATCCTTGTAAGAGAGAAAGTAAAGGTTAACAGAAAAACCAAAGAAGATGGAATGACCTTCTAGAGAAAATCAGAGGGAATGAGGGAGGCTGTGGGGCAAATCCTCTTGAAGAAAGATGAGGGAATTTGTGTTTTGTGCTAAAAGTAGAGATGATGCCATTGAAGCTTATTGGGCAGAGGAGTGCCATAACTGCATTTGGGCCAAAGGTCTCAGTGGTCACTTGGTACCTGTGTGTGTGGGGGGGTGGACTGGAGAGAGGCGGTCCCAAGGCCCCTAGGGAGGCCAGAAGGATGGCCAGACATGGGAGAGGTGTTGAGAAGGTAGCCAGCCATGCTGTGGGCTTTGGGTCAGAGGAGATGAGGGGAGGCTGAAGCAGCCCAGCTTGCCCAGAGGGTATAATAGCAGGAAAGAAGGCTTGCAAGGTGAGTGCCAGATGCCTGGAAGGGGGCCCCTGAAGCCCAGGTTAGAGGGATGGTGCTTGCCTTTGGTTTTAGGCCAGAGAGAACCAGTGGAGGGATCATTGCAGTGACCTGACTCTGTCATCAGTCCCCCACAATCTCTCCTCTGCACCTCACAGTGGCCAAGCGGAAATCCCTATTTGATGATAAGGCCGTGGAGATTGAGGAGCTGACCTACATCATCAAACAGGTGAGCTCACTCTGCTTCCAGAGTCTGCTCCTTCTCCCTGGATCCACTGGCCCTTTGAGGGAGCCGGAGGGGGGCCACTGCTCACTTGCTGGGTCACGGGGGACCAAATCCCTTCTCTTTCCACTCTGGTCTCCTCCTCTGTAAAATAAGGAGCTGGATCAGTGGTCTCCAGGGTCCCTTCCAGCTCCAGGCCATCGGCTGCCCTCATTTTTCAGAAGAGGAAGCTTTGCCCAAGGTTCCAGAGGGTCTAGCATTCTGTGGTCTGCTGCCTCTGTTCCCCCTCCCCACCCTCCATTTACTGCCCTAGTAACAGTTCTAAGACAGAAGGGCAAGGATGAGGCAATGGGGGGGTCAGCCAGCCAGGAAATGTTGGAGGCCAGATTGGAACTCTTCCTGGCCTGGTTCTGTCCATCCCGTGCCCTTCAGCACCCCATGTGTCTGCCGCCTTGTCAGGTCCATTCTAGCCTCAGCAGCCCAGGATGGGGGGATTCCCGAGCCCAGCTGGAGGCCCCCTGGGGGCTGCCTTTTGGTGGCTCCCATTTCCCCCTTGCTCAGGAATGGAGGAGGGGGCTGTGGTCCAGGTGCTAGGTCCCCTTCACCCCAACCTCTGCCTTTGCTCTCTCCCACTAGGACATTAACAGCCTCAACAAGCAGATCGCACAGCTTCAGGACTTCGTCAGGGCCAAGGGGAGCCAGAGCGGGCGCCACCTGCAGACCCACTCCAACACCATCGTGGTGTCCCTGCAGGTGTGGCCGAGGGGAGCGAGCGGGGGGCGGGCTGTGGTCACTGCGGGTGCTCACGCCTCCTGTTCTCTCTCCTAGTCTAAGCTGGCTTCCATGTCCAATGACTTCAAATCTGTTTTAGAAGTGAGGACAGAGGTGAGGAGCCAGGAGCCCAGTTCAAATGGGAGGTGCGGGGGGGTGGGGCGCGGCCCAGTGGGGTACCTGGGGTACCTGACCTTCCTCCCCCAACCCCCCAGAATCTGAAGCAGCAGAGGAGTCGTCGGGAGCAGTTTTCCCGTCCGTCCGTGGCAGCTCTTCCCCTTGCCCCCAACCACCTTGGTGAGTTGTCTGCTCCGAGCCTGGGAGGACCCAGGCGGGGTCAGATCCCTGGCCTAGGATCCACCCTGCAGAATCAATGCCTGTCAGCCACCTTGTACCAGGGACCCAAAGGCAGGCGAGAAACAAGTCCCTCCTCCTCCCATAGAGCCTCCCTTGGTGGACTGTGGACTGAGTGAAATCTGGTCCAAGTTATTTTAGGGGAGGCTCCAGCAATCTGCGGGGCCCGTGGAGCATAGGTAGTAGAGGGGAGCACCAGCCAGGCCAGAGCAGGAAGAGGCTTGCTGGGGGCCTGCCACAGGGGAGGCAGAGGCTGCCCAGGAGCCCTGGCCTCAGGGAGGCCAAAGAGCTGGGCTTGGAAGATGGTGAAGAAGAGCACATAAGGAGGCAGAGAAGGGAGCCCGGGCTGTGGGGCTTTCCTGGACACCCCTTGAGGGCTCATGTGTCCCCAGAGACTTGTGCTGAAGGGAAGGGAATAAGCAGTTAGGGAGCTCCTACTTCATGCCAGGCACAGGGCAGCTGGTGGCACGTTGGATGGAGGACCTGGGCTTAGAGTTTGTTTGGGGCTAGGTCACAGGAGTTAAGTGACTTACCCAGGATCAGCCAGCTAGGAAGTAGCTGAGGCCAGATTGGAACCCAGGACTTCCCATCTCAGGCCTGACTCTCTATCCATAGTGCTACCCACCTGTCCTGGTTTTAATTCCATCCTTTTCAGCAGCCTTTAGCTCATGGCTCAGGGATTCACAAAAACCCATCACTGCAGTTACTGGCATAATTACCACCTCCAGCAGTACTGAACAGCCCTCAGGAACTTGCAGCTGTCCCAATGTGACTCTTTCGAGTTCAAATCAGGGCTCAGGCACTTCCCAGCTAGGTGACCCTGGACCAGTCACTTTACCTTGTTGGCCTCAGTTTCTTCATCTGACAAATGAGCTGGAGAAGGAAATGACCAACTGCTCCAGGATCTCTGCCAAGAAAACCCCCAGTGGGGTCATGGAGTGTTGGGCATGACTGAGAACATGCCAGGCCCTGAGCTCAGGGCTTTCCTGTTTCCCCATTTGGTCCCCATGGCAACCCTGTGATGTAGGGGTTGTTTCTTCATTTTTCAGTTAAAGAAACTGAGGCAAATGGGTTAAGGGACTTGCCCAGGGTCCCTCAGCTGGAAAGAGGAATGTTTGTTGAACTGATTTCAGCTCCTTTCTCTTCCTGCAGGGGGGGGCGCCGTGGTATTAGGGGCCGAGCCCAGGGCTGCTGGGGATGTGGCCATCGACATGATGGACTCGAGGACCAGCCAGCAGCTGCAACTCATTGATGAGCAGGTGGGTGTTCGGGTTTAGGCCAGGGCAGGGAGGTGCCCTCCGTCCATGAGCGTCTCCAGAGATCCATTCACTTCTCGAGCTTGATCCATCTCTGTGCCAGGCACTGGGCACATAGACAGTGATCTGAACCAGGCTCTGCTGGCCAGGAGACTCCCGGGTGGTGGGGGGCTCTGCGCCAGAGGGGATGAGCTGTGATCCTTGGTGGCAGGGAGGAGGGGGCCTGCTCAGGCCTTGCTTCTGCTTTTACCCTGGCAGGATTCCTATATCCAGAGCAGGGCAGACACCATGCAGAACATCGAGTCCACCATCGTGGAGCTGGGCTCCATCTTCCAACAGCTGGCACATATGGTCAAGGAACAGGAAGAAACCATCCAGAGGTGAGGCTTGAGGCCTGGCTACAATGGGGGTGGCTCTGCCAGCTTGGACTTGAGATTGTGTAAAGGTTAATTTTAGTGGTTAGACTTAAATTATATGAAATAACGTGGTCGCCAGAGTTATTATATCTCAAGTCACAAGTTTATTTACAAAATAGAGGGGAAACAACAATAAAGTAGGGAAATGTGAGAGAGGTTAGAGAAAATAGCTATCCTAGTCCTCAGCCAGGAGGGCCTCTCCAAGATGGAAGCTATTCTCTTAGAAACCAGGAAAGGAGTCAGCCCTTTTCACTCACCCAACAAAGCAGTCCAGGAGTCAGAATCTAGGTTGAAGTCACAATTCACCCTGCAGTCTCCAGTGAAGTTGCCTTGAAGACTATCTCCAGGAGACACTCTCCACCAGACTCAACTTCACAACACTCTCCCAGCCCAAGGATTTTATGGCTTTTATGGTGGTTTCCTGTTCCTGCCCCTCTTCACAGGGGCCAATCACAGTTTCCAAATTGTCCAGCCCTGCCCAGGGGCAGTGTCTGTGGGATTGACTTGTCACCTCTAAAGGCTTTTTAACTCTCCTCCTAGGATTCACATATTTCTGAGTTTTCACCCAGTTCAGCACCCCAGTTTAGTGGGTTGCAGACTTCCCCCCACTTAAAGTTAAGTAGGGATATCTTCCTTTTGGAGGTGTAAACTCCTGTAGTAAGAGTTTCCCTTACTTTAGGGTTAAGTATGGGTGTATTTGCTTTGGTTGATTAATTCAAAAGTAGACAAAGGAGAGTCAATCCCTTCTTCAAAATCTAGTGAGGTACTAAGTTAGGGGTACTTAAGTTATTGTTAACAAAAATTTTAACTCCAACTAGGCAAAGGGAACAAAAGATTCTCTTTTTGCAAGTGGTAAACTCAGAATAAAGAGAACCAAGAATTTCCTTTTACAGATGGCAGATCCAGGTTTTGAAAGCAGACCTTCAGGCCCCCTTGCAGTGTCCCATGAAGCCCCCAGACTAAGTAATTGAAGGAAAATACTCAGTTTAGTGAATCTAGAGATGGATTTTATCTCCTCTAAGGCTCCAGGGCCCCAGTTTAAGAGCCCTCAGGCTATTGCCAGCCCACGTGACAAATTTGCCTGTTCAAAGGGCCTTGGAGAACTCAGTGACCAAAAGGACTGAGGTGGCCTTTCTTGGCACTCCACCCTGGTTCTTCAAAGGGCTGAGAGGGGGAAGAAAGGCTTTGGTCAGGCATTGAGGTAGCACGAGTGGATAGGATAGAGTGCTGGGCAGAGACGGGAGGGCCTGGGTTTCAGAACTGGCCTCAGAACCATGATCCTGGGCAACTCACTTAACTCCAATTGCACAGCCTTTCTTTCCTGCTCTTAAGCCTTGGAACCCATTGACTCTAAGACGGAAAGAGAAAAGTTTTTGTAAAAAATTTTAACAAAGGTATTGGTCAACTCCAGACAAGAGTACCTGGCTGATGGGAGGATAGGAAAGCACACCAGGGGAATCCTTCTCGGGGCACACTTTCTCTGAGGAAAAGAAGAACTGGGGGTGGGGAGGAGTGGAGAGCTAGCCGTCTAGGATTTTTGAGGCTGCTACAGGGTACAGGGAATAGTTTGGTCTCAGAGGGCGTGGCTAGTAATCAGCATTGCTCAGACACTTCCCAAATGCTAAGTAATAGGCTGGGGAACTGGGATTATAAAGACAAAATCACGTTTCAGGAAACTGAGGCAAACAGGCTAAGTGACTTGCCCAGGGTCACAAAACTAATAGGTGTCTGAGGCCAGATTTGAACTCAGGTTTTCCTAACTCTGGTCTGAGGATGTCTTTATGATCCCAGCTCCCCAGCCTACTACTTAGCATTTGGGAAGTGTTTGAACAATGCTCATGGTACAGGGAATAGCACTGAGCAAGCTGCCATATAATCCACAAGGGAAGTTCTCTAAAGAGGAATTTGGATATAACAATTTCTAAGGTCTTTTCCAATTTTTTTTCAAACTAAAGATAGTTTTTTCATTGCTGTTTTCTGATTATCACATCACCGTAGTACCATGTGTCCGTCCCCTCTCTCAGGACCGTCCTACAGGACAAATCGTATTTTTGGTCCTTTGCAATGTCAGTATTCTGAGGTTCTGTGATGGGGTGAGGGAGAGTGTCAGGAAGCCTCCCCGAGAGCTGCCGGCAAGTTATCAGGAGACAAGGTACAGGAAAGAGCTTTTAAAGAGAATGTCGAGGACAGTGGCAGAAGACGTTTCCTAGCAACCAGAGTGGCCCCGCGTGGCGAGGCTGCCTGGGGAAGCTGGTTATGATGATGGAGAACCAGGACTGAGGCTGGAATCTTCCACAATTGGGAATCAGACGACAGCGATGCCCCTCTGGCCGTTTCTCGGCCCTCTGAGGTGGACAGAAGGATCTAGACGGGTTCAGAGGAGATGCCTGGCCCCGGGGAACCCCCACTGTCTCCCTGGCCCGGCCTTGGTCTCTCCCTCTGGAGGCCTTTGCTGATGCCCTTCCTAGTTCCTTTTTTAACCCTTCACCTGCCTTAGAGTCAATACTGTTCCCCGGCAGAAGACTGGTAAGGTTAGGGCTGGGCTGTGGGGTCAGCCAGCTAGGAAGGGTCTGGGGCCAGATTGGAACCCAGGACATGTTGTCTCTAGGCCTGCTGGGTTCTATCCCCCGATTCCCCCCCCCCCCCCCCGGTGCTCCCATCTTGTTTTCTTTTGGCCTCTCATTGCTCCTCGGGTCCCCTCGCTCACCACACACGCAGCATCCCTTGATGGTGCAGAGGCCCTTCCTGTGGCATGAGGATGGGGGCCTTGACTCCCCGGCTCTGCCTCTGTGTGTGAAGCCAGGGGGCGACTCTGCCAGGCTGGATTCCCCCTTCCCTCACTGGCTCCCACCTCATTTGCCAGGGCCGGGGGTGCTTCTCACCATTGACCCGGGGCTCTTTGTGTCTGTGTCAGGATCGACGAGAACGTGCTGGGGGCCCAGCTTGACGTGGAAGCCGCCCATTCGGAGATCCTCAAATATTTCCAGTCAGTCACTTCCAACCGCTGGCTCATGGTCAAAATCTTCCTCATCCTCATTGTTTTCTTCATCATCTTCGTGGTCTTCCTGGCCTGAGGCTTCCCTGCCTCTTGGGAGGAATCATTCCCCTCGAGCCCTGTGGCTGGGCCTGTCCAGGGTGGGGAGAGGGCAGGCGGCCATCCCCCTGGTCCTGGGACTGACTGAGACGGCCTGTGCCCCATGCCCCCTCCCCACCTGTGTCCTTCCTCTCCTTTGCCCAGACCAATGTGGCTTTGGACTGCCATGAAAGGGCGAAAGGGCAGGGGGCGCAGTGCCACGACGGAGCTCTAGTAGGAGGCTGCCTGGGCTTCTCCTGAGGCTGCTCCATTGCTGGTGTCCCTTGGGGAGTCTTTTCCTTTGGCTTGGACACCTTCTGCCCCCCGGCCTTCTTGTGGGGGGCAGAGGGCCAGCCCTGAGCTCTCTCCCAACAGCCCAGAACCCCCCAGTGGGCTCCCGATGACTGTGTCAATTTGCCAAAGGCACTGTCACCCTCATTTTGCCGGAATTACAGCAAGATGGTCAGCCCTCTTGGCCTTGTTCTCATTTCAGGGGGGGGGGCGCCGCAGGGATTGGCCTGCCCGCCCCCCACTCACTGGTGCAGTGCCAGGAGCCCAGGCTCTGGTGGAGCATGCCAGGGGAGTGTCTGCTGGGCCCTTTTCCCTGGCAAAGGCCCCTTCTCTGCAGGAGGGCCCAGGAAACCCCAAGAACGCTTGGAGTCAGATGTCTGGGCCCCTGCCTGGGATGGGGTTGGGGGGAAGGCTCCCCAAAGCCTCACTGGGGTTATGCTGTGCCTGACCACCTTCAGGCACTGCCTCCTGGCCTCCCCCTCACTCAAAATGCTTTGGGAGCCTGAAGGGGGAGGGGGGCCTCGCAGCTCTGCCCTCGTTTCTGATCTTCAGATGTGTGCCTGGAGGTGGCCAAGGCAGGCAGTCCTCACATGGGCCTCGACCCGGGACAGACCCTCCTCAGCATCGCAGGGACCCTCAAGCTGTCTGCCCCTCCCCAGCCCCCAAAGGATCTCTTTGGACTGAGTCCCTGCATGCTGCTGGGGGAGGCTCCAGGGGTCCCCATGAGGCTGGATGTTTCCCCCCCCACTCCTTTTGTACCCTGAGGATGGAGAGCCTCCGGGGAGCCCTCAGTGAGCCTGCAACCAGGGGGGCCCCTCTAGGGCCAGCAGGTGCTGCACCTCCACAGATTGCACCCGAGCTCTGGGGCTGCCTCAGTCTCAGGACCTTTGACTCCTTTGTTTGGGGGGCAGCTGGGAGGTGGCAGGCCTTGGGGGGGCCTTCATTAGCCTACTGGTCCCGGCCCCCATCCCACCCTGGGCCTCAGGCTTGGAGGGAGAGGGAGGATGGGGAGGAGGGCACAGGACCCGGGTTTGAATCCCTCTTACTCCCCGTCGATACAGATGTGACCTCAGCCCAGTCAATAAAAAGTTTGCCCGGCACACATCATTTGTCCCTGATTGCAGCCACTCGGCGATGTCCTTGCTGCTGGCCCAGCAGCCTGTTCTCTGGTCTCCACTGCACACCTGCACCACCCTCTCCGCCAGACTGTCATTTACTTGAAGGGGCCTCAGCAGTCGGCCTTCCCATCCCTGAAGCTCGGGCCTTCGCCAGCAGGCAGGCTTTCCAGTAACACACTGACCTCAGGGCCCGGTTCTAGGTCTCTGCTCCCTCCCGACTGGCTCTGGCTCATTTGACAGGAGGAAACGAGTCAGACAGGGTCAGGGTGCCCCTGTTGTCTGGAGTTCTCACGGCCGGCCTCCCTCCTCGGCCTCTTCTGTCCAAGCCTCCCGTGCCTCCCTCCTCTCCTCCTGATGGAGGCTCCCCACCAATCCCAGACATGCCAGGCCTGGAGGCTGGAGGTGTCCTGGGTTCTAGTCTGGCCTTAGACACTTCTCAGCTGGTTGACCCTGGGCTGATCCTGAGCACGCCCACCATGCTTGGGGCTTCCTCTCAGTCCTGCTCCGTCATGGCTTCGCCCTATCCGGAGTCTTCACGCTGCCTGCCGGCGGTCAGCCCTCTCCTCCATGGCCTGGGCTCTGTAGTGACTCTTGGCACAGCTGGGGGCCCCCGTGCCCTCAGACCTCCAGACTGCCAGCATCCTTAAGGTTTGGTCCAATGACTGTTGTTAGCAGCCTGCTCTGTTCCAGGCTCCAGGGAGGCCCCCAAAAAGAGGCTGGAGGGGTAGGGCAGCTCGGGGTCGCTTTGTTCTGGGGCTCTGAGAGAGGTGGGTCCTGCAGGAGCTGTCCTGGGGTGGTACCTGTGGGGCTCCGAAGCCTCTGCTCCTGGCCTCCTCCTTCCCTGGTATCAGGGTGATGGGAGTTCAGTGACTGACCCAGGGTCACACCATTAGGACCACATTTGAACCCAGGACTGCCTGGCTCTCTGACCACTGAGCCACCTAGCCAGCCCCAGGTAATGTTCCTAAAGTGCAGATCTGACCATGTCCTCTCCCCAAATACTTGATAAACTCCAGTGGGCTCCCATTCCACCTCCGGGACCAAACAGGAACCTGTTTCACAAGAAAAGCCTGATGCAACTGGGGCCAAACCTACCTTGGCTTAACATCCGTGGCCCCTCTCACTGGCTTTCCCATTTCTCATTCCTGACCGTCCATCTCTCACCTCCCTGCCTTTGCGCTAGCTGTGACCCCGCCCCCACCCCTCCACCCCTTTCTAACACCCTTTCCTGCAGGCCTTTTCCTGACTGGGCACTTCCCCTTTATAGTAATAATAACTGCATTTATATGTGTGCTCCTGAAGTTGTGCTTTACAAAGATCATCCCGCTCAGCAACAACCCTTCTTATGGCTCCATCCAGCACCTACTATGTGATGGGCACATGCTAAGGGCTCCCCAATTTCCTCTCACTGGATCCTAACAACAACCGGTGGTGATATAGGATGAATCTCATTTTACGGATGGGGAGACTGAGGCAGAGGGAAGTAATTTGGCCAGGGTCACACCTCTCAGATTTGAACTGCTTCTCAAGCAACTTCCTCGACGGCTGGCACGGTTTGCTTGGCACGCAGTCACTCGGCTAGTTAGTGCGGGAAAGGTAAGGGGAGAGCAGCAGCCGCAGCGAGCCTCAGTTTCTCCCGCGGTCAGGAGGCGGGGCTAGTCTCCCCAGCTCCCGGATGTGGAGAGAGGGGCGGAGCCTGGAGGAGGGCTCAGATGCTGCGCGGCCTCCGCCCGTTCCCGGGAGGAACGCGCAGGAGCAGACGCATCACTTTCCAGCAGCACCTCTCCTCCTGGCCCGAGTGCGCAAGCGCAGCGTGCCCCAGCCCCATTGTGGCGTCCTGCTTCGCGTCGCGGCCCCGAACCAGTCTCGCGGCGCGTGTGGGCCGGCTTCGGGGCGGGGGCATGCGCATGCGCGCCGGGGACTAGCTCGCTCTGACGCGCAGGCGCAGTGCAGCCCCGAGCGGCCGAGGGGCTTCGTCGTTTGGCAGAACCGGCCTCCGGCGTCCCCCGACTCGTCATGGCGGAGGAGGGCAAGTCGTACATCGGTGAGTGGCGAGGCCGGGGCAGCAGGCGGGAGCCGCCAGCCGTGGCAAAGGGTTGGCGCCTGGGAGAGCCAAAGCCCCTGGCCCCCTGGCTCGGGGGCGGGCGGCGGGGGCGCGCCTCGAGCGGCGAATGGCGCCTCTAAGGCGGCGGCGGGGGCGCGCGCGCTGGTCCCGGGCTCG
>NC_058135.1:286110543-286156169 GCF_016433145.1 Gracilinanus agilis | reverse complement strand
CTGGGGCTGCCTCAGTCTCAGGACCTTTGACTCCTTTGTTTGGGGGGCAGCTGGGAGGTGGCAGGCCTTGGGGGGGCCTTCATTAGCCTACTGGTCCCGGCCCCCATCCCACCCTGGGCCTCAGGCTTGGAGGGAGAGGGAGGATGGGGAGGAGGGCACAGGACCCGGGTTTGAATCCCTCTTACTCCCCGTCGATACAGATGTGACCTCAGCCCAGTCAATAAAAAGTTTGCCCGGCACACATCATTTGTCCCTGATTGCAGCCACTCGGCGATGTCCTTGCTGCTGGCCCAGCAGCCTGTTCTCTGGTCTCCACTGCACACCTGCACCACCCTCTCCGCCAGACTGTCATTTACTTGAAGGGGCCTCAGCAGTCGGCCTTCCCATCCCTGAAGCTCGGGCCTTCGCCAGCAGGCAGGCTTTCCAGTAACACACTGACCTCAGGGCCGGGTTCTAGGTCTCTGCTCCCTCCCGACTGGCTCTGGCTCATTTGACAGGAGGAAACGAGTCAGACAGGGTCAGGGTGCCCCTGTTGTCTGGAGTTCTCACGGCCGGCCTCCCTCCTCGGCCTCTTCTGTCCAAGCCTCCCGTGCCTCCCTCCTCTCCTCCTGATGGAGGCTCCCCACCAATCCCAGACATGCCAGGCCTGGAGGCTGGAGGTGTCCTGGGTTCTAGTCTGGCCTTAGACACTTCTCAGCTGGTTGACCCTGGGCTGATCCTGAGCACGCCCACCATGCTTGGGGCTTCCTCTCAGTCCTGCTCCGTCATGGCTTCGCCCTATCCGGAGTCTTCACGCTGCCTGCCGGCGGTCAGCCCTCTCCTCCATGGCCTGGGCTCTGTAGTGACTCTTGGCACAGCTGGGGGCCCCCGTGCCCTCAGACCTCCAGACTGCCAGCATCCTTAAGGTTTGGTCCAATGACTGTTGTTAGCAGCCTGCTCTGTTCCAGGCTCCAGGGAGGCCCCCAAAAAGAGGCTGGAGGGGTAGGGCAGCTCGGGGTCGCTTTGTTCTGGGGCTCTGAGAGAGGTGGGTCCTGCAGGAGCTGTCCTGGGGTGGTACCTGTGGGGCTCCGAAGCCTCTGCTCCTGGCCTCCTCCTTCCCTGGTATCAGGGTGATGGGAGTTCAGTGACTGACCCAGGGTCACACCATTAGGACCACATTTGAACCCAGGACTGCCTGGCTCTCTGACCACTGAGCCACCTAGCCAGCCCCAGGTAATGTTCCTAAAGTGCAGATCTGACCATGTCCTCTCCCCAAATACTTGATAAACTCCAGTGGGCTCCCATTCCACCTCCGGGACCAAACAGGAACCTGTTTCACAAGAAAAGCCTGATGCAACTGGGGCCAAACCTACCTTGGCTTAACATCCGTGGCCCCTCTCACTGGCTTTCCCATTTCTCATTCCTGACCGTCCATCTCTCACCTCCCTGCCTTTGCGCTAGCTGTGACCCCGCCCCCACCCCTCCACCCCTTTCTAACACCCTTTCCTGCAGGCCTTTTCCTGACTGGGCACTTCCCCTTTATAGTAATAATAACTGCATTTATGTGTGTGCTCCTGAAGTTGTGCTTTACAAAGATCATCCCGCTCAGCAACAACCCTTCTTATGGCTCCATCCAGCACCTACTATGTGATGGGCACATGCTAAGGGCTCCCCAATTTCCTCTCACTGGATCCTAACAACAACCGGTGGTGATATAAGATGAATCTCATTTTACGGATGGGGAGACTGAGGCAGAGGGAAGTAATTTGGCCAGGGTCACACCTCTCAGATTTGAACTGCTTCTCAAGCAACTTCCTCGACGGCTGGCACGGTTTGCTTGGCACGCAGTCACTCGGCTAGTTAGTGCGGGAAAGGTAAGGGGAGAGCAGCAGCCGCAGCGAGCCTCAGTTTCTCCCGCGGTCAGGAGGCGGGGCTAGTCTCCCCAGCTCCCGGATGTGGAGAGAGGGGCGGAGCCTGGAGGAGGGCTCAGATGCTGCGCGGCCTCCGCCCGTTCCCGGGAGGAACGCGCAGGAGCAGACGCATCACTTTCCAGCAGCACCTCTCCTCCTGGCCCGAGTGCGCAAGCGCAGCGTGCCCCAGCCCCATTGTGGCGTCCTGCTTCGCGTCGCGGCCCCGAACCAGTCTCGCGGCGCGTGTGGGCCGGCTTCGGGGCGGGGGCATGCGCATGCGCGCCGGGGACTAGCTCGCTCTGACGCGCAGGCGCAGTGCAGCCCCGAGCGGCCGAGGGGCTTCGTCGTTTGGCAGAACCGGCCTCCGGCGTCCCCCGACTCGTCATGGCGGAGGAGGGCAAGTCGTACATCGGTGAGTGGCGAGGCCGGGGCAGCAGGCGGGAGCCGCCAGCCGTGGCAAAGGGTTGGCGCCTGGGAGAGCCAAAGCCCCTGGCCCCCTGGCTCGGGGGCGGGCGGCGGGGGCGCGCCTCGAGCGGCGAATGGCGCCTCTAAGGCGGCGGCGGGGGCGCGCGCGCTGGTCCCGGGCTCGAGGCCGAGGCAGCGCCGTAACCGAAGCTCCCGCGCCCTCCCCCCATTCCCCGCATCCTCCTGGCGCGGGTCGTTACCGCCTATGGCGGGGGCGGGGGCGGGGGGAGGGGTGGCTTGGTGACCTTGAAACCTCGGTGCCTCGGTTTCCCCTCTTGTTAACGGGAGTCGAATGTCAGTCTCCAAGAGGTGAGGCCACCGAAATTTGCACAGTTCCGGGGCCCCGCGTGGGTCTCGACCATGGTTTCGTTGATCTGGCCTGATTCCCTTTGGGTCCCCCATCTCCTTCTTGAGCTGACCTAACTCCTTCCTCACGGTCTGGGGGCTCTCTAGGGTCTGGAGGCCCTCCAGGATCTGGGGATGATGGACAGAACCCCAGGAGCGGAGCCACTCCCGGCCCTCAAGGACCAAAGGGAAAAAGAGAAGCCCGAGATCCCCTAGAGCTGGAGGGGAGGGTTCAGGGAAGGGTCCCCTGGAAAAGCAGGCACTGGCCTCGCCCTGAACCAGACCAAAATGTTATCAGTGCGAAAAGATGACGTTCCTGGGTCATTCCAAGGCCTTGGGTGCCCCCACATCCTTACCCCTTTGAGGGAATCCCTGAGGTCTGAGAGGTTCGCATGGCAGGCACTGGGGATATCCCTCACACACAGAAGTGAAGTGGTCTCAAAACCAAGTCTGAGAACTGATCTAGAAGAGCCATCGAATGGGGCAAGGACCAGGGATGCGGTTGAGAGGAGCTCGGGGCTTGGAGGAAAAGCAAGGAGGAGGTTGTAGGTGGAGAAGGGCCTCTGACAGATGGCCTCCGTGTCCTTAGCAAGGTGGCTGAGGATAGAGACAGGTTAAGTCCTTGCTAGGGTCCCGCAGCTAGGAAGTGTGTGGGGTCACATCGGAACTTAGCAAGTGCTTGCTCTGGGCTGGGTGCTGTACCATGTTCTCAGGGATAAGAAGACCAAAAGAAACAGCCCCTGCCCTCAAGAAACTTCCATTCTGTCTGGGGAAACAACACATGCACTTACATGTAAAGTCAAAGCATATGTACAAGGTATTGTGGGGACCAGGAAAAGTTTAGGGGAGTCACTTGACCTGAGTTCTGAAGAGATTTAGGAGGTTCTTAGAGGTGGAGGTGAGGAATCCATGCCCAGACACTGTGTGGGGTGTAGGCTAGACAGTCACAAAGACCAGAGAGAGAAGGTCAGAGGAAGGAAGGCTATTTGCCTGGATTGTGAAGAGTTCCTGAAGAGGGAAGTAATGTGTCAGAAGCCAAGAAAGGGAGATTAGGTCCAGTGTGTGAATAGAAGACATAGTTCATGTTCTGTGGTGTGTTTAAGGTGTGCAGAGCTCTCCTTGGACCCTATCTCTTTCAATTCTCACAGCATTCTTGTTAGATGGATTCTACTATTATCTCCATTTGTAGGGGGGCAAATACTCCCTACTAGCAATGAAATGATCAACTGAAAAAGGGAATCAGCCAAAATGAAAGGATCTGAATTGAAATCCATTCTCTGAGTCTTGCTACCTGTCAAATTCCTTCATCTCCCCTCTGTTTTCTCATGTATAAGATATAAACTAAAAATAGTTTTTGAGCTTTCTTCAGCCCTGGTTCCCTACAGGTGACCCTTGCCTACTCCTGCAGATAAAAAAAGGATGTACACAAATAATTATAATAGGACTTAAAATATTGAAGGCTTAAAGACCTTGGAAAGGGGAGGATAGATCACATTTAGTTGAGAATGTTTGGGAAGGCTGCCCCTTGAGGGAGTCACTTGAGCTGAGTTCTGAAGAGAATTAGAGATTCCTAAAGGTGGAGCTGAAGAAGTTGGTGCCATCCAGGTATTGGGGTGGGGGTGGGCCTGGACCAGCACTCCTGAGTTAAGCCTCAAAGTAAAGAAAGGGCTTTAGGCTTAGCTTTGAGGTTATAGTTTATTGTGTAGGTAACGGGCACTGGAGGAGCTTCAAGGTTTTTAGAAGTGGCAGGGACCCTAAGAGATCTCAGTGTCCAGCAGCATCATTTCACAGGTGGTGAGCCTCTGGAGCAAGAGAGACAGAGAATGGTGTGATCAGAAGTGGACTTGGACAGGGATGCCCAGATGGTTGGGAACACAGTGACAGGAGACAAAGTTATTAGATAGGGCTCTTACTTAAATTTCAGGTAAGGCCCTGGCAGGGAAGGAGTTGGCAGAATTTGGCAGCTGACTGGATGTGTTGGTGGACAAAGGAGAGAGAGCCTGCTTGACAAGGAGAATGGTGGGGCCCTCATGAAGTTAGGAGGTTTTATTTAGCCTCATATTTTGTTATTTGTATTGACATTCCTTTCCAAATCTATCCCACTTCTCTCCTTCCCACAAAACAAAGAAAGGGTGTTTAATCCTAACTTAAGTGCACCCCAGTTCTCCTTCAAGGCTCTGCAGGAGCCTTATGATTCCATGAGGGGTGGCTTTGTGGCTGCCCTGTCTCTTTACTGTAGTCACTGTCTGCCATTCCTGGTTCTGCTTATTTTATTCTGCTTCAGTCTCTTAAGATTTCCCAAGCTTCTCCGTATTCATCATATTCATCATTTCTTTTAGCACAATAATATTATGTTCTGTTCCTATCCATAGTTTGTTTGGCCAACCCTCTTCCAGCACTCATAAGGACTCCTGGGAATATTTTGGAATATTGGGCCTTTTTGCAACAGACATTTAAGAGACTTTTTAGCATGATTCTTTCTGGAGTTGCTGGGCTAATTCATAGCTCTTTCTGGCTTCTCAAAGCCCATGGGGCAGATTCTTTGGGGAAGATGAAGGTTTTATATTTGGGAATTGTAAATGTGGGATTGGAGGAGGGTTTGGGGAATCAATGAGGTCAGCCTACCTAGAAAGTTCTTTGGGAGAAAACTCCACTTAGGGGACAGAGGGGGAAAAGAGACTGTAAAATGCTGTGTGAGGCATGCGAGCCCCATTCAGGGAGCTTTTCTCCTGCAGAGGCTAAGCCTGGTGTCGTGCCCTGGGATTCTGTTAGAGTATATACCAATGGGTGTGGCCACTGTCCTTCCAGCCTGGACAAGACCAGGAGAAGATCCAGTTTCTCCCCTTCAAAAGTCTACTGGGTGAGGTCCACTCCGGGGCTGAAGTAGACCCTGAAACAGTAGCCTAGAGGAAGGTGCTACTGTAACATGCTTCCTGACCAAGCTCTGAAAACCATGTTCTCCTGCTCTAGAACCTTAAGTGCTGCTGTATCTAGAGTGAGGGAATTCATGAACCTCTTCTTCAAATGGGGCTGGGCAGGTGACTTTATGAAAAGTCCCCCTAGAAATCCCAGCACTGCTCTTCCCTGTCTTCAGGCCTTCGCCTATGCAGCTCCCAGCCCTCTCCAACAAGGCAGGTCTTCAGTTTTCGTTCTCACAACTCTGGTTTATCATGGCATTGACCAGGATTCCAAAAAATAGTGACATTTTTTTTCCTCCAGAAAATTGTTCTCCTTGATCCCTGCACTTTGTATCTTTTCATTGAGGTCTTCCCAGTTTCTTCTGGCATTCTAATATTCCATTCCCATACCATATGATTTGTTTAGCCATCCCCCAGGAGGTGGGCATGCCCTCAGTTTTCAGGTTTGGAAAAGATTTTTATATATGTAGGTTCTTTGCCTCCTTCGGTCTCTTTGGGCTATAGGTCTGGCTGGGTCAAGGGGTTGGCATAGTTTAGGAACTTCCCATCACAGAGGTTCAGGCAGTCCTGAACTAGGTGACTCAGTGGACACCACAGTGTACCTGCTTGGATTGAGGAAGACCTCAGTTCTGTTACACCTTTAGACACTCATTAGTGATATGTGACCCTGGGCAAGTCACTGAATCTCTGTCTGCCTCAACTGTAAAATGGGGATCATAATAGCTCCTACCTCCAGGGTCATTATGAGAATCAAATGAGAGTACACTTGTAAAGCACTTAGCACAATGCCTGCACTTAGTAGATATTTATTGAATGCTTAGTCCCTTCTCTTCCTCTTTTAGTAACTTTT
Organism: Gracilinanus agilis; assembly: GCF_016433145.1. Lineage (NCBI taxonomy): Eukaryota > Metazoa > Chordata > Mammalia > Didelphimorphia > Didelphidae > Gracilinanus > Gracilinanus agilis. The sequence continues at coordinate 286,149,702 of NC_058135.1, read as the reverse complement.
ACAGCATTTGTCATCTTTGCTAATCTGATCAGTGCAGGGAAGAACCTCTACTTATAGTAACAAGAAGCATTTTTTCATATCCTTGATAGCCAGGCAACTCATGAGCAGTTGGTTATTAAGCACCTACTTTCTATCAGTCCCTGCTAAGAATGGGGAACAAAGAAAGGCAGAAGGTAGTTTTGGGCCTTCGAGAGCTTTTTATCTGATGGAGAGCTTGGATCTCTTCCTTTGAAAACTGTCTGTTCATTTATCTAATGGGAAAAGGTTCTTCGTTGTTGTTCAGTCTTGTCCAACTCTTTTTGTGACTTTTGGGCCATGGCATGCTAGGCCTTTCTGTTCTCCACTGTCTTCCCAAGACTGTCCAGCCTCATGTTCTGTTGCTTCCATGACACTATACATCTCATTCTCTGCCGTCTCTTTCCTCTTTTGCCTTTAATCTTCACCAGCCCAATGAATCCTGTCTGTCTTCTTATTATGTGGCCAAAGTATTTCAGCTTCAATTTCAGGGTTTGTCCTTCTAAAGAAGTCTGAATTGATTTAAGTAGTGACTGATCTTGCTGTTAGAGGGACGCTCAGAAGTCTCAGCACTACAAGTCAGAAGCGTTGATTCTGAAGTGCTCAGCTTTCCTGATAGTCCAAATCTTACAGATCTTAGTCTGCAAGGTGGACCTTTAGTGTACTGTCCAGTTTTGCTAAAGATTTCCTTCCAAGGAGCACTAAATGTCTTAATCTCATGGCTTTGGTTGCTGCCTGCAGTGATGTTTGAGCCTAAGAATATAAAATCTGACCCAGCTTCTATTTCTTCTCCCTCCCCTCTGTTTGCCAGGGAGTGATGGGAACTGTTGCCAACATCTTAATTTTTTGATGTTAAACTTTAGACCAGCTTTAACATGCTCTTCTTTCACCCCCATCAAGGGGCTTCTTCATTATTATTCTTCACTTTTCTGCCATCAGAGTGGTATCCTCTGCATATCTGAGCTTGTTGCTATTTCTCCCAGCAGCCTTAATTGCGGCTTTTGATTCATCCTTTCACATGGTGTGCTCTGAACAGAAGTTAAATAAGGTGACAGTAGACAGTCTTGCTGTACTCCCTTCCCAGTTTTGAACTAGTCGATTGTTCTGCGTTCAGTTCCAATTGTTGCTTCTTGACCTGCATACAGGGTCCTCCGGAGACAGGTGAGATGATCTAGTATCCCCTGTCTCTGAGGACTTGCCACATTGTGTTGTGATCTACACTGTCCCAGGCTTTAATGTAAGCTCATGATCTGAGTCACAGTCCTCTTTAGGTCTTGTTTTAACTGACAGAGTTTTTTTCTACCTTTGTCAGAAGAGTAATCAAACTGATTGCATTATTGGCCATTTGATGATGTCCTCATATAGTCAGAGTTTGTATAGTTTGGGTTGTTGAAAAGAAAAAGAGTTGCTGTGACCAATGAGTTACCTTTTTTTTTTTTTTAATCTTTTTATCTTATGTTTTGAAATCAATAACTGTGTATTGGTTCCAAGGCAGAAGAGAAGTAAGGGCTTGGCAATGGGGGTCAAGTGAATGGCCCAGGGTCACCCAGCTAGAAAGTGTCTAAGGCCAGATAGGAACTGTGAAGATGAACTGTACCCTGCCGATTTTTAGATTTAATTACCAAAAGTGTAAACCCCCCAACTTAGCCTTGAGTAGGGGAGGTCCACCCATGTGTGCTAAAGTGAGTGACTTGAATCAGAATCCCCTCAGGTAGTCCTAAGCAAAACTAGCTGTAACTGGTACAGAGAAGGCATGCACAGGAAATGACTAAAGCAGTGATGGGCAAACTACTGGCCCGAGGGCCAGATGCGGCTCCCTGAAATGTTCTATCCAGTGCACGACATTATTTCTAATCTGACGAACACAATGAGTAGGATACAGTGCAATGAAACTTTGAAAGAGTTGACTTAGAAACAGACTGACAGATGAGCATTTCCTTTCCTTTGGCCCCCTCTTTAAAAAAGTTTGCCCATCACTGGACTAAAGGAATGGTCTTTAAAAGTGGCCAGAACCTCCTGGGACTTTTTCCACCTTCAACTTAACCCTGAAGGAGCTCTGGCTGAGGACTTAGGACTGCTTTCCCTTAGAACTGCCACATGGGTGAGTGAAAAAGACTGACTCCTTTCCTGGATTTTCTGAAGGGACTATCCCCCAGAGGCCTCTTCTCTTGAGAGAGGCTTTGTGACTGAAGCCCTTGCTTTATTCATCCTGAGGCCCCTCTGGCTGAGGACTAATTAGCCCTGCCTGGGCTGGGTTGAGCCAGGGGCTGCAGCAAAATATTTAGTGTGAGGTTAGATATCTTATCCTATCCTCTCTCTGATTTTCTTATTTTCACTCTTTCTATATTTTGCAGATAAATTGCCTTAAAAAATCATTTGGAATTGATTAAATTCCTGTTGACCAAAACTCTTAAAATATTCAGTCCAACCATAATTTTTACCCCTTTTTACAGAACCCGGGACACTTTGTCTCTAGGCCTGGCTCTCTATTCATCCAAGGAATTACCTTGATAGGATTCTATTAGCGTCTCACCCTGCTTCATTTTGTACCTCAATGCCAAATTTGTCTGTTAAGCCAATTTTTTTTTTTTTTAAATTCTTACCTTCTGTCTTAGTGTGAATTCTAAGACAGAATTGTTGCAAGAGGTAGGCAATCAGGGTTAAGTGATTGGCCCAGGGTCATTCAGCTAGGAAGTGTCTGACACCAGATTTAAACCCAGTTCTTCCTTATTTCCAGTCCTGGCACTCTATCCACTGTATTGCCTAACTGACCCCCCAGTTATTTTTTGATTACGTACTTTAGTATTCCATTCCCCTGTGATGAATGTGATGTCTTTTTTGTGTATGTGTGTTCTGTTATTTCTAGATGATGTTGTAGGTCTTTGTAGAACTAGCCTCTTTGGCTTCAGTGATAGGAGCATAGACTTGTTGAACAATTTGCTTTGGATTAACAAACTGATATTATTCTGTCATTTTGGAGATTCTATTCCAGGAATACTTTTCTCATCCTTTTATTGACTCTGAGAGTTGCTCCATTTCTTCCAGGGGATTCTCAACCTCATTAGAACATGGAATGATCACCTGAATTAGCTTCACTCATTTTCTTCCCATTGAAGTTCCCTGATATCGCTTTTTCATCTTTCTATCTCCCATTGAATCCCAACCAGCTTCCCTTGGTTCCAAGACCTTACATTTTTAGTTTTTCTGCCTTGTTGATCTTTGTGGCATTGGACTTTTCCTTGAGTCACCAGACAAAGCCACATCCAAGCTTTCTTTAGGCTTTGGCTTATCTGCTTCATTCTTCTTGTAGTTGTTCCTCATCCCTGAGGGGCTCATCTTCTAGTGTCCTGTCTTTTATCGTGGGGTCTTCTTGGCAGTGGTCCTGGATTGGTTTACTATGGCCTTCTCCACTGGCTCACCTTTTGTCAGAACTCTCTACTCTGACCTCTCCCTCTTGGGTAATCCTGCATGAAGTCTCATAAGTTTCCTTAAGCTCCACAGACCCTCTGCCACAACAAGGCAGTGATCCAGGAAGGGAATGGTCCTTATTCTTAAAAATTTGAATCAGCTCCTTATAAGACTTTTATCAGAGAAACTTGCTGTAAAGATTTTCCCAGTTCATGTTTCCCTTTTAATTTTTGTTGCATTGGATTTGTTTGTGCAAAACCTCTTATAAAAAAACTGTCCATTTTATCTTTCCTGTGAACCTTGTTTCTCCTGTTTAGTCATAAATTCTTCCTCTATCCATAGATCTGAAAGGTAATTGCTCCTTTGTTTCTGATTTGCAGTGGTGCCATCTTTTTATGTCTTAAGTCATGTACCCATGAAATCCTCCCCAGGTTTTAGCCCCAGCCCCTTCAGCCTTTCCTTTTTCATTCAGCCCCCAGGAATCTCTTCTTTTTGAACTAGTGTAGCATGTATAGTTTGCCCCACACAATAGAACACTTGTTAGATACAGAGTTGATTTGTCTCCTCTAGTCTCAATGTGTTTTCATCCCTAGCTTGGCTGGGTTCAAGTAATGTGTTTGCAACCTAGTAAATGCCTTGTTGACAAGGTCTTCTTTGGGGCCTCTGCCCGGGATCTCTATTCCTCACTCCAGAGCATGATGACCGAGTTGGGGGGAGCTTCCCCCAAAGGCGGAAGAAAGGCCGGGGCCCTTTCCGGTGGAAATATGGTGAGACAAATTCACGGCCCCGAAATCGAGGTGGCCCTGGTCCCCGAGCCCCACGCCTGGAGGAGGAGGATGGTGATGTGGCCATGAGTGATGCCCAAGATGGTCCCCGAGCCCGGTAGTAAGTACCCACTCCCAGCCACAAGAAGAAGCTTTGAATGAAGCAGTCCCAGGAGGACACAGTCTCATTCCCCACCCTGACCCCCCACCCCAGAGATGACAGGTCATTCATCATTTCCTTCCATCACTTTCTGAAATTGGTGAGAGACTGCCCAACTCACTACTCTCTGAAGAATTAGGAATGCCCAGTCCAACTCAGCAGCAGACATGTATTAAGCACCTGTTATGTGCCAGGCACGCAGCCCCCTAAATTGATGAATGTGCAATGAGTCTTAGCCCTGGTTTAAAATGAGCAAAGGAACTTTGAGAAATAGTCGCTGTAAGTCACTGGTTTGATCTGCCCCTTTCTCTGTAGCACACCTTACAACTCAAGACCTAACCGGAGGGGGGGAGATAATTGGCATGACCGAGACAGAATTCATGTCACCGTGCGCCGAGACAGGGCTGGCCAAGACAGAGGTGGTACTGCTGGTTGCAGCCTGGATGCAGTACCCAAAAACTGGTTCAGGATTACAGTGAGTGCCACCCCTGGGTGTAGAGACATTGATGGGAGTGGGGGGAAGCCCAGCATGGCTTCCTCTGTGCTACTGGACTGGGCAGTCTCAAGGAGGCCTGTGTTTGGGGGGATTCTCTGAGGCCCTGGAGTCTTTAGGGTATACCCTTTAGGAAGGTTCCTCTCTGGGAAAGAAAAGCAAAAAATCTGTGTTCAATTTGTTTTTAAATCTATCAAGTCCTGGTTGGAAATGGGAGTAGAGGAGAGGCCAGTTCTGTTCTCTCTCTAATCCTTTCCTATCCAACTCTCTCCCAGATCCCTTATGGAAGGAAGTACGACAAGACTTGGTTGTTGAACTCACTCCAGAGCAAATGCAGTGTCCCCTTCAATCCTATCGAGGTAAAGTAGTGCCTGAGTGATAGGAGTGGGCCTGGACCGTGCTCCTTCTGCACCCTGTGGGATTCCAAGGAAGAGGGAAATGAGTAGAAATTGTAGGGCAGATTTAGGCCTGATAGAGGGCACAACTTGCTAGCAATTAGAGCTGTCGAGAAGTGGCCATGGACTGTGGTGAGAGACCCCCCTCCTCCATGGATTCTAAGGGAAGGCTCAGGGGAGTTGGAGGGGGGAATTCCTCAGGAATGAGATGGAGGGGATGGAGGGGATTCTCTCCTCTGAGGTCCTACCTGACATTGTCCAAAGGACTTTGGAGGACCTGGTCAGAGAAGGACCACGAGAGGTCATGAAGAAAAAGAGTTGTTGACACTGGCTTTTTGCACGCTCCTCCTAGTTTCACTACGAGAACACTCGGGCCCAGTTCTTTGTGGAGGAAGCCAGCACAGCAACTGCCATCAAGGCTGTGAATCACAAGATTGTGGACCGAGAGAACCGAAGGGTAGGAATGGTGTTTCGGGGAGACAAGGGGGAAGGCAGCGGAGGGCTCAGCACCCAGTGTCCGGGGCAGGGACACACTGACTGCTTCTCCTGCTCTTCCATAGATAACGGTCATAATCAATCCATCTGCCCCACCCCAGTCAGTGCTGAATGAGCTAAAGCCTGAGCAAGTAGAACAGCTAAAGGTGAAGCCAAGAATGATCCTCCTCTTCCTCCTCCCGCCTCCTTCTCTGACCCCACAGTCTTCCTTCCTGTAGCCACTCAAGCTCCCTTTTTACCTCTCACTATGCCGCCTTCCCCCCAAATCCAAATCTTGTTTCTTGGAGCTCTGACCTGCCTTCATTTCTTCTTCTGCAGTTTGTCATGAGCAAACGCTATGATGGCTCCCAGCAGGCCCTGGACCTGAAGGGCCTTCGAACAGACCCAGGTGTGGCTTGTGGGATTTCCTGTGCCCAGAAGGGGAATGCTCCAGGCCAGCCCTTCTTCGCATCCTTATTCCTTTCTTATTCCATCCCCTGCAGACTTGGTGGCCCAGAACATAGATGTTGTCCTTAATCGAAGGAATTGCATGTCTGCCTCGCTGCGGATTATCGAAGAAAACATCCCTGAAGTGAGGCCTGCTCCACTGGCCAGCCTGGCCTTCAGCCCCTGAGGGAGAGTGGGGTGCAGTCTGGCTCAGGCCCCCTTGCCTTTCATTGCTCCCCTTCTCTCGCCCCTACCAGCTGCTGTCACTGAATCTGAGCAACAACCGCCTCTACAGGCTGGATGACTTGTCAGACATTGTGCAGAAGGCCCCGAACCTCAAGATCCTGAACCTTTCTGGGAATGAAGTGAGATTCGGGGGCCGGGCCAGGAGGTGTGGGGGTGGGAAAGCCCTCCAGGAGTCAGTAGTTCCCAGAAGGAAGAGGGCCTGGCGGGGAAGGCGCTTCAGCCTCCCTCTCCCATGGCCTCTTTGTAGCTGAAGTCGGAGCGAGAGTTGGACAAAGTGAAGGGGCTGAAGCTGGATGAACTGTGGCTCATGGGGAACCCTCTCTGTGCTGCTTTCCGGGACCAGTCCTCCTACATTAGGTCAGTGCCAGCCCCTGACTTCCCTCCTGGGGACCAGCACCCCCTGGGGGGATGAACTAGTTTGCCCTGAGGAGGCCCAGCCTGCGAGAGTGGAGCCCGGACCCGGATTCAGCTGCCCTCTGAGCGAGGAGCCCACAGCCCACTCACTCCCTGTGGTATTCGTCTGTGTCTGTCTGATTGGCTTGAAGGTTTCCTGCATCCCCTGTTTGTTGCTTCTTCCCTTTAGCACACGGCCTTTTCCAGCATCTTCCCTCTGCGCCCTCTGCTCCAGGCAGGGAGCCGGGACCCCTTCCTTAGTGCCCTGGGGACCCTCGACCCCTCCAGTCTCCCTTACTCAGCTGGTGCCTAGAGTTCGCCCAGCAGCCCCGGCTCGGCCAGGGCTTGTTACCGCTCCCACGGCCCGACCTTCCTCAGGTGGGCGGCACGCTCGTTCTTCGAGGACCTGCGCACTTCGCACTCACGCCTGCCAGGCGAGGTCCGCTTCCCTCACGTACCTTTGCTTAGTTCAAGAGCTGGGCCTGCGGCCTGTGTGCTGCTGGCACCCGTGACAGGAGCCAGGGGTGGAAGCTATGGGGGCACAGGCCACTGAGGAGGTGACCCCCCGTGGGGGCACAGACCCTCCCTTACTCGCACACGTCCCACCACCTTGCTTGGCCCCGGAAGATGGCTGGTTAGCCAGAGACGGGTAAGATTCCTCAAGGGAGGAACAACCTAAGACAGGCACAGTCGCATAGGGGCCAGCAGGAGAGAACTCGGGGGCCAACAGAGGTGGGGCACAGACCCTCACCCCCCCAGTCTTGCAGGGCCTGACCCTGGAGTCCTCCTGCCGAAGGGCATCTCCTGCCCCCGTGGCTGCTCCACTCCGTGTGCCCAGCTCAGGCCTGGACCCAGGCAGAGGGCAGAGACTCAGCCCACGAGAAGCGTTGAGGTGCCTCGGAAGCCTTTGCCTTCCTTCTCCTGGACCGTAGGGCAGAGGGCAGTTCCAGGAAAGGCCTGTGTTAGGCAGCCTGCCCTCCCCTCTCTCCTCCGCTCTGCTGCTTCTCCTTCGTCTCCCCCCTCAGCTCTTTGCCTCTCGCTCCCTACCCCAACCCCAGCTTCTCGCTGTGTCCTCCAACATCCTGTCCCACCCCCTGGTATATCTTGGCCCAGGCTGGGCCTGACAGCAGTGATGGACAGCACCTGAGGCAGCTGGGTCCCTGGGCTCCCACCCCCTTTCCCCCTCCCCTGGGCTGCACAGGTGAGTATGAGGAAGGTAAGAGAAGGGAGCCCCTTGACTGGGAGAGTCGACTGCTTCCCACGCACTTGAGGAAGGGGGACAGTCAGGACGGAGGCTGGGCTTCAGGGCTAGGTAGTTGAGGTGTACATTAGGGAGACGAGCAGAGGAGGGGTCCCCTCGCCCCGACGGGCCCAGGACGGGGCGGGCCGTGCCTGGGGTCTTGGTGTGTTTGCTCCTAGAGCGGCCCTGGCGACATGGCGGCTCTGAGGTGTCGCTCACTCCTGTCCCGTTCTTGACAGCGCCATCCGGGAGCGCTTCCCCAAGCTGCTTCGCCTGGTGAGTTCTCTGTCCCGGGGGGCTCCCTGGGCACCCCCCGGCCCGGCCGCTCCTCGCTCACTCGCTCTCTTTGCCTCCCCAGGACGGCCACGAGTTGCCCCCTCCAATCGCCTTTGATGTGGAAGCTCCTACGACGCTCCCGCCCTGCAAGGTACGGGCCGGAGGAAGGGGTGCCGGGGCGCCCCCGGGGGCCGAGGCTGCGCCCCCCCTCACGCACTCTCTGTCTGGGTTCAATGCAGGGCAGCTACTTTGGATCAGAAAACCTGAAAGCAATGGTCCTGTACTTCCTGCAGCAGTAAGTGTTGGAGGCTGAGGGGGCTCAGATCTGGGGGGGCCCCGGCAGCTGCGTCACCCCGGGCTATCCCGCTTCCTTCCTCTGCAGGTATTATTCTGTGTATGACTCTGGAGATAGGCAGGGGCTGCTTGACGCTTACCATGACCAGGCCTGCTGCTCTCTCAGCATTCCCTTCACCTCCCAGAACCCAGCTCGGTGAGTGCCTGGGTTTGGGGACCCTTTTGGGGTGTGCGGGGTGCCAGGGCCGTGCCTGCCCTGGTCACCTCCTCTGTGTGTCCTAGGGGCAGCATGAGTGAGTACTTCAAGGACAGCAGGAATGTGAAGAAGCTCAAGGACCCCAGTGAGTGCGGGGAAGGCTGGGCCGGGGTGCCGGGCGGGGGTGCTGAGCCCCTTTAATGGGGCCCCTTTAATGCTCTCCTCCCCCCTCAGCCCTGCGCTTCCGCCTGCTAAAACACACGCGCCTCAATGTCGTGGCCTTCCTCAACGAGCTCCCCAAGACCCAGCATGACGTGAACTCTTTTGTGGTGGACATCTGTGCCCAGACGGTGAGCGGCGTCCCCAGCCCCCCGCCTCCCCCCCAGACCCCCAACCTTCCTCCAACCGTCTTGGCTCTGTCTTTTAGGAAACGCTGTTATGCTTTGCTGTGCACGGGGTCTTCAAGGAAGGTGAGCTCAGCCCCAGCCCCCTCCCCCTCTCCCTCCCCCTCCCCTGGCCCCCTCTCCAGCCCCCTCCTCAGCCCCAGCCCCCTCCCCCTCCCCTGGCCCCCTCCTCAGTCCCGGCTCCAGCTCCAAACAGCTTTCATTTGAGCGGTCTTTGCACTGCTTTTCCCTGCAGTGGATGGAAAATCTCGAGACTCTGTCCGGGCTTTCTCCCGAGTGTTCATTGCTGTCCCCTCGAACAATGCTGCCAGGTAAAGGTTGTGTTTGCACCGGCCGCCCTTGCTCAGTTGGGAGGGAATGGAACCGGGACCGGGACCAGAACCAGAGCAGAACTGGGGGTGGGGAGGGCGAGGGCGCGTCCTGACGCCTTTCCTCCTTCAGGCTCTGTATCGTGAACGACAAGCTCTTCATAAGGAACGCCACCACCGACGAGATCCGCCGCGCCTTCGCCATGCCGGCGCCCACCCCGTCCTCCAGCCCTGTGCCCACCCTCTCCCCTGAGCAGCAAGAGATGCTACAGACTTTTTCCACTCAGTCTGGCATGAACCTGGAGTGGTCGCAGAAGTGAGTGCCCAGGCCGGGCCAGCCTCTTGGGATGGATGGCGCAGGGTCTGGCCGGGGGTCTCTGGGGTCGCTCCCAGCAGTCTAGGTGGCCCCCCAGCTGCTCCCCCTCTGCACCTCGGGCTTCCGCTTGCCCTGCTGCCAGCAGCCCCTCTTTCGTGTGTCTATTGTGGGAGCCGCTCGGCAGTCCGCAGACGCCATGAGGACGGTGCTTCCCGCTTAGTGAACTCTCAGGCTGGAGGAGGCAGAGCTGGGGGGATCTGTGCGGGGGAGGCGCCGGCACTGAGAGCCCCTCTTGTTCTTCCTGCGCCAGGTGCCTTCAGGACAATGACTGGGACTTTGCCAGGGCGGCGCACGTCTTCACTCAGCTCAAGGTGAGGCCCCGCTCGGCCGGCCGGATCCTCTTGGGGGAGGGGGGGGTGATGCCTTCACATGGGGGGCGCCTGGCCACGGAGCGTTACCAAGCCCGTGCCGCCTCCTCCCCTCCTGCAGGCTGGCAGCAAGATCCCGGAGGTGGCGTTTCTCAAGTGACTCCTGAAGCACCGCTCCCTGTCCGCTCTCTCGCTTCCACCTCCTCTGGCCCTCCCAGGGCCAACGTGATGACTGTGAATGAGGGGTGAGAACACCCCCCGGACCCCGCAGGCCTCCTTCCTTGGGGAAGTGTTGGCGAAGCCTCGCCCGTCGCCGTCACCACCTGCCAGCGCCATCTTGGAAGCCAAAGCTTTGTCTGTAGGACTGACACTAAAGCGCAGCAGGCTCAGGTGCTGGGTGTTCTGCCACCTGGGATCCTCATTCTCTGTTCTCCTTTTTATGATAAAGAGTGAAGTTTTCTTTTGTGTTGTCTGTAGCCAGAAGTGTTACTTATTCTTGTCCTGGAGCCTCGTGCTGCCTGCTGCTGTCCGTCTCCGGGCGAGGCTCCGCCGTGTTCCTGTGGTCTCGCTCTTGTTGATCCTTCTCTCCCCATGTCAGCCCCCACGTCCTCCCTTTTTAATTCTCAAGGTTTGTTTGTTAATAAATATTGATAAGACTGAAAACCAAGCCTCCTTCTGGGGAGGGGGGAGACCGACCAGGGCGGAGGGGGCTCCTGAGGGAAGTAGGCCCAGCCCTCCTTTCCAGGCTGATGGGAATCTCCAGGGAGCCCCTGGGAGGTCGGTCATAGCCGGCCCTTCCAACCGCTCTGACTTTGGTCTTTCTTGGTTGCAGGCAGAGAGCAGGTTTTTTAATTCTATTTTATTTTCAGTTCTGAATTCTCTCCCTCCATCCCTCCCCCACTGGAAAATAAGAAAACCACAACCAGTCACAGAAAGGCATTTCCCCTTTTAGCCAGGTCCAGCCTAGGATGACCTTGGGGCACCCCGAATTGTAGCTTGTTCTCATTGGGCAGCAGCTTGCCCTGCCCTGTACTACTCTGCCACAGCTCATTCAGCTGGACCCCAGCCGATGGGCACCCCACTCATGTCCGGTGTTTTGCCACCACAGAGCAGGGGTAAAGGTCCTTTTGCCTTTGTTCTGATCCTGTGGGGTGTAGACCTGGTGGTGGCATCTCTAGGGGAGAGGGTCGATTTCCAAAATGCTTTCTAGAATGGGGATCCCAGTTCATAGCCCACCAACAGGGAGGGCATCAGGACATCCCGGTTGGTGCCATAATGGGAGGGTCCACAAGACAGGCACTAGGTGGAGGGTGGTGGCTCCTGGCGGGCACCTTGTTCTATTCCCTCCCCAGAGGGAGCCTCACCGGAGCACCTGGTAAACCAGTCATAAAACCATGGGAACGGTGGGGGGGAGTCCAGGAGCGGGTTGATAGGGTAGGGAATTGGTTCTAGCTGGGGACAGAACAATTCCCCATCACAACAGCTGTGAAAACGCCCTCTAAATGCCACATTTTGGTTTCAAGTCTTACTTCCCTTCCCTGGTCTCATTCACTTGGGAGAAGCTGCCCTGATTGCCCAGAGATGGCTGACCTCTAATGTGATGGATGAAAGGGGCTCCCCAGGACAGGGGGCTCATGTCTCCACATCTTCCTTCTTGGACCACCCCAAGACCCTTTACCCTTAAGCTATGATGTCTGGCCTCCCCCGAGCTGCTTGGTCAACTGCCTCACTCTAGTCACTCTCCACAGTGGTTCTTCCATCCCTCCTCAGCCTCCTGTGGCTTACTTTTCCCCCTACTCATGACTCAAGCCCTTGACTTGGTTTACCAAAAAGATTGTGCTCTGTTTGCTCAGAACCCCATCTTCCTTGGCTCCTATCCCTCAGGTGCCTTCTGCCACTCTCCTGCCCTTGGAAGCTAAACTCAAAAAGACAGGGACAGAAGGTGGTTCAGTGGAGAAAGGAGAGAGCCTTGGTTCAAATCTGGCCTTAGCAGGGTAACCTGGGGCAAGTCATTTAACCCCCATTGCCCAATCCTTATCACCCCTGCCTTGGAACCAATAAATCGAATTGAGTCCAAGACAAGGAAAGGGTAAAAAAAAACCCCCAAACCCAACTACACTTCTTGTTGCCTTTTTGTATATTCTAGAACTTGAGAATTGGAGTTTTAAAAAATATTTAAGGAATTCAAAACAGAGCCCCATCAGCCTTCCCCAGCCTCTTCCTGTTTCATTTCTCTTTCAGACTGGCCCAGGACACTGTAGTGCCTTTCTAGGTTTTCTTTTTCTTTTCGGGGATTATGGAGCGAAGTACATTTGCGATTGTATGATCTGACTTAATGATGGCAATCCCATGCTGTGGAGAGTCGAGGTGTTGGTTCAGAAAGCTTTCTAGTGACGATTGTCACCAACGACCCCTCGGAATCCCCGAGCCACCCCAAACGCTCTCCGGAGTGACTTTGCTGCCAAACCCGCGGGCGCTTTCTCAGGCCTCGCTCTCCTAGCCCTCCCTGCCCAGTTTATGCTGCCTTCTCCCTGGCTTCTGGGGGCCTCACTCATCTCCCCTCTAACCCTGGTGCCCTTCTCCCTCGGCGATCCCGTCAGCTGCTGTCTTTGAAGGGCCTGCTCCAAATGAACCCATTGCTTTCCCCGACACTTGGCTCCAAAGCTGGGAGTCCTCCCCACCTTCCACTCTCACCCTCCTGGCTCCGCCCCCTGGGATTTCTCTCGGTTTCAGGCCTGCCGCAACTTTCACACCCGCCCCCTTCTCCCCCACCCCCACCCCGCCCGGTGCAGACCGAGCATCCCCTCCTGCCAGGGCCGTGGCAATAGCCGCTGGGGGAGTGTCTGCCGGCGTCCTGCCTCTCCGTTCCCCCTCCAGGGGCTTCCCATCACCCCCAGGATCGAACCCAGGACGCTCTATTGGCCTCAGCCGCCCCCTCTGAGCTTCTCAGAATTCTCCCTCCCCAGGTCCTCCTGGGTCCAGTGACCCCCTCCCGGAGTTCTGGTAGGCGTTTAGTCCTACTCTGGCGCCAGGCGTGCAAAGCGCTTTTTTAAAGCACCATCTCTTGGGCGCTGTCATCACCGCCTATTTTGCAGATGAGGAAAGCGAGACAGGTCGTGGTTAAGAGCCTCGCCCGGGTACTCGACGGGTTAAATTTTATCGGAGCTCGGGGGCGCTCTCGTCCTCCAGCACAAACGGCCGAGCCCTTCCGCGGTCTGACTTCCACCCCGCCTAGCTCCAGAAGCAGCTGGGGGTCTCTTGGCCCCAAGGGGCTAGAGCGGAAGCTCCCTGCCTGCTAGGGAAGAACCCGGGACGCCGTGGATCTGGCTGAGGGGGCCGACGGATCCCCCCGCGTTTGCGCCAAATTTCCCGCTCCCAATCCCTGATTCGTTCACTCCGCCAGGAAGCCGGAAGTCCCGCCTCGGAGGCGGCGCCGGCATGGCGGGGATAGCGCGGCGCTGGAGGCTCCTGTGGCCCCCTGGCGGGGCCGGGGCTCGAGCCGCGCTGCACGAAGCGGCGCCGGCCCGGGATGTCCTGCTCTTCGAGCACGAGCGCGGTCGCTTCTTCGCCTTCCTGGGCCTCTTCTGCGCGGGCCAGGGCATCTTCTGGACGTCGCTGGCCGCTGCCGCTCTGGCCGGGCCTGGAGGCGGCGCTCAGGGTCCCGGGGCCGGGCGGCGCGCCAGCTCTGGCTCCGCGCTTTGGCGCTACGGACTGGCTGCCGGCTGCGCTTCTGTGGGTGAGAGCCGGCGTGTGGGGGGGGAGGAGAGCAGCGCAGCGGGGAGCCCATTGCACACCCTGGGAAACGGGCTTGGAGCCAGGGCGCCTGGCCTGGGGGGAGCTGGGAGCGGGCACCAGGCCGAGGGGCGGGGCGGCACTCTAGGCTCGGGAGCCCTCAGCCTCCTCTGTCTATTGGCTGCGGCCCCGGCAGGGCTCCTCTTCCCCGCCCCCTCTTCTCCCGGGGTCTGGGTCGGCCCCACCGTGCCCGGGGCCAGGCTCACCGCTCCCTCCCCCTGTCCTTCCCAGGCGTGCTGGTGCTGGCAGCCGGCCTGCTCTTCTCCCGGCGCTCCGTGAGATCCGTGTTGCTCCACAAAGGGGGCCAGCAGGTGACCGTCACCACTCACGCCCCCTTCGGCCTGGGCGCCCAGTTCACCGTGCCTCTGCGCCAGGTGTCCTGCCTGGCCCACCGTGGGGAGGTGCCTGCCATGCTCCCACTCAAGGTCCGAGGCCGCCGCTTCTATTTCCTGTTGGACAAAGCCGGCCGCTTCCCCAACACAAGGCTGTTTGACCTCACTGTGGGGGCCTACCGGGGCCTGTGACCCCCCCCCCCCAAAGCGAGCCTGTGACCCCCCAAACGGGCCTAGAGCAGCAAATAAAGAGCCTGAAGCGCAAGTCCCTCTGACTTTTCATTGGCTGGGGAGGCGGAGGGCAGGGCGCTGGCCCTCCAGCCTAGGCACTTGGGTGTCCAGTCTTTGGCCACTACCTCAGGCTCTTCAGGGATGGGTCGGGGGATCGAGCTCCAAAGAGGGCGTCTGTCTCGGAGCTCCACTCAGGGTCCCCTCGCTCCAGGGGCCGGTAAGGGGGCCCTTCCCACTTCCACTGCAGCAGCTGCAGGGCCAGCACAAGGCACCACAGCCCAAGGGTCACCCAGGCGGAGGCCTGTGGGAGAGGACAGAGAGAAGGGTAGGTTTCCTGGGGTTTGCCCCCCTTCCAGCCTCCGGCTCCCCCCGCTGAGCCTCCTTACTTCCGCGTCGTACAGGATGGAGTAGAAGTGCAGGCCGGAGACAGGGGGTTTCCAGGGAAGCTTCTGGGCCTCAGAGCAGCTGTGGGGCCAGAGAGACTTTGTGAGTGGGGCTTCAGCCCCTCAGGCCGGGCCCAGCGCACCCTGCCTGCAACCATTTTACAGATGAGGCTGTGCCCGGGGTCCAGGCTTCCTCCCTGCCCTCCCCCAGCACCCATTACCAGGTCACAATTTTAGAGCTCAAGATGGAGGCACAGAGGGACTTGGTGCCAAATCGCAGGATGCAGGCTGACACGAGCACCAGGAAGATGGCTGCAGCTGACAAGGCCAGGGAGATGCGGAGGCCAAGGGCACTTCTGCAAGGGGAAAAGAGCCCAAATAAGTCCTGACCCCTCCCCCCCATGGGCATGCCCCCTGCCCCAGCCGTTGTGGTCACCTGTGGGCATCTTCAAGGCAGCTACTGTAGGTCCAGTAGAGCAACAGCAGGAGGCAGTAGAGGGCCAGGAGGCCGGAGACCCCAGCTACGAAGAGGCAGAGGGAAGGGGCTGAGGAGCTGGACAAGGCCAGGCTGGAGCCGTTCCAGGTGGTGGTGCCATAGATGGGGCATTGGCCATTGAAGGAGCCCTAGGGAGAGAGGCAGAGTGGCTGCTTGTCCACCTTCGGTAATGGACAGTAGGCAGAGCTGTATCCTGAAGCATCCCTGGTGCCAGGAGAGGCCACAGGGCAGTGTGTGCTGGCCGAGGAAGGCTCTCCTGGATAATCTGAGGGCCAGGCCGAAGGCTGTGGCAGGCAGAAGCACCTGGGGACCAACCCCCTGCAGGCAAACCTTCCCATTTGCAGGAAGGTGGCACTTGAATGCAGAACTTCCTAAACAAAGCCTGATAGTGAGCCCCGGGGAAGCAAAACAGGGGCCCTTTGAGTCAATCATGACACATGAAGAGACATCGAGGCACCCAGTGGATAAAGCACTAGAAGCCTAGAGACCTGGCCTCGGACTCGTCCTAGCAGGGTAACCCTGGGCAAATTCCTTAACCCCCAGTGCCCAGCCCTTCCTGCTCTTTTGCCTTGGCACCGATAACACAGGATTGAGGGTTAAAAATACTACTAATGGAGTGTGGACACAGTGGTGTCCTGTGGCGCTGCCCTCCTTACAGGGAAGCAATGGGCAGGCTGTGATGGGCACGTCCTCTGGGCACTTCGGGTGGTGTGAGGAAGTGTCTGCTTGGCCCAAACAGCGCACATTCATCCTTACTTTTAAAATCTAAGGTTCCACCCGACAGGAGGTGACAGATCTGAACCAGTCCGGCTGCTTTGGGGCAGGCAGGAGTGAGAAAGGGTTGTTTCTCTCAGGCACAAGCCCTTCCTCCAGGAAATCAAGTCAGCTGGAATCGCTCCTTCTCCCCAATCAGGGTCTTTGGGAAGGGACCCTCCTGCCACTCTGGCAGGGCCCACAGATCTGTGGCTCCTCATTCTGCCCGGCACAGAGGCAAACTTTCCTTCCTGGCGTGGAGGTGGGTATCACACCCTGAAAATACTATGGCCACTTGGGCAATGATCCTGGGGCCAAGAATATACCAAAACAACGGTGGGAGCCCAGGGTCTTGGGACCCGGATGTGGGTGGCAAGAAAGAGGAAAGCCCAGAAGCATCCAGGGCGCCTATAAAGGGATCCCCAGGCAGGTAAGAGAAGGCAGAGGCCAGGGGATACACGCTAGCCTTTGCGGTGAGACAGCCCAGGAATCAACAATTTCTTTAAATAAAACACAGAGGACTCTATGGTGGCACTGGGGAGGTCACTTCCGCCCCCCCAAGGCCTCAGTTTCCATTATGGGAAAAGGGCAGTGGTCTGAGGCTCCACTGGCTCTGGAGGTCCAAGCCAGAAAGTTGGGGGAGCTTCTCGGGCACTCTCCCGGGATGGTGACTCCTTTTTCTGCCCGGCCCCTAGGCAGATCTCCTGGGTTAAGCCAAGATCCGGTTCCAATCGGTTCTTTAATTCTCTCCCACAAACAGGGAAGGGAAACCCAGGCAGGGGGAGGGGCCAACTGGTGTGAAGAGGAGGCCCAGGGCCTCCCACCCCGTATTTCTCGGGAGGATAACTGTGACTCCCATAGGGCAGAGAGGGATCCACGTGACCACCCTGGGGCTTCATTAATCCAACCAGCAGGGAAGGGAATAGCCCAAACCTCTATAGAGGGATTAATTTGAGGCCAAGAGAGAATCGCCCTGGGACGTGTAGCCCCACTTTCTGAGCAGGAGGTGGGGGGCCTGAGAGACCATCGAGTCTCAGGCCTGGGGGAGAGAAGAGACCTTAGTGACCACAGCCGCGCCCCCCCGCTGTCTAGAGAAACAGACATGGGGAGTGACTGGAGGCTACCTACTACTTCACTGTCCAGAGGAAAACTGAGGCCGGGGAAAGGGAGTGACCTCGGCGACCACAGCACGCCCACCCCACAGCTGTCCAGAGGCCCCCGCCCCACCTGCGTCCGGAAGACTGCGGCAGCCACCACGGCCCCAGCCAGGAAGGCGGCGGCGAAGAGCACGAGCTCGGCGCGGTGCAGCCCGGGGAGCGCCATGGCCACCCCACCTGACCCAAGCCCCGCCCAGCCCGCGCTTCCGCGCGGCCCAACCGCCGCCCTCCGCACGCAGACGTCATTACGCCGGTCCCCGGCGGCTTCAGGTAAACATTTATTTATAAACGTCCCGCCCCCTCGGGGTCGCTCCGCCACTTCTCTACTCGAGGTCTCGAGGCCTGGGCCACCTCTCCGCCCACAGTACTGGAGGCCCGAAGGGCCGGCGGCACTAGCAGTCTCGGTAGATGCCCCGAGCTTAAGGATGGGTGTCAGGCCTGGCGCTCCTCCATCGCAGATTCGAACCAAAAGGATGGACTGCGGAACGTGGCGCGGCCGGCTCGCCTAGCTGGGGTAGGTGGCAGAGAAGTCAGAAAGGAGCCGGAGCGAGAGGCGAGGCCTCTAAGGGCGCTGCTCCACCCAGCCCCCCCCCTTACTGTGGGAGGCTAGCCCTAGGGGGCGTGGCCTGGGTAGGCGCGCGCTCTCCGCCGCAGATAGAGCGAATAGTCGGAAGCACCGAGCTCGCAGCATGGCCCCGCCCCTTTACAGCGGGAGGTAGAGTGAGTAGTCCGAGAGAAGCCAGCGCCGGGCGGGTCTTGCTGTGCGGCCAATCATGGGCAGCTTCTGGGCATAGCGGGAGGCCGGACTGGGACCCTGCGGTGGCGGGAAGGCCGTTTGGAAGAGTCGGCCGCGGCACCGCCGGCCCGCCTGCCGCCCGGCGATAATAAAGCGGAAGTGCGGGGCGCCCCGAGGGGCGAAGCGGCTTTTCTGGAAGACATCACGGGTCCCAGTGCACAGGCCCTGCTGCCGGGGCGCCCCCCGGGGCCGGTGCACCCGAGGAAGGGGCCGGCTCTCGGGGGCAGCCGCCGGGGCAGAGGCCGGGCCGGAGCCGCCCGGGTTCGCCCCGCGGGGGCTTTCCTCGTCCCGGGGGCTGACGGTAGCGCTGGCTGTCAGCTGGGGCATCTTCCGCACAGCGTCAGCCACGGCCGCGGGCTCCTTCTTGGCTCCAGGGGGCCGGGCGGCCGTCGGGGCCGGCTGCCCGGTGCCGAAGCGGGTGGCCAGGCTGTCTCCAAAGAAGGCGTAGAGCTCCCGATAGGTGTCCCCAAGGGAGACGGGAGGGGTCGGGCTTCCCAGTCCCGGGGTCCCCAGAGCCAGAGGCGCCCCCGGCCCAAAGCCCGGCTCCCCCGCCCCCCCAGGAGGCGACTCGTGCAGGAGGAGGCCGGTCCAGGGTAGGTCCTCGGGGCGCCGAGAGCCCCGGCCCCGGCCAGGTTCCGCTGCCTGCGCCTTCATCTTGAGGAGTCGCTCCACAGCCACCTGCAGGGACAGGTAGGAATGGGGAGTCGTCCCCTGGTCTGCTGCTACGAGGGGGAGGGGGTAGCCCTGCTCCCACCCCAGGAAACCCCAGACTCACCAGGATGGCCCCGTACACCTTGTGGCCATCCGCCTTCACCTGGGCATTGGACACGGAGTAATCGTCCAGCACCGCCTGCAGATTGGCCCAGTAGGTGGACAGGTGGGGGTACAGCACCCGCTCTACAGCCTGTGGGAGGGAGCCTTGAAGGGAGGGCCCTTCTTGTCCCCCAACCCCCTGCAGATACAAGCCCCGAAGGGCTCTGCTCTCTGCCCACTGCAGGCCCCAGGACCTCACCTTCCAGCCCAGGGCGTGCAGCCCCACCACAGCCCCGTAGTGGGAGCACAGTGGCCTCACGGGGTCTGCCAGCACCTTCTGCAGCGACAGCAGGATCTGTTGGGACAGGCCATTCACCAGGTCCCCGTGGGTCCTGTGGGAGTCCAGACAGGAAGGAAATTGGAATTGGTGGAAAGTGGGGTGGGGAGAAGTCGCAGGAAGCAGCAGTGAGGGGAGCCTCTCCCCCTCCCCACCAGAGCCCACTACCAAAAGATGTGGCTGAGCAGGAGGGCTGCGCCATCCCTCAGCGTCCAGTGGTCATTCAGGGGGTTGATGGAGGCAGCCAGCGGCTCGAGAACACAGTAGAGAACACTGCCCACCAGAGAGCGCACGTAAGGCCCCAGGCACAGGTGCGGATTCCGCAGGAGGCTCCGGGCCACCTGCAGCAGTCTGTGCAGTTGCTCAAGGTCGTGGCTCACAGACTTCACCTGGGAGGAGAGGAGGCCAAGAGCCCAGGGCTGAGCCTTTGTCTGAATTCTCCACCCCATTCTGCAGTGAGAATTGTTGTCATCCTGCCCCCCTCCCCTTACTCCACCACTCACCCCACTGACGACATACACAAAGTAGGGCAGCAGGGCTGCGATCTTGGAGTTTGTCTGCAGATCCTGGAGGGCCACCTGAGAGAACAAGACAAGAGTGATTATGAGCCTCTCCACTCGTGGAGCCCAAAGGCACAGCATGTGAAGAGCCCCTGAAGGCCTGCCAGCCCTGAGAAGGGGAAGAAGGTGTCTACTGCCCCATAAGACCAAGAAGCTGAGGCCTCAGGGGAACAAAGGCACCCATTAGATCCGGTTAGCACAGCTCAGGCCCAGGGAGCAAGAGTAGGCAGAAAGCTGGACCTGTGGACAGTGACTCAAACCCTCCCTTCCTTTCCTCCAGCTTCGGTAATAACACTGACGATCCCTTCTAAGGACCAATGGCCCCAAAGTTGCACCCATGCTCCTCAGTGTTACATGGACAATAAAAGGACCCTTGGAGATTCAGAGTAGACCACATAAAGTAGCCGAGAGGGAAGGAGGCCTGAAGGCTTGCAGACTGGGGCGAGGCCTGACTTTGGACAGAAGGCTGCAGGATGGAGGGAGAACTATCCAGCCTGGTTGTGTCAGGGCTCAAGAGAACACAGGCCAAGGGCAGTTGCTATTGAGGCCCATGTAACAGGAGACAAGGAGGAACTTAAAGGAAACAGGAATCTAAGAAACCCTGACCTTCATGAGCTGTGGATCATCCCCCAGCACAGCCCGGGTCACTTGCTGGTAGTACTTGAGGAGGTCATCGGTCAGTGAGGAGACAGCACTGGGCACTAGGAGAGCATCAAGAGAAATGATAACAGCAAATAAGTCCTCTTTTTAAACATCACCAAAGCCAGGAACCTCCTCCCAACCATCTCCCACTCCCTCCACCAGAAGAAAACCCTTCCCTTCTAACCAGTATGTTTAGTCAAACAAAACAGTCATGCATTGGTCATATCGGAAAAGCCCTGGCTCATTGTGAGCCTTGGGTCTTTCATCCCCCATCAAGTGAGGAGAAGCAGGCTTGGTCACCAATCTTCTAAAGTCAAGAGTGATTCTGAGGGAAGAGGAAGTGGATGTGTTTCAAGCTCTGTTGGGACAAAGGACTGCCAAGAAGGCAGAGCTGCTCAGCCCTGACTTTGTTTCCTGTTTTTCTGCCAGTGAGATGGACCTTTGCAGTGGGAATGGGAGAACCCAGATGGCTCCCACACAGCTGATGGTAAGTAAAGAAGATGGGAATCAAGAACCTTCAGGAATTCAAGTTACTGACTTATTGTTATTTCTGGGATATCTGAGAAACTGAGTGGACCCTTAAGAGGTAAGTGGATATTACCAGGAGCCAGCCCAGCCCCATCAAGAATTGAACCTCATTTTCTATTTGGACTGGGCCTCTAACCTGGCAGAAAAAAGTAATGGTGTTGGATGAGTTATTGAGAAGTTAGCAAAGCACCATGTTTATCCATTAAATTGTAAGCTCCTGGAGGGTAAGGGTTGTCTTCTGCAACTCTTTGTGTCAGCACAGGGCCTGATTTAATAAATATTGATTAAGAAGACAAAGATGTGGGCTGGATGATTACCAAATGAATTCCAGGGGCTATCAGTAGTGGTTTGATCCCAACATGGCAGGGGGTCTAGAGTGGAATGCCCCGAGAATCTATATTTGGCCTATGCCTGGTTAAGAAGAGTTAACAGGGGCAGCTAGATGGCTCAGTGGATGGAGAGCCAGTTCTAGAGATGGGAAGTCCTAGGTTTACATGTGGCTTCAGACACTTCCCAGCTGTGTGACCCTGGGCAAGTCACAACCTCCATTGCCTAGCCCTTACCACAGTTCTGCCTTGGAACCAATACAAAGTATTGATTCTAAGATGAAAGGTAAGAGTTTTTTAAAAAAGCGAGCTTGACAAGGCCACTTGTGAGAAAGATGATATTCAAATAATTTTTAACTTAGCAGGGATGTATGTAAAAACTTATACTTATGTTCAAAAACTTAACTGCCTGAGCAGTTGCATGGGGGAGGCAGCAATAGTCCTTCTAAAGAAGCTCTGGTGGAGGGAGAGGGGTTGGGGGACACTAGCTCCATCGAATTATTTAGGGGTGAAGGTGAAGCTAAGAAATCAAAGGAGATTATTCTTGGGCTGCATGAAGAGGGGCAGAGCTGACTGCTCCCTGGACCCTCCCAGTCAGATAATACCCGATTCCACAGGGTCAGGACATTAAAAGTCTGGAGCTTCCAGAGGAGAGCAGCAATGATCTCCTCTGGAAGGCCTGGAGTCCATGTCCTCAAGCCATAAGGAAGACAGGACAAAACAAATGTCATTAACGATTGGCAAGGCTGGGTGGGGATTAGACTTGCTCTGCTTGGGCTTGGAGGGCAGAACCAAGGAGGGAAATTGTAAAAAGCCAAAGCCAATTCAATGCAGGAACAGTGAGCTGGCAATTCAAGCTGTGTCCAAATGCTGCAGGGGGCTCCCCTGCACTGGTAGCTTCTCCATCATGGGATAAAATGGCCTCAAAGATCCTTCCCAAATGCACTGGAGTGACTGTGAGGCAGCTTGTTCTGAGTGAACTACCCCTAGGGAATTGTGGCAAAGCAGGGGCAGGACTAGATGCCAAAGCTCCATAACCCAAGGCAAGCTCTGTCTCCCTTGGGTCACAGGGGTAGCTACTCTAAGAATCACCACATGGATTGATGTTTCCAAAGTAGTTCTGGACACTCTCCAAGTCAGTCTGTAATACCAGAAGGTAACCTACTATATAAAAAAGGAGCATGCCATGCTCAGTGGTGGAGGGGGGACCCACCCCTCACCTGCTTCCACTCATCTTCTGCAGAGGAGATGTATGCAAACACTGGGGTTCTGGGCAGGGAGCAAAGATGGCTGTTGGCCAATAGCTAGGGACTCTAGGGATGAATTTGGGCAAGGCTGAGGCTTTGGATGAAAAAGAACTATGTTACACGAGGAAAAAATGAAATGTCAACTCTGGCTTCTCCTAACTATAGCTTGTCGTCGTCTTCTTTTTTCAATCAGGAATGCCAGGAAGTCTTCTATTTCATTAAATGAACATTTCCCCCCCCGAAAGAATATACTCAAGAGCTTGGTTCCAGGTTTAGAACCTGAAACAGTAGAGATGGGTGGAAGGACTTGTTAGTTTGCACCTGTACTCCTTGGTGTAGCCTCCTGCAAGCTGTGCGCCCCTCTCACCCCAGTGAACCAGACCCTCTCTGCCTATCTTTCAAGTTGTTCTCTGCATGAAGGTTGCTCCACTCCATCTCCTTGTTGGTTCTTTCACTCCAGTATTCATTTTGAGGCATTATTTTCAGGTTGGTTAGAAAGGATTCTCATGGTAGTCTGAGCTTTCCCTGCTTCTCCTCTGCCATCTTGTCTCTCTTTTTTCTAAACTCTTACTGCCATCTTAGAATCAATATTGATTCTAAGGCAAAAGAGCAGTAAGGACTAGGCAATATGGGTAAAATGGCTTGCCTGGGGTCACCCAGCTAGGAAGTGTCTGAGGCCACATTTGAACTCAGAACTTCCTGTCTTTATGCCTGGTTTTGCATCCACTGAGCCAGCCAGCTGCCCCACAACCATAGCTTTTCAATGAAGCAGATCTCTCTTCTTTCTGGAAAGGTGGGAATTACAGGTCCCCAATGTGGCCTATGGGGCCAACGTGTTTTTCACTGTCAGCCAGGTCTGCTCTGCTACATGGGAAGGTTCTTCCACGCTTATAAAGACTGAAGTTCAAACTCAGGGTAAACACGAATGAATAGAGCTACAGGATGAAACTGCCACCATTCAGATATGCCAGTAGATGGTGGAGGGACGCTGTGAATCCAGTCATCATCAGGAATCACACAGGGAGTCTGATGAGGCAAGGCCCGAGAGTGGGTTCCGTTACATCTTGATGGTTAAGAAGGGGTGAGAAACGTGTGGTGGAAGTTTGGGGGGAAGGAACAGGAAGCCACCTGAACCTCACTCTCATGTGCACTGGTCAAAAGAAGGAAGCAAACGCACATGCATACACACATACCAAACTCTTTTTGAGGGGGCAAAGGCTCAGGAAGTAATAGCACATAAATGTGATGGAATAGTACACAATTCCAGGGGACTAATGAGGACACATACCACCTCGCCTCCTATTAGGGAGGTGAAGGACTTGGGGCAAAATGAAAGGTTTTTTTTGCACCTGGCCGAGGCAGAAAAAGAACTCTACGCCGGTAGAATGGGTTTTGTGTTTCTTGTGTTCTCAGTCAGGGTGGAAGAGTAAGAAGCTGATTTTGGCTGATGACAACAAAACAATATTTTAAAATGTTAAAAAGAACAAAAAGTGCTCTTATCACTTACCTGATCCTTGAGGCTCCACGTTTCCTTTACCATCCAAATAAGAAACATGAACTAGAGAAAGATCAGAGAAGGTGGGTCACTCAGACAGCATCCACTCACTGCTTCTCCCCGAACTGTGTTCCTGACCCACCATTCCTCCAGTTCATTGCCTCCCTCTAGTCAGTCCAGCCCCCTGGGGCTCCCACCTCTCACAGCTGTCTCAGGGCACCCCTTGGGAATGTTGGTGGCCAGCGCCAGTTCCACCAAGTTCACCTCTCGGTCCTCAGGGAAGTAGAGATCACCCTCCCTTGCTGGGCGCAGGGGCAGGGTCTCCTGGGAGCCATAGCCACACACTGCCTAAGAGCAGGAGGGCAAGGTTAGACATTCTGGAAATCTTAAAAGCATCGTACAGAAGGATGAGTTATCGGCACCCCTAGATTCTGAGAGGGGAACAGTTCCTGCACAGAGGGAACACGTATAGGAAGACCCACCAAGGCCACAGTCCCAGGAAAGAGCTCCTTGTGGGAGTAGAAGCCCAGAGCTCTGAGGCAATCTTTGGGTTCTTAAATGGCATGTCATGGGGCTTTCAGAAACGAGCTGGGGATGGTAGCAAGAACTAGACTTCCCTTCTGGACACACCATCTGCATTTAGGATGATTTCTTTCTCTTTCGCTCTTTATTCAGACTTCTGTCTAAAAGCTTCCTCTGCCACCTTAGGTATTTATTGAGCACCTAACACGTGTGCAAAGCTAATGTCTAATGTTCACAGTCATCGGTCCACCTTTAAAGTCTTCCCTCTACAATTTCTACCCATCATTCAAGGCCCACTTCAAGTCCTCTCTTTCTGTGAAGCTTTCTCTGATCACACCATAACTCGGAGTCCACACTTATAATTTTATAAATTATAAAAGTAATAATTCTTGTTTTTAGATCACTTTAAGGTTCACAAAGCATTTTTTCCACACAACTCCCTAAAAGAGAGTCCCTTTGATAGATGAGGGATACCATGAGGTGGTAGCCCCCTGCCCAGAGAAAGCAAGGTGCTTCTCTGCCTCACCTCCACATTGCTCCAGCGCAGGGCCCGGTTGAAGTCCTCTACTGTCAACTTCCGACGTTTGGTATGTTTCATGAACTGGGAGCTATTCTGAGGTTGGTCAGAAGAAAGGCTGTGTCTGAAAGGGGCCACTGTAAAGGAAGTGGGGGAGCCAGGGGAGCCCTCCTCTCCAAAGGTGGTACCTGGGTAGCTTCCCTGAGCCGGTAGCAGACATCCTCAGCCAGAAGTGCAGCCACTTCATCACTCAGCTCCAGCCCAGCACTTTCAGCCATGAGCCGGACTGACTCCCTGGGGATCTCCACAAAGCGCCGCTCCTCTCGTTCTGACATGGCCCCAGGATGCTGTCACAGAGGGAGGGAGGGTCTCCCTTGTCCTCTGGAAGGCTGTTCTGCCTACAGTCTGGAATAACAGATCACTTGGGCTGGGAGGAGCCCTGGGCAGGAACATACAACGTGGAATCTTGGAGCTGGGAGGGTCTTTGGAGATCTTTATTTTGGAGGTCAGGAAAATAAGGCCCAAAGAGATGACAAAGGCATATGAGGACAGAAGAGTAAAGCCAGATTTAGAAGGTGAGTGTAACTGCTGATCCAATGCCTTTTCTCAGAAGAATTATTAGTGCCTATTATTAGTTTGCAAAGCACCCCCACCATCTCATTTGACTCCTACAACAATCCTACGATAGAACGAAAATGTATCAAGTCCTGCTACATGCTAGGTTTCACTACTATTTACTAAGAAACTCTTCTGTGCTAAGCATTTTACAAAAATAATCTCACTGGAGCCTTGCTACAGCTGTTATTATCCCTGAATGACAGCTGAGGAAGCTGAGATCAACAGTGATTTGCCCAGAGTCCCACAAAGAGTAAGTATCTGAGGTTGGATTTGAATTTAGGTCTTCCTGACTCCTAGGATAGTAAGCCACCCAGATGTCTACACATTCTTCTTCCCATCAGATGAAAACTGGATATGGGGTCATTAGGCCTAGGTTCAAAGCACACCAGCTGTGAAAATCTGGGCAATGGCTTAATTTTGCCCGGTCTCAATTTCATCACCTATAAAAATTAGGGAGTTTGAAAAGAGCCCTCATTAAGGGGACCTTTGCATCACACGTCTGCTCAGACTTCTTCCATATCTTGATTAGTTTTGCTGATTTTTCCTCTTCTTGTCTTTAAATTTTTATTTGCTATATGAAACAACTCCCTGGGAGAGGGAAGAGAGAAAGATACTGGGAGAAACTATGGTGACATAAAAAAGAGAGCAATACAAAGTAAATAAAATAAAACTGGGAAGTCTCACTCACCTCTGAACCCTTCTCAGCTCTAAATTCTGTGCCTGTGGGTACTTCTTTCTCTAACCCGTTTTCAACTACATTCTCTGCTGCTTTGAGGCAAATAAGCCTTCAACAAGACCATTGGAGGCCAGGAATCTTCCTGTTCAGACTTTCTATAAAAAGGGGAGACCAGGAGAAGAAAGGGAAAGATGACTGCTCTAGGGTCCACCAATACTTAAACTCCCTTCTCATTTCTAC
Source organism: Gracilinanus agilis (assembly GCF_016433145.1). NCBI lineage: Eukaryota > Metazoa > Chordata > Mammalia > Didelphimorphia > Didelphidae > Gracilinanus > Gracilinanus agilis. The sequence goes on along the minus strand of NC_058135.1, from coordinate 286,123,104 downwards.
CCTCCCTGGGTATAACCATGGCCAATTCAATTCATGACCTACTAATTACATATCTCTGGGACACAAAAATGTGGTAGTCCTGCTGAGGACCCAAAGACAGAACGGAAATCATCACAGCCTCCACCAAGCTTGTATGTCACTTGTATGTCAGGACTTTTCCAGAGAAGTGTGGGTACCAATTCTGCCTCTGATACTTGTTTACTTGTCTCCATGTGAGTAAGTCAGTCAATCCATCAATATGGCAAATATTGGACCTTTCTGAGCTTTAGATGTCTCCTCTCTAAACCAGGGATCATAATAATTCTTCCAAGTCAGGATGGAATGAATAGAGCAGTGGTTCCCAAACTTTTTTGGCCTACTGCCCCCTTTCCAGAAAAAAATATTACTTAGCGCCCCCTGGAAATTATGAAACTATTTATTGAACTCAGAATAGAATGTAATACAAAAAAAGTGTGGCCATCACTGAATCGCTACAGCACCCACCAGGGGGCGGTGGTGCCCTCTTTGGGAATCATTGGACTAGAGGGATGTAGAGCAGTAGAGTCAAACATCTGCAGAGAAGGACCCTTGGTTTTAAAATGTAATGCTGCTGTCTTTATATAAATATTTCCCAAAATACATTTTAATCTGGTTCAGGAGCTCTTCCCCAGGGGGCTTGTTAGATACCTCCCATGTACGACATTTGGCAAACCTTAACATGCCCATAGAAATGTCAGCTACCTTTAGGATGCATTCTTTGAGCCAAGAATCATGGGCCCAGGGGACTGAGAAAGCCAGCCACAGAGTTTGGAAGACTTGGGTTCAAGGCCCATCTCTGACAAATATAGGCTTTATGACTGTATACAGGGGGATCACTAAGACTAAAAACTCTTTTAGTCTTTAGAGGGGATAGAGTTTCCTTATCATAGGAGGGCCCTATATCAATGGACTCAGGTCCAGACCCTGACTCAACCCCTATTCCCCACTATATATTGTGAATACTCTGAAAAGCCAAGCAATGGGAGTGGATGGTCAGAAAGCTGGCCTTGGGGCCAGGCAAACCTAGATTCAAAGGCTGTCTGAGAAAGCTGCAACTTCATCTGAGAAGGCTACAGTTGGGGCCCCCACTTCCTTCACTCTATCTCTTTGTAACTCTACAATCTGGTTTCTGCCCTCATCACTCCACCAAAATCTTTTAGTTGCCAATCCAAGACCTGTTCTTAGACCATATCCTTCTTGACCTCACTGTGACTGTTGACACTGGCAATCACATTCTTCTCCTGGAAACTCTCTTCTTTCTAGGCTTTTGGGACCCGACTCTTTCCAAGTTCTCCTCCCACTTCTCCGACTGCTCTTTCTCTGACTCCTTTGCTGGATCCTCCTCCAGGTAATGCCCCTTGAACTTCAGGTGTTCTTCAGGGTCCTGCCCTAGACCCTCTTCTCTTCTCCCACAATATTGTCACTTGGTAATCTCATTGACCCTCTCTATGAGGATGATTATCCAGCCCTAACTCCTTGGCTGATATATAGACATCTTAAACTTAATATGTCCAAAAAGGAACTCATTATCTTTCCCTCTAAAGAGCTCCCATGCTCCTACCTTCTCTATCCTTTACCCCAGCTCGCCAGCTCAGTCTTGGTGTTATCCTGGATTCCTCAGGCTCTCTCATGTGCCCTATCTGAGCTGTTGCTAAGGCCTGTCAATTTCACTTTTAAAGCATCTCTTGTCAATTTCCACTCTGGCATCTGTCAATTTTGCCTGCAGCATCTCTGACACTCCCCCCATCCCCTCACACCTGGACTATTGTAATAGCTGCTGTCCAAGTAGTCAAACACCAAATCTCTCTCCCCATTCCTATCCATTCTCCATTCAGCCACGAAAGAGATTTTCCTAAAGCTCAGATCTTTTTACTCTGTTCCAGTGGCTCCCTATCATCTCTAGGATTAAACACAAAATGCTGTTTGGCATTCAAAGCCCTTCACAGTCTGCCCCTTCCAAACTTCCCAATCTTCTGACAATTTGCTGCCCCCATATTCTTCCATCCAGTGACCCTGGCCTCCTTGCTGTTCCTCAAACACAACCATCTCTCAGCTCTGGGCATTTTCTCTTAACTGTCCCCCATGCCTGGAGCACTTTCTCCTCCACTCTATGTACTGACTTCTTGGACTTCCTTTAAGTCTCATCTAAAACCCCACTTTCTCCAGGAATCCTTTGCCAACCTCTCTTAATTCTGGTGCCTTCTTTCTGCTTATTATTTTCCATTATCCTATAGAGGTTGTTTTGTGTATATTGTTAATTCCCCCTATCTGACTATGAACTCCTTGAGGGGAAGAACTGGCATTTGCCTCCTTTTGTATCCCCAGCACGGTAATTGGCAGACAGCAAGCACTTAATAAATGTCAACTGCCTGACTGAGTCTGCTCCAGAGGAGGTGCAGATCTGCACTGGAGGAGGACTAGCTCTCCCACATTAGAGAAAAGCTTCCCATGAAAAGCAGCAGCACAGACATGTCCCTGAGGGAACTTCTCCCTGGATCCCACCATGGGCTCCTGGGCAGGTTCTGCCCCTCCCCCCCCACCCAGTCTGAAGCTCCGCCCAAGAAAACTCCCTGAGGTTAAGTTGAGAAAGGGGCTTCTCTAGCTAAGGTCCTCGGGAGATCCCTAGAGAATTCTTCCAAGGCTTCTCAAGAAGAGTCCCAGCTATGGCTTGCTGTGCTTTTCTCTGCTCCAAGCCTGGGTCTGAGCTGAGAGGCTGGATTACACCTCCCACCCCCTCCATCCATCTTTGACCTCTTCTCCATCCTCTAGCACTCCTAGGCTGCCCTTGCTATCTATTAGGACAGGGGGACTGTTCTCAGGAAGACTTCAGACTAGCTGGGCCTAAGACAGTGGAAGGCCTGGATTGGAATCCATTCATTATTCCTAGCAGTGGACGCTGGGCCACAGCTCCTTAGAGCCTCCTTCAATCATCCCCTCAACAGCGCTGCTAGGGAAAGGGGCAGCTAGTATGATCCCTATTTCACAGATGGGGAGACTAAGGCAGGCAAGGCACAGATGAAGTAACTTATCAGGGTCACCCAACTGGTCAAGGTCTGAGGCTGGATTTGAACTCTGGTCTTCCTGACTCGAGGGCTCAGTGGATAGAGCATAGAGCTTGGAATCAGGAGGGCTTGAGTTCAAATATGGCTTCAGACACTTCCTAGCTGTGTGATCCTGAGTAAATTACTTCATTCAGTTTGCCTCGGTTTCCTCATCTGTAAAATAAGCTGGAAAAGGAAATGGCAAACCTCTAACAGAAAACCCCTTAGGGTCGAATATGGATGAAAAAGCATGAACAACGACAAAAACACTGCAAGCCCCGCGTCCTGGGCCGCCCCTAAGCTAGTCTTTCCCAACTCTAGGCCTCAGTTTCCCCATCTATAAAATGGGCGGCGTGAAAACGAAGACCTTTAAGGCCCCGCCCAACTCCCAGGCGGAGCCTATGAGAGGCGCCGGCGCCCAAACCATAACCTCTGACCCCACACCGTCCAGTGTCAGGAGGCGGGCCAGCCGAGGTCAGGGGTCTCACGGCCTGCGGGTTCCAGCGGAGGTTAGGAGAAGCGATGAAATCCCCGGCTCGAAGAGGTTCGGGGGCCCCATATCGAGCACGGCCCGCGACAAGACTTACCTGGGGGTGGCGGCGGTTGTAGTGGCGGCTCCAGCGGCGGCTCTGGCTAGCTGGGCCAGTCTCAATTCCCTCGCACTGGGGCAGGCCCCGCCTTTCTCCGCTCCCGGCCAATCCCCGGGTGGCGCCTTGAAGCCCCGCCCCTACTCGTACATCACGTGGGGAGAGTGGCTACGGGAAGAGCCATGTTGCCGAGAGGGTCACGTGATGTAGGTGCCTTTCGGTCCCGCCCCCTGGCGTGTTTTTTTTTTTTTTTTTTTTTTTTTTTTTTTTTTTTGCCGTTACCAGCGCGTGGAGCTTTCTACCAAGTTCTCCGGAATGACCAGATCCTTCAGGCACGTTTCCTTGGATCCGCGCCATCATCCACCTCCAATCTCAATTAAATCTGCATTTATAGATACTTTGAAGATGCTCTTTCTATCACTTGGCTTTGCACCCCTTTCCCCGCCCCGGAGCTCACCATTCTCATTCAATTCAATTGAATTCAATTAAAAACTATTTATTGTGCGCCTACTGTATGTCCGGCAAAAGCCAACCCCTGCCCTCCAGGAGCTTCCACATGGAAACATACACAGAGAACGCGCTGAAGACAGAGAAAATAAATGGGAAAGAATTAACAGAGGGAAACTGGCATGAAGAAGGATTGGGAAAGGCTTCCTGGACTCAAAGGGAGCCAGGAAGTCAGTGGTCAGCGCAGAGGTGGGGAGGGAAAGAGGCCTGACACGTGGGGACACCAAAGAGAATGCCAGGAGCAGAGGAGGGAGAGTCGTTTGTGAGACATTAAGAGGACCTGTCAAGGAGTGGAATGGCTACTGGAAAGGCAGAAGTGGGCTAGGGAGTGAAGGGCTTTCAATTATGGAAGCACTAGGGAGCCATTGGTGATTATTGAATAGGGGGTGACATCAGACCCTGCTTTGTGAAAATCGCTTTAGTGGCCAGATGGAGGTTAGACAGGCATGGGAGAGATGAATCGTGTGTGTGTCAAGTGAAAGATGAAATGACAGTTGACAAGGGTTGGAGCTTCTGAGCATATTAGTTTATTGAGCCAATTGCCCAATAAATCAGGACCAGACCCCTTCCTCAGTTTAGGGCTAGACTGAAATAAAGGAGGAGGCAGATTTTTGTATATTAAAACCAAATAAGGTCAATTAATTGAAAGGAAACAATATGACGTTACATAACCTTATTTCTAATTAGAGGAAAGATTGGGCACCTTCCAAATTGGAAGGGTACAGGTACAATTCTCTGAATTCAGAAAAAGAGATATCCCACTGTGCCTCCCAAATGTCTGTATACAATCAAAGGAACATGAAACAATAACTGATTGACCAATACGGAGGCAGTTTTCAGATATGGGCTACTTGAGATGTACAACTTTAACAAAGTGCCTTTCATCAGTCTTTGAGTCTGACCAGGTTTCTGGTCAGCATATTTCAGGCCCTTAATTAAAAAAGGTTTCTAAGCAGCAGATAAAGCTGTTTATCAGCCACACACAGCTAGACTACAATGCAATAATGAGGTTTACTCTCAATTGCCACAAGTAAATAAAATTTTCTCACAGAACAGAAATTGGATTAAATTGAATTGAATAGAAAAGGAACTAAGGTAGCTCCAGAATCTAGTCACAAGATGGAGTTAGTATGGTTTACTCAGTTCCCACTCCAATCTCCTTAATTCCCTCAGCAGGCAGAACCCCAGAGCAGCTTTTGCAGTAATCCAGGTATGAAGTGATGTTGAAGGCCTGTATTAGGATAGAGACAATGTCAGAGGAAAGATGGGGACGCCCTCAACAGGTAGTTGAGAGGTGCTTCAGAAGTGAAATCTGCAAGATGAAATTGACAAGTCTTGGTACCATATTGGATTATGGGAGTCAGAAACAGGAGCCCAGGATTGTGTTGCTCTCTATAGTATTGGAGGAATTAGGAGGGGAAGATGGTTTAGAAGGAAACACAAATAGTTTGATTTTGGACATGTTGCGTTTAAGATGTCTCCTGGATGTCCAGATTAGACTGGAATCCAAAATCTCATTTAACTTTCTTTTTGTCCTTACTTTCTGTCTTAGAGTCATTACTGTATTTTGGTTCCAAGGCAGAAGAGTGGTGAGGGCTAGGCCAGGGGGGTTAAGTTTTGCCCAGGACCATATGGCTAAGAAGTTTATGAACACAGATTTGAAACCAGGACCCCCATCTCTAGGTCTGGTTCTCAAGCCACTAAGCCACCTACCTGCCCCCTCACTTCCCACGCTTAACATTTAAAATTTGAAATTTTACCTCCATGAATTGATGTGGATTGAAATGAGCAGATCCAGAACATTGTACCCAAACTGAAACATTATAGGATGTTCATATGTTATCGCCTTTGCTACTAATATCAATGCAATGACCCAGAATAATCCCCAGGGACTTATGAGAAAGAATGCTATCCACATTGAGAGAAAGAACTGTTGGGACAGAAAGGCAAAAGGAAAACATTTGATTTATCACTTGTTTATATGGATATAGGATGTGGGGTTTTGGTTTTTAAAAGATTATTTTAAAAACTAAATAATATGACAATAAGAAAAAAATTTATGTTGAGTTGCCTACCTAACTTCATATAATAGTTTAGACAATTGGTATTCTTCATTGACTTTTTTTCTGCATAGCTAATTAGCCTGAATTCTTTTTTTTTTTTTTAAACCCTTACCTTTTGTCTTGGAGTCAATACTGTGTATTGGCTCCAAGGCAGAAGAGTGGTAAGGGTAGGCAATGGAGGTCAAGTGACTTGCCCAGGGTCACACAGCTGGAAAGTGCCTGAGGCTAAATTTGAACCTAGGACCTCCCTTCTCTAGGCCTGGTTCTCCACCCACTGAGCTGCCCAGCTGCCCCCCACCCCCCACCCCCTGGAATTCCTTGGAGTGATTTTGAATCTTATTTCTGTGAGGCTCCAGAGCTTGATACAATCAGCACAATGTTACCTACAAACAAGACCATATGGATAGAGACGTCCAACACAAGACCTACTGGCAGTATGGAACCTAAATTAGGTTAAAATGTAATAGGGAATTATTTAACAAAATAAATAAAAATACAATAGAGTACAGGTTAAAAAAAATAAAATTTGAAATTTTGCATCAGTTTTCATTAATGAAATTAAACTTATGTAAGAAGGGCAGGGAAGACTTGCCAGTGAAGGCAATTACCCCCCAACACATAACTTGCAGTTTTCCTCTGCTATAATTCTTAGAATGGATATTAATTTCATATTTGCCTCAAGATAGAAGTTTGGTAGCATATTTTTTGTCGTTCTGTAACAGCATAGGTAGGAGCTACTTATATGTTTATCAACCCAACAATTTTTTTCTTTGGCAGTTCATTATCATTTGTTCAATTTTCCTCTTTGAGATTATATTGTTTCAGAGCTTTCTTTTGGCTAGTTCTAGTAGTTCATATTTTTGTAGATACTTCTCATCCTCCCTAGAAGCTTCTGTCTCCCTGCTGTAAAACTGTATATATTTTAGCTTCTGAAAATTCTCTTTGGTAGCCTTTGATATAATTTTTATTTTATTTTTTAAAAATATTTTTCCATGGTTACATGATTTGTGCTCTCTTCCTCCCCCCTCCCAGAGCTGATAAGCAGTTCCACTGGGTTATACATATATTATCTCTTTGGTAGCCTTTGAAAGAGTATTTACAGTGGAGTGGTTGGGCATAAATCCAGCAAGGGCTTGAGGAGTGTTGAGGACTTTTTAAAAAAATGTCTGGTCAGGAATGGAAGAAGAGATATCAGGCAATACCTTGAGGGAACGGCTCCAAAGATGTAGTCATGGCTGTAAATAGCAGGAAAGGAGCCAGTAGATGAGAGATTGAAAATGAGGAAAGAATGATTGGAGAGATCAGGGCCTGGAAATGATGGAAAGAGATGGCCGTAGGACCAATTCACCCTCAGACGCTATCATGAAGGAGAGAGTGAGGGAAGACATAGAGGGCCTTTTTAGGTGTGGAATAAGGAAAAAGTTCTTAAAAAGCAAATGGTTGGGGCAGCTGGGTAGCTCAGTGGATGGAGAGCCAGGCCTAGAGATGGGAGGTCCTGGGTTCAAATCTGGCCTCAGACACTTCCCAGCTGTGTGATCCTGGGCAAGTCACTTGACCCCCATGGCCCACCCTGACCACTCTTCCACCTAGGAGCCAAAACACAGAAGTTAAGGGTTTAAAATTTAAAAAAAAAAAAAAATTAAAAAAAAAAACAAAAAACAAATGGTTCCTATTTTCTTAGTGAATCAGGAGGCAAGGTCCCTTGTTGAGAGGAAGAGATTTTCAGTCATTTCTTACAGTCCTAAGACGTTCCATTCCGTCCACTTCAGGACAACCCCCAGCTGTCTAAGAGGTGGTTGCTTCTTTTCTTCCCCTTTTAGTCCTCCCTATGGAATTAGGACATTGTTTTTCTTTGTCCCTACTCTCTCCCCGGTATCACCTCGCCTTAAGGCTTCTCTGTCCTCCATTTTCAGACGAGTCTGATGTTTTATACCACTTTTACCAGGGAGCAGTTCATCTGATGCCCACTATTTGCATCTTCTTCTTGTTCACCCCAGTATATGGCAAGATTCTCCCCCTTTCTCCTTTAAGTGATTTCTCCCTTTTATCCTCCCTTCTCTTTCCCCTATTAGAACAAAACCATAGCAGGCCCAGGGATTTTTTTTTTTAAAGGAATTCCCTCAGTAGCCTCGAAAGACATTAAAATTACACTAGGAGGCCAATAGTGTTCAAGAGATCTAAGAGGAAGAGGTCCCATGTATACAAACAGTAGCTGTTTTTGTGGTGGCAAAGAGTTGGAAACTGAAGTGTAGCCCAGCAATCAGGTATGGCTGAACAATGGATGACACACAAATGTGATAGTTGTGCCGTAAGAAATGAAGAAGACAACGGTTAAAGAAAAACTTGGTTAGAGTGGATGTCCTCGTACAATGCAATGGACAGGACCAGGACATCTTGCCCCATAACAACACAGCGAAGGCAGTTTTAAAGAACTTAATGTCTTGGCCAGTGAGCCCAGGAGAAATGAGGAGACTGTGTCATCAAGGGAAAGCCAGTAGATGGAGCAGGACCTAGAGGGGGAGAGGTCCCGAATTTACATCTGGCCTCAGACACTTCCAAGTTGGGTGACCCTGGGCAAGTCACTGAACACCCATTGCCTAGACCTGACCGCTCTTCTGTCTTAGAACTGATACTGACAGAAAGTAAGAGTTGGAAGGAAAAAAAAAAAGCTAATAGATGGAAAGAATGGGAGAGGTAAATACTTAAGATAAAGGGAAGTTTGTTGCCTACAGAATAGGGAATGGGCTGGGTCCAGTTAGGATGAAACTTTGAGGTGGAAGAGTTTAGGAGGCCAGGAATGAGGATTTAGGTGGAGGGGGATGTGGACTGGGATTTGGAAGAGGATGGAGTTCAGTCCCCAGGATGAGAAGGTATGGCCAGGTGTGAGAATGTTCATCATTGGATAGAGGGCACCATTCCTGTTTCCTTAAAGGAGAGGCACAGCAGGAGAGGGAAGGCCTGACATCGAAGGTCATTCTTCTTTGCATTGGAGGGTCTCCATATCCCAGTTGGGAGACTGATTGGGCAGGACAAGACAAGACAAATGGAAGTGCTTGCTTTGGAGCAGATGGAAGCCTAGTCGCTTTCTTAGAACACACTGTACCCAGCAGGAGATAAAAGGCCCAGAACACGTGTCCCCAAGGTTTATCACCTGAGAAGGCTGGAGATAAAGTGCACAAAGGATAAGCTTTAACAAAGGCAGAGCATCAAGGGGTGGACCTTAAGCTCCCTCGTCCTGTAGCTCCGCCTCTTACTGTAGTCATATCCTACCTTGTGACTCATCTTTAACTAGTAGTCCACTGAAGCCCCCAAATCATCTTCAGATCTGTCTATGCCTCCCCCAACTTATAGCTGTATTTGTATTTTTGTAGCCAAGTGCAAGACTTTGCACTTATCACTACTGAACTTGGATTAGATTTAATCCAGTGGTCAAGCATAGCAAGGTATTACTGGATCCTGACTCTGTCATCTGCAATTTAACCATCTCTCCTACTTCTTTATCATCTGCAGATTTGGTCTATTTATGCCATGATCCAAGGCCAACTAGATATACCTGAAGAACTCTACTGGAAACTTCCCACCATGTGGAGATTGAACCATAACAACTGCAACCTTGAATCCTGCTATCCAACCAGTTCTGAATCTCTCTGATTGTACCTTATCATCATTTCATTCCTCTTTCTCCACCTCCTCCACTAGCACAGCACAGGGTACAAAAGCTTCACCAAAATCTAGGTAAACCCTATTCAGTCCCCTTCATCGTCTGACTTATTTGTCCAGCCCAAGGAAATAAGGCCCGGAAGGCACCATGTCAGTTCACCAAGTGACCCACTTTGGGTTGGGAAGAACCTTGAGTTCATCTAGTCCAACTTGATCATTTTACAGATGGCTCAAAGGTGAAATGACTTGTCCAACATCGCACAGCTGGTTTCTGTCTCCAGTCCACTGTGCTTTGGTGAAGGCATATGGCCTTCTTAGTTTGTGATTTGGTGGAAAGCAAGGCTGTATTTCAGCAATCCCTAATCACTTGAGGTCACAGCCCCAGAGAGAACTTCCTATGGGAGAGGAGAGGGGGACAGCATGAAAGAACAACAGCTAAAAGAACTGTTTGATAAAATTTATTATGTGCCCACTACCATCCAGGGTGAAAGGCACTGGATTGTGTCAAGAGCCAAAAGCCTGTATTATTAAAAGAGATTAGTAGCAGTTTGAGAAGGATCATCTCACTCTCAGGAGGCAGAAAAGGCCAGATGTCTCCCAGAGACAAAAAACCTTCTTTTCTCCATCTTCCAAACAGCAGCAGCAGGACCCAGCTGGGGAGACTCTGAGAGCTGGCCTGCTGTGTCTCGCTAAAGGTTAAAATGAAACAAGGATGAGGAAGGCCATCTCCATTCAGCTTACAAGACCTGTTACAAGGGACACAGAGAAAAGAGAAATGAGAAACCTCTCCATAACAGCAGTGAAGTGCCAAAATCAAGGGAGTCAACCTTCTGAATGACATGACAGAAACCCTGCTGTGCCCAAGTAAAGGGGATTGCTATTATTTAGTGGGTAGTGAGCCCCCTGCTACCACCGTTGCTGGCAGAGCAGCCTCATGCCTGCCCCCAACCCAACAGCATAAGAAAAAGGGACCCAGACAAGGCCTTACCCAGGTAATCATCCATCAGGGAGCCAATAGCGAACTACAGAAGAGAAGAGGACATAAGATGAGTGCCCTCCCCTACCCTCCGGGAGAACTCCAGCCACCTTGCTCATAACAGCCCACCCTCTCCATCCTCCTCCAACAGAACTAGGTCAAGCCACTGACGGGTCACTCAGGATAGCCAGACTCTCCCAATGAGCACGCTGAGATGGTGCCTAGCCAGGAAGCCCACTCACAATGTCATTCTTATCCACCCGGGTGCCCACAATCTTTAGTCGGATTTCATCGTCTTGCTGAATCACAATGTCCTGGGGAGAGAGAAGGACAGGCAATGTGTGTTTGTTTCAGCTCAGCGCCCCCAGGAATCCAGACCCCTCCTGATAGCCCAGCTGGGCTTTTCCTCCTCCTCCTCCTCACCTCATCCACTGTTTTGTAACATGGAGGATTAGAGTTGGGATCAAATTCCATCTCAGAAGGGATGGACTGAAAAGGAAAGGAGGACACGTAGATGTTTGTCAACCAGCATCAGTGAACAGAGGCCTTCTGCTCACCCCCCCCAAGGCTCCCAGACTCACATGGCGGGAGATGAAGCAAGACATAGGTCCAATCTCGGTGAAGAGTCCCACCTAGGCCAAGGAAGGGCAAAAATGAGGAGTCCTAAGGGTTCGCCCTAGCCCTGACTCTCCCCACAATCCTCCCAACACTGCCGTCCCCTCTGGGCCCACCCCACCAGCTCTTGTGGAGGGCTCACCTTGTTGACCTGAGTGACGACAGCATCCACAACCTCCCCCTTGAAGGGCCGGAAGACGATGGCTTTATACTTGACGGGGTACAGCACAAACCCTCGGCCAGGCTGGATCACCCCTGCCCCGATGTTGTCAATGGTGGTGACGGCAATTACAAAGCCATACCTGAAAAGATGGTTAGAATGAGGAGGCGCACAGCCGGCCAGGCAGGAGGCCAAGAGAACAGCCTCCTTTGGCAGATGAGAATGAAGTGCCAGCAGCAGCAGCAGCAATGGCTAACGGGCTTGGTAAGCCAGGCCCCCCCTTAGAGAGCCCACCTCCCAGCCCTGCAGCAGCTCCATCAACAAGTCTCCACCTGAGACTTCCTTTGTGGTCTTTCCTCGGGCAAGGCCTCGGGCTGGGGGGAGGGGAGGGAGGGCAGAGGGCCCCCAAATAGGAAAACCTGTGGTTCCTGGCCACAAGGAGCTCCAGATCAATATGGGCAGAAAGCTGACAAATTCTCACCTTCTTACGCTACTCTCAATTCCTCCTGGAACCTGAGTTCAAATCCCACCCTTAATTATTTACTGCTTTCTAGGAGACAGCTAGGAAACACGGTGGGTAAAGCCAGGGCCTGGAGTCAAGAAGACCGGAGTTCAAATCCTCCTCCGCGAGTCCCTCCCTCCCAGTGCCACCTCCCCACCCCCTTCCCGCATTTCGACAGAGGCTTGGGCCCCGCGGAGCCGCTGGGCCCAGACTCACTTGCCCGTGCACGTGCCCTCCACCTCGGTGAACAGCTTCTGTTTAACCGTGTTGAGCAGGTTGGGCCCGAAGTAGCGCGGGTGCAGCAGGATCTCATGCTCCAGGGAGATCTGCGGGGACCAGCCGGTGGGACCGGGCTCCGGGCCCGCTCCCCGGTCCCCGGTCCCGCCCGGCCACCCAACGCCACCTCCCCCCCCCCCCCCCCCGGAGTCCCCC
>NC_058135.1:286068320-286085935 GCF_016433145.1 Gracilinanus agilis | reverse complement strand
AACAGAGCATGGAAGATGAATGTATTGCCATGGAATACTGTTTCTTCATAAGACATGACAATGAAAAGAGCTTCAGAAAAACCCAGGAAGACTTGTAGGAACTGATGCAGAGTGAAGTGAGCAGAAGCAGAAGGGCAAATGATGCCATAACAGTCCTACTGTCAAAAGAAACCACTTTGACATTCTGAATTGAAAACATCTTTTAACACGTGTAGGCTCTGTCAGAGCAGGGATTGCTTCATTTGACAGTGAATCCCCAGGTGTGCCTGGCACATTTGGGGAGGGGGCAGGTTCAGGGTCTGTGATTTCATCCAACTGGAGAATCTGCCTGTTTGAAAGAAACTTGCTCCAAGGAGCAGGTCAGCAGTCATTCTGCCATTAAAGTGCTCAGGGTTGGCCTGGGGCCCCAGAGAGGCCTCCCTGGACACAGCCTGTGCCAGAGGTAGGATCTGAGACCTCACTCTGGAATCCAGGAGCAGCGCTTTCGCTACTGTCCCACATTGCCTCTCCACGATCACACCTGAGCATGTTTTGCTGAAATGAATTTAATTTCTCTCCAGCATGGGCATGGCATGTTCCCTGAGGAAAAGTTGCCAGGCCAGGCTGCAGGTTCAGTCTCCCAACTGGGATGTGGAGAGCCCCCAGGGAAAAGAACAGTGACCCCGTCTTTGGCTTCAGACCTCCTATCTCTTGCTGCCCCCAGGAGTGAGAATAGGCCCCAATAAATCAGAGCCATCAGCCAGCTAGAGCCAGCCATGTATGATCTCACCCAAAGCACCTGATAAGTTCTTGGCTGTTTCTGGCGGTCGTTGTGCTACCCACTGAAGCAAACATTTCCCTGAGAAACTTGGTTGGATGGTTACACGTTGATATATTGAATTATTATCCTATAGAAAACTCTGTCTAAGTTTGGTGAGATAAACTAAGTCATTGTGCTAAGATTGTAAATCATTATTAACCACCGTCCATGTAAAAACCTTACCTAATCCCTTAGCCTGTGACACCTTCTCTGTAAAATACTAGCTGTGATCAATAAACCTTGCCTCTGACTGCTACCAGCTTCACTGGCCCTCCTGAAGCATTTCATCCTTCTCCCCACATCTCATTCTCCTCACCTCTTTGAGACCCCCAAATGTTTGTCAGTCATCTGACAGCTCATGTCCTCTGAAGGTACAGGAATGGTGCCTTCCATTCAATGATGAACATTCTCACACCTGGTCATGCCCTTCACATCCCAGTGACTCAACTCCATCATCCTCCAAACCCCACTCCACACCTCCCATCACGTGATTCCCATGCGCATCCCCCCTCACCTCCAAAGCTTCACCCCAACTCTACCTGCCTCTTCCACTGTGCCCTCTGGGATGCTTGTTTCATGGACAACCAACTTCTCTATGTCTTTTTCCTTTCCCAGCCCATCTAGCTATTATCTCTTAATGAAGTCTAGCCTTCCCTGTGTGATGACACAGCCTCCTTGTCCACGTTTCCTCCCCTTTAAACCCTCACCTTCTGTTTTAGTATCAGTTGTAAGGCAGAAGAGTGATAAGGGCTAGGCAGTTGGGGTTGTGACTTGCCCAGGATCACACAGCTGGGAAATGTTCGAGGGCAGATTTGAATCTAGGACCTGTCTCTAGGCCTGGCTAGCTGCTACCCTCTTGTCTACCTTCTCCTGTACTGACTGTGCCTGGGCTTATTCTTAGTTCACTGATGGAGATGGAAAAGAGGGAATACTTCTTGCTCTTGGTTGTCTCTTCTAGGTTCTCTCCCTACCTCCATCAGTATGCAACTTCTCTTCCTTTGAGGTTCATACTATCCATCTCTCCCTCTGTGAAAGGGAATTCTTGGTTCTCTTTGTCTTTTCTGAGTTTACACTTGTGACCTTTATTCTTTTTGCCTACTTGGAGTTAAAATGTTGGTTAACAATAACTTAAGTACCCCTACTTAGTACCTCACTAGATTGTGAGGACAGGATTGACTTTCCTTTGTCTATTTTTGAATTAATCAACCAAAGCAAATTCACCAATACTTAACCCTAAAATAAGGGAAACTCTTACTATAGGAATTTACACCTCTAAAAGGAAGACACCCCTACTTAACCTTAAGCGGGGGCAAGTCTGCAACCCACTAAACTGAGGTGCTAAACTGGGGGCAACTTAGAAATGTGTGAATCCTAGGAGGAGAGTTAATAAGCCTTTAGAGGTGACAAGTCAATCCCACAGACACTGCCCCTGGGCAGGGCTGGACAATTTGGAAACTGTGATTGGCCCCTGTGAAGAGGGGCAGGAACAGGAAACCACCATAAAAGCCATAAAATCCTTGGGCTGGGAGAGTGTTGTGCAGTTGAGTCTGGTGGAGAGTGTCTCCTGGAGATAGTCTTCAAGGCAACTTCATTGGAGACTGCAGGGTGAATTGTGACTTCAACCTAGATTCTGACTCCTGGACTGCTTTGTTGGGTGAGTGAAAAGGGCTGACTCCTTTCCTGGTTTCCTAAGAGACTAGCTTCCATCTTGGAGAGGCCCTCCTGGCTGAGGACTAGGATAGCTATTTTCTCTAACCTCTCTCACATTTCCCTACTTTATTGTTGTTTCCCCTCTATTTTGTAAATAAACTTGTGACTTGAGATATAATAACTCTGGTGACCACGTTATTTCATATAATTTAAGTCTAACCACTAAAATTAACCTTTATACTTCCCAATCAAAACCCTGGTAGCTATTGTTTACGGACCCTTGTCATTCTTTTCACAATGAGTTTGGTTCTTGGCTTACAATTTTTCTCTCTTCAAATCTTGTCCTCCTACTAGGGGACTTCAATATACATCTGCAGGAATTAAATTCATGGTTGGACTAAATATAAGAGAATATGGTTGTCAATTAAAAAAATTAATATAGCTCAAGTCAAAATGACTTTTTAGCAGCTTTATTTACAAAAAAGTGGGAAAGAGTGAAAATTAGAGAAATATAAAAGAGGTTAGAGAAGATGTCTATCCTAACACACTAAATATTTGCTCCGGGGCCTGACTCCACTCTGGGAGGACTTGATAACCCAAACCTGAGGGCCCATTGATTAATTAAACAAGGGTTTTACCCATGTAATCTCATCTAGGAAAGGGAGGCCTCTCTGATGCTGATCTTTGCAGAAGCCAGGAAAGGAGGGTCAATTTTTTTCACTCACCCAATCCGAAGTCCAAAGGGAGAAGATTCAAGAGCAGTCTTACCAGAAGCAGTTCATGTTGCCAGCCCCAGGTCCTTCAAGCTGAAGATTCATGAGGAAAGCCTAAAAAACCTCCTCACAGGAAGTTTACGCCCTTTTTAAAGACCTTTTTTTTACGTCCCTTCCTCCACTTTACAGGGACCAATTGAAGTCTTTTAATTTGCTTAGCACTTTGCCAGG
The DNA here is from genome assembly GCF_016433145.1 of Gracilinanus agilis. Taxonomy (NCBI): domain Eukaryota; kingdom Metazoa; phylum Chordata; class Mammalia; order Didelphimorphia; family Didelphidae; genus Gracilinanus; species Gracilinanus agilis. Next base: position 286,082,542 of record NC_058135.1, on the reverse strand, counting down.
GGCAGTCAGGTGCTTCTGGAGGTGTTACTTACTTTAGTAAGTGGTTTGTGAACCTCCCCTACTTAGTGTTAAGTAGGGGTGTCTTGCTTTTGGTTGATTAAATTTAAAGTAGGCAAGGGGAGAGTCAATCCCATCTTCACACATCCTGATTCTCCTTCCAATACCCTCAACCTTCTTATATACCATGAGCTACTCGTTTAGCCCCCCTTCAGCAATACACAAAGATGGTCATACCCTGGATCCTTCATCTCTCACAAATGTACCACATCTATATTCAAGAATTCTGAAGTCTCCTTGTTTGACCAGAATCTCTTAGCTTTTCACATTCCCTCTGTCATAACCCTACTCTGCATTATGATCTAATCCAGTGATGGGCAAACTTTTTAAAGAGGGGGCCAAAGGAAAGGAAATGCTCATCTGTCAGTCTGTTTCTAAGGCAACTTTTTTGAAGTTTCATTGTATTGTATCCTGCTCATTGTATTCATAAGATTAGGAAAAATGTCCCTCAGTGGGATAGAGCATTTCAGGGGGCCACATCTGGCCTGAAGGCCTTAGTTTGCCCATCACTGATCTAATCTCTTGACTCATCAATTCTCTCTTAGGTCATCTCCCCTGAGCTAGCCACTCTCTTCTCTTCTCCTCATCCTGACTTGTTGGTAAACCAATTCAATTCTACAGCATTCCCTTCCCTTGAATCCTTCATCATTCTATCATATCCACATCTATGTCCACCCAAGACTCCACCCTGGATCATTCCCATTCTCTTATATGCATACTGTTAAATGAGGATGGAGAGAATCACCCAACCATTCTGACTGGGTTTATGCTATAGATTCATGTTACACAGCCTGCACTAGGACTTCACCACTGTTGGGTTAATCTACTGTGCCTCCTTTATCAACTCACTTTTCTGTGCTCCACAGGGGCTCTTCTAGCCCTTCTCATCCTTCCTCAAACCCCTCATGGCTCAACTTCCCTCTACTCTCAGTTGAGGTCTTGCCTAATATTTTAGAGAAAAAATTTGAGATCTTTCACCATGGACTCTCTTTCCTCCCCTCTTCCTCATTTCCTATGTTATAAAAGAAAGAGAGTAACCTGGATACTACCACTATTAGGCTGGTTAGTAGTAGTAATCTGAGATATTAATGTGAGGGAGCTTTGGTTTGGTTCCCTAATGGCTGGTGCAGGGACACCCGAGTCCTGCCACCCAGCTGGAGGTTATAATAACTGCCCTTTTTTTTTTTTAAACCCTTGCACTTTGGTATATTGTCTCATAGGTGGAAGATTGGTAAGGGTGGGCAATGGGGGTCAAGTGACCTGCCCAGGGTCACACAGCTGGGAAGTGGCTGAGGCCGGGTTTGAACCTAGGACCTCCCATCTCTAGGCCTGACTCTCACTCCACTGAGCTACCCAGCTGCCCCTAACTGCCCTTCTTTATAACCGTGCCCAGGCAGGATCCCTGAAGGTCAATGGATGGGTAACCCTTTCAGGTCCCACCTGGGGTTGATTGATTGTCGGTATTGGGCTCTATCAGCCTTGGATAACATTCATCTGACTGCGTTGCTCCCTCCCCAGAGTGGTGATAGAATAACTACTCAGGAAGGTACTTAATAACTTTATCTATGTTGTTTAATGTGGGAAATGAATGACCAGGAATGGGTTGGGGAACAGGTGACCCAATCACTAAATCTCTGACAATGATCCCTCAGGACTGTAGGCTGTTCAGTAATGCTGGGCTTGATCTTCACCTCTTCTGGCTCAGCCTGGCCACGGCCAAACCAGAGTAAGCAAACTGTTTGGATGACACAAACGTTGATGATTTCTCTCAGCTTCTTACTGCTCGTTGTTTTGCCAGTTCTACAGCCTTCAGGAAATGCCACCCTCTTCTTCTCCTACCCACTTCCTGGATCCTCCTCCCCTCCCCCCACCCTCGCCCCCCAGGATACCTAAATATCTAGAGATTCAGAGAGAATCAGAGGATCCACAGTCAATCAATGTTCAAGATCAAATGTCCAAGGCAAGAGTTTAGGCAAAGCTCTGCCAAAGCAAAGCCAAGGTCCCAAAAGACAAGGGGTCCAAGAGGTCCCTGTCAGGGGGCTGCCAGAGTATTTATATCCCTTCTGGCCAACTGCCTTTCCTCCTGTCCTCATGGCCTCTGGGAACATTCCGATGTCCAACTGTCTTCACCTGCCAATCAAGGTGGGACTCTCAACTCCCAGAGCTTGAATAGGACACCTATCACTCAGGCCTCTTCTGCAACGATCTCCTCCTTGTTCTTCTCTGGTCACATGATTTGGTGGCCTGACCAGGGAAAACCCATCTTCCTGCTCAAGTGACCCTGTTCCATCCCGATTCCTCCCCCTCTGTCATCCCCACTCTTTCACTAATTTCCAATCTATCTCGGTCTAATGGCCATTCCTTACTGTCTGCAGACACGCTCATGTCTCCTCCTGAAAAAACTCTCACTGGCTCCTTCCATCCTTAGGAACTATTCCTATTCTCTTCTACCCTCTGTAGCTAAACTCCTCAAAAAGGCTGTCAACAGATGCTTTCACCTTCTTTCTGACTCGCTTCTTAATTCCTTACAGTCAGCCTTTGACCCACAGAAACAGCTCTCTCTTAATTACCATCTATGCTGAAGAGTCTCAATCTACCTTTCCTGCTCTAAGCTCTCTGCTAACCTCCATCCTTGCCTTTCCAACTGCCTTTTGGGCACCTCAAACTGGACATCCAAAAGACATCTTTTTTTTTTTTAACCCTCACCTTCTGGTCTTAGAATCAATACTGTGTCTTGGCTCCAAGGCAGAAGAGTGGTCAGAGTAGGCAATGGGGGTCAAGTGACTTGCCCAGGGTCACACGGCTGGGAAGTGTCTGAGGCCAGATTTGAACCCAGGACCTCCCATCTCTGGGCCTGACTCTAAATCCACTGAGCTACCCAGCTGCCACTCAGACATCTTAAAGACAATGTGTTCAAAACTGAATTCATTATCTTTCCTCTCTTCCCCTGCTCCCCTACTTTCCCTATTACAATAGAGGGCAACACCATCTTCATGGTCCCTTAGACTCCCAACCTAGACGCCTGGACACCTCACTCTCTCCCACTCCACTCCCCCATTCCAACATGGTGCCCAAGAGTGTTCATTTCACCTCTGTAGCACCTCTCAAAGCTGCTCCTCTGACATTGCTCTCACTCTCGTGTAGCCTCCATCATCTCACAATGGACTACTCCAACAGCAGCTGGTGGGGGCTGCCTGTCCCTAGTCTCTCTCTGCACCATATTCCCATATTCCATCCTCTGCTCTAGTCTCAAAATTATATTCTAAAAGCACAAATCTGATCACATCTCTCTCTCTCTCTCACTCTCCTTCTCCTTCTTTCTCTCTTCTCTCTCCCTTTCTCTCTCTCTGTCTCTGTCTCTGTCTTTCTCTATCTCTGTCTCTGTTTCTCTCTGTGTCTGTCTGTCTGTCTGTCTGTCTGTCCCTCTCCCAGCCCCAATAAATTCCAATGGTTCTCTTTTGCCTCCAAGTCCATCTGGCATTCAAAGTCCTATATCACTTAACCTGTCCCCCCCCCCCCCCCTTCTACCTTTCCAGTCTCCTTACAATTCTTACTCTTCCATCTGATAACAATGGCCTCCTGGCTCTTCCAACAAAAAGATCCTCTATCTCTCCACTTCTGGTGTTCTGTCCAGCTGTCTCCCCCATGCCTGGAAGGTTCTCCAGCCTCTGCTCCAACTACTGACCTCCCTGGTTTCTATTAAGTCTCATCTAAAATCCTGCCTCCTACAGGAAGCCTTCCCCAACCTGTCTTAATTCTAGTGCATTCCCTCTGTTGATTACTTCCCATTATCCTGTATCTAGCTTGTTTGGTGTATATTTGTTGGCATGTTTCCATCAGGTTGTAAGCTCTTTGAGGGAAGGGACTGTCTTTTGCCTCTTCCTGTATCTCTAGCATTTAGCAGAGTGCCTGGCACATAGTAGGTGCTTAATAAATATTGATTTATTGATTATTGTCATCCTAACAAAATAATAATAATAGCAAATGATCACATAGTGTTTTCAGGTTTACAAAGTTCTTTATATACATTATTTTATTTGAGCCTTACAGCAACCCCAGGAAGAAGGTTTTATTTTTGTCATTTTATCCCCACTTTATAGATAAGGAAACTTGGGCAAATAGAGGTTAAGTGACTTGCCCAAGGTCACATAGCTAGCTGATTCAGTTTGTCTTGATTCTAAATCCAGCCCAGAGGACAGGTGATTCCATAATATGGGTCCCCATCTCTCTGTCTGTCTCTCTCTGTCTCTCTGTCTCTCTGTCTCTCTCTCTCTCTCTCTCTCTCTCTCTCTCTCTCTCTCTCCTGCCCATGGCAAATCACCAGCTGTCTGCCCCTAAGGAGATGGCTGTGGGTAGACCTCAAGGGCCATACCCTGTGGTAATGGGTCTTTCCATGCTTAGCCAGGCTGTCCTACAGATGAAGTGCTGCTGTCCATCCCAGGAATCACATGTAAAGCCTTCTGAGGTTGGTGGATCTGTCAGACTTGGGCTTCACCAGGCCAGGGCTCCTTCCCTGCCAGCTTGTAGCTTTTACTAGACTTTACTAGAGCCATGATGGGGGGCTGGTGATGGAGGGGAGTGGATTTCACCCCAGTTTTTCAGGGGGCTTCTTACCTTCTCCTCCTGAGCCATGGCCAGAGGTTGACTGTAGCTTCCCCTTCCCAGATCCTGATCCCTCCTGCCTGCGAAGACGCATGATGAAGACTTGGGCTAGGAAAGAAGTGGAAGGTCATAGGTTATAATAAGATTGCATTAAGACTGATTATATTAGGTTATATTAAGATTTTATGCTGAGTGCCTCAGTGGACAGGAAGCAGGTCTGGAGACAGGAGGTCCTGGGTTCAAGTCTGATTTTGGATTCTTTTTAGATGTATGACCCTGGGCAAGTCACCTCACCCCCATTGCCTAGGCCTTACCACTCTTCTGTCTTGGAACTCATACTTAGTTATTAATTCAAAAATGGAACATAAGGGTTTAATGATGGGAAAAAAGGACTTTATGGAGGAAGAATGGACATGAGTCCCTGTTTTCCAAGAGTCTTAAGAAAAGTCTGGATGACAGAACAAGCGTCCATCCACATACTCTGAAGAGCATCACAGAGAAGTAAGCAGGGAGACCATGAAGGCACTAGAATCTCCAACCACCATCCCTCGAGATTCCTGAGGACCTCAGAGTTCTCTTGTCCAGCCCTCCTCTGCCTACCATGGCCTTTCCTTAAAGACCTCAAGTAGTGAGAATTCAGCCACCTCTGAAGCAAACCCACATCTTCCCAGTTTCTGACAGCTCCCCTTGTCAGGAAGGTTTTCCTTACTCCAATCACAGCCAAGCCAAAGGAACAAATACTTAGCAGGTGCCTGCTCTGAGCTGGGCCCTCTGATGGGTGCAGTCCCTGTTCTCAAGGCGTTCACATTCTTCTGGGGACGAACCAGCTACATAAAAAGCTTACATCAAATATACAAAACAATATAAAAATGCCGGGGGGGGGGTGCTGAGAAAGCTCTCCTGGTAGAGGTGGGGAGCAGGCCGCGTCTTCAAGATCAAAGGTTCTTCCGTGCCATCTTTATTGCCTGAAAGGATTCCGTTACACGAAGGGACCACAATTCATCAAATAGTCCTCCTGCTGTTGGACATTTAGGCTGTCATCAAGAAAAAGCCACTTGGAAGTTTGGTTTGTGCTGCCATCTCTATTCTTCATTCATCAGAGGAATTTGCCAGTAAGTCTTTTGTCCTGTTGGACTGAAGGCCACGAATCCAAAGCCCTTTAAGATCTCCAGAAAGCTGACAAATTACTTTCTACACAAGAACTGGATGTTCCAGAGTCATCTCAAACTTAACTTGTCTAAAACAAAACTCATGGGGGTGGCAGCAGCTACGTGGCTCAGGGGACTGAGAGCCAGGCCTGGAGACGGGAGGTCCTGGGTTCCAATCTGGCCTCAGACACTTCCCAGCTGCGTGACCTTGGGCAAGTCACTTAACGCCCATTGTCCAGCCCCGACCACTCTTTGTCTCTGGAACCAACACAGTATTGATTCTAAGATGGAAGATGAAGGTTTTAAAAAGAAGAACTCCTGTATGTTTTCCCCTAAGTCCTCCCTCTAGAGTATTGTCCTGGTGGTTCAGGGCTTAGAGTTGACACTAAGAAGAAGGTGAGAATTTTTAAAAATCTCAGTGCCTTCTTTAGGGACGATTTCCAGTTTATCACGTACATAACTTGCTTGTACAAAGTTATTTATGTCTCGTCTCCCCTTTAGACTGTGAGCTCCTGCAGGGCAGGGGCTGTCTTCTGGCTCTCTTTCCATCCCAGCACTCAGCACAGTGCCTGGCACGGGGTAGATCCTTAAGAAATGCTTGTTTGACCTGAACTTGGAGTTGCAGGACTTGAATACAAACTGCCTCTGCTCGTGCGACGTTGGGTCTGTTTCTTTCCTTGTACGATGAAGATATTGGGTTAAAGGGCTTCTAAGGCCCCTTTCCCAAGCTGGCTCTCTGATAGGAATCTCTGGTCCCCCACAAGCATCCTGGCCACGGCTGGTGCTCCAGAGACTTCAAAGGGGCCGCGCCGAGGCCTCAAACAGAGGCGACTCATTACTCTTCCACATCCTTTGGGCTGGGTCTGGTCTGAAGCCTGGCGGCTTTGAAGGCCCTTCGCTACAGAGCCAGCAGTCTGGGTATCGCTTTGGTCCTTCCCTGGCCACAACGGGCAGCATCCCAGGAAGGGTCTTCCTGGAGCACCAAATGTAACAGAGCCTTGCAACGAGATTGATGCTTGGGGGAAATCGAAACAAGTTGGTCAGCCAACAGATGATGACAGACAATCATTTAGAAAGCATTTTCCAGGTTTAAAAGCAATTTACAGACATTATCTTTTTGAAAATCCTAACAACTCTGGGAGGCAGATGCCTCATTTGACATATTGGGGAAACTGAGGCAGACGCAGGCTAAGTGACTTGTCTAGGGTCATGCCGTTGGAAAGTGTCTAAAGTCAGTTTTTTTAACTCTTACTTCTTTTTTTAGAATTGTGATTATGAAACTACCCCTTTTTATGATTATAATAGTATTAGCCTTTATGATTATTTTAATAACATAATCATTTGTTTTGAGTGAATAGCCAAAGTCACACAGTTTGCTTTATAAAATTATTGGGATTAGCTAAGAAAGCCCAGTTTAGGGTGGTGTTCAATCTTGTTTACATTTTTTGATCTTAAGGCTATAACCATAAGCTACTGCCCAGCCCATCACATCCTGTTGGGTGCCAGCTCAAGATGGCCAGGAAGGAGGAGGAGCACTGCCTTGGGTAAAGATGTGGAGGCCGGCTTTGGGTGGAAGCCCAAGACAGTCACCCAGGAAGAGGGTCCCTCTTGTTTTTACAAATTGCTGTCTCCTGAGATTGTCAGTAAAAGACACCAAGACTGCAAAGGCCTTTGAAAGGTTGCATTCATTAGCTTAATCAGCACTTGCATCACTAATTAAGAACTGACTACTTGCAAGATACAAGCATCTTTTTCTATTTTTCTTTTTAAACCCTCACCTTCCATCTTGAAGTCAATACTGTGTATTGGCTCCAAGGCAGAAGAGAGGTAAGGGCTAGGCAATGGGGGTCAAGTGACTTGCCCAGGGTCACACAGCTGGGAAGTGTCTGAGGCATCTTTTTCTATTTTTTTGTATGTCGTAAGATTTCTCTCTATAAAAAAGGCCATCTTCTAAGGCTCAGGGTCTCTGGTTCTGATGGGACCAGGGTCCAGCTTTATTGTGAGGTGGGCCTCCTCTCAATAAACCTATTATTTAGCTTTGAGTTCTGTATTGGTGTGACAAATTTTCACCACAGAATCCATACTAAATATCAATTCCAAGGCAGAAGAGTGATAAGGGCTAGGCAAAGGAGGTTAAATGACTTGCCCAGGGTCACACAGATAAGAAGTTAAGGTCTCATTTGAATTCAGGACTTTTAGATTCCAATTCAACACTCTATTCTCCTCCTCATTTAAATAATTCTCTTTCTCTTTTTTATAACCACTGCCAGGCCTTCTGCCTAATTAGACTTCCTTTATGACCTCTGATGAAGAGAGGGTTCATAGGGGCACTTGTATCATCACCCCCAAAGACACAGGCTTCCTCCTCAGTCTGCTCAGGATCTGTGATCCCAAACCAGCTGCCAGTAGGCATCTGTTCCTGGTCTGGGACCCCTACTTGCCTTGGGGCAGAGCCTCTCCCCACTCATCCCACTCCTGGCCAAACCCCATCCCTAAGGCCTACAGCCTGTTCTGTGTCACTCTGATGGACAAATGGGCAGGACAAATGGCTCAGTCTTTTTCTTGCTAGGCCATCTCTAAGAAAGGTTTTTCTTTCTTGGAAAGGGAAGGGACTTCCTGTAATGATTCCTGCTTATTCTCCCTCCCACCACATAGTCTCTCCTCCACCCAAGTCTTCCACATCTGTTCTCCCTCAGACGTCAAAATGAGGAAACAAAACTCACAGTTCTTCCTGGCTTTGGGTCCTTCAAGAAGTTGTCCCAGCCCAAGCCAACAGTGGGGCCAGGCTGGAGGGGGCTGAGTCTCTCCTGGGCTGGCCCAGGCTCCTCAGGCTGCAGAGATGGGGTCCTTCTCCCCAGATGCCTCAGTTGGTTCTTTCTCATGCCTGGTTGCTAAGGGATTAATAACTCTAGGTGGGGGAAGTGACTAATTGCTATTTCCTCTACAAGCAGAAAGGGTGGAGCCCACATTGTAGAGATACTCCAGGAGGCAAGAAGGAAGGGGAGGAAGGGAAGTCACTCTTCTGCTGCCAAGGGAGACTCAAAGGGAGCCCATTCTGGGCTAAGGGGAGAGCCTTAGGCCATTTTGAGAGAGTCTCAGTGCATAATTTTCCAATCAAATTTTAAGATCTCTATTCATTCTCTTTACTTGGCTTGAGCTCTTGTGGTGATAAGGTGCATGGTACTGGGGAGTGATCCCCAAACAAGAATAAGTCTGAGACAAAACCGAATTATTAAAATGAATCAATTTGTGATGGTGGGCCAAAGCAAGGGACAACCTCCCTTAAGAGAGCCTGAGTAACAAAAGCTGCTGAGGCCAGACAAACTTTAAGGTCAATTTGTAAATGCTCAAAAGGTGTGTAAGCCAGAGGAGAGGATGCCCACCAAAAACTTTGTCATGAAAAGCATGTTGATTGGTACAGACTGAACACAGTTTAGAGGCTATAGTGGTTATGCCATGGCTATCCACACCTTTTTAACAGACTCTTCAATACCCTGAGTGTCAAAGTGAAAGTTCTTGTGAACAGATAACCCCTATTCCCTAGAAGCTATAGGTTTTTCCTTCAAATGACACCCATACCCCATTGGTCTGTCTTATTTTAAAATTTGGTTTCCATTTCCCCCCTTCCTGTTCATTATAAGAGAGAGATAAATTTGAGTCATTACTAGGTGTCAAAGTTAAAATCAATTCAGGTCCTTCTAAAACAGTGAGCTTTACTGCAGTATGTACCTGGTGGTTCCCTCTAGAGACAGGGTCAGTTCCACCTGGGACAGAGCAATGAAGTACAGCTGGAGCTTCAGGTAGCTGGAGAGAAGAAAGCACTTCATTAATGGTCTCTGTGTCTGTGGTACACATTCTAGCAGGGGTTTCTGTTAGCAGGACAATGGGGTTATAAGAGGGGTAAATACTTTCAAATTTATTTGTAACTATAAAGGGCTCATCTTCAAAGGAGGGAGTCTTTTCCTTAAAGCTCTCAATGTCTTGTGGAGAGAAAGGTATATAATGGCCAATGTTCAACCAAGTTCTCCTGCTTATTATAAGTGGGACCATTCCCTAAAGGGAATAGGCTGCTTGGCTTGTTGTCTGGGTTGCAAAGAATGGGTTGTGGTTTGGGTTTTTTGGGTTGTAGTGGAGTGGGTAGGGGAAAGGGGAAGGGTTCATGAGGGGAAAGGGAGGGGTTGGATAAGGCGTGGGGAGGCAGGGTGAAAGCATGGGTGTGGGGTAGAGAGGAGGAGGTGGGTCTTGGGGTAGGGTGGAGAGGATTGGGGATGGGGCTGAGGGCTGAGTGGAAAGGATTGGGGGTTGGGGGGAAGAGATCAAATTTGGGGGCTTGGAGGGGTCAAAGGAGGAGGAGGGAAGACAGACTAAGTGTGGGGCAGGGAGGAGAAGGGGAGACTTAGTGGGATGGGTAGGGTTTGTTAGGGGAAGGAGGCTAGGGCATCTCTAAGGGCTAGAGGGTGGGGTGTCCTAAAGATTAGGAAGAGAGAAAAAAATGGTGTAATTGCAGGATCACTTGGGAGAAAAAAAACCCCACAACTTCCTGGTAAGAGTTCCATCTCTCCCCCCACCCCTCCAGGGGGTAAAAGCAGTGGCCACGTGTTTTCAAGGTTGGAGTGCTGTGGCACAATAGGCTTTAGGGGTATTTGGCAGGGAGCGCCTATCTGCCAGTGACTTGCCCACACAGGCAGGCAGTATCTGATGCCAGATTTTGAACCTAGGACCTCCCATCTCTAGGCCTGGCTCTCTATCCACTGAGCCACCCAGCTACTCCTACTGGCTGGTGTGCTAGGTGGGATCAGGGTCTAGTGGGGCATGGGAGAAACTGGCACCACCCTCCCCAGCCCCACCTCACCATGTGGGCTAACACCTCACAGCCAGGATTGGGGAAGTCCTCCTGGGTTAGTTTAGGGTTGGCTGGGAAGCCAGGCTGGATAGTGTGGATGGGCTGTTTGGATACATTCAGGCCATTCTCTGGCCACTGGATCTAAAAGTTTTGACAGGAAGGCTACAGGTATCCTTTGCCCTCCCCACACCTGGACTAATACTCCCAGGGAAGCCCCATTTCCCACATTTACAAAGAGATGGAATGGTTTTTGTAGAGGAGGAAAACCTAACACTGGGGATTTCTCACACGTGCACACGCACACACACACACACACACATACACACACACAGAATGAGAAAAGTGGAGGATGGATGAAAGGGAGTGTGAGCTTAGGGAGCTGATAGTCAGAAACAAGAATATTTGTGAACAGGGAAAGGCTGAAAGAGGAAGAAAAGGATGGGAGGGAGGGAAAGAGAGAGGGAGGGATGAGCAAGCCTTCATACCAGAGCACTGGGGGCAGGCTGGGAGGAAGCATGTGTGATCTTTGCCAGAGGAGGGCAGCATAGTCTCAGGAACAGCCAGAAATACAGTCTGATAAGTTGAAGAACAGCAATAACCAAGGGAGGCCATGGAGGCATTGAGTCTAGAGTCATAGGATGGAAGACCATCAAACGGTCATTACCAAATGAATAGGATCAGAGCCTCAAAGGTGCAACAGAGAGCAGAAGCCAACAACCAGAACATACAACAAATTAGAAGAAGCAACAAACTGGGCAAAAGAATTTAGAACAAAAATTTCATAACAAATTTCTCTGATAAAGGTCTCATTTCATTAAATACATAAAAGAACTAAGTCAAATTTATAAAAATCCAAGCCATTCCCTAGTTGACAAATGATCAAAGGACATGAATGTGTGGAGAAAAGCATTAATTTGTTCTTCTCAGGGTGGGATTTCATTATAGACCCTATTGAATAAAAACCTGTTTAGGGTTTCAGAATAAAACCTCAAGGACATTTTGTTATTGCCACAGGTTCAGTGAACTGGGAGGTCTCATCTCAAGAAAGAAAACCATTAGGCTATCCTACCTCCTTATTTCCTCTGACCTTTAGAAGCCAGAAGAGCCCCTTCTGAGCACATCTCTACCTCTTCATTACCTCCCCCCACCTCCCTCACTGGGTAGAACTTGTGATGAAGTTCATGCTATGGGGTATTGGACAGAGGGGATGGGAGTCTTGTATCAGGAATCTATAATGTATCTGTACTCATGCATTGGGCATTGCCATTAGGGCATGTCCCCTTACTCATGAAGAAGAATAAAGACTACATCTTCTGCTACTCACTCTCTGACTCCAGGTTTGTCGTAATTTGGGTGGGTGGTCATTTTATTTCATCACACACAGCTGATGCCTGGGGTCCGGGAATCCTGGAACTGGGAAGAGACCCCTTTCTTTGATGGACAAGGACTTCCTTACCAGCCATTTCCGGTAGTCCTCCAGGAGGTATCCTCAGGGGTCTTTCTACCAGTCTCCAAGCCTGAAGGGTTAGGACAGTGGAAGTAAAAGACAGTATAGGTCTGGGCAGAGAAGCTGCATTGGCGATCAGGGTCACATGAAAGTCTGTGTGCAGGGACCCAGGTAAGAAGCCTTGGCCTCAAAACCTGGGTGATCCTGGAGGATAGGGAGGGAACTTGGTCTAAGCCCAAGTAGGGAGCACCTATCTCTGGGGGTCTTTCTGGATAGGAGTATGTGTGAGATCCAGAAAGGCTGAACAGACTAGGCTGGGGAGTCGTGCTCCAATTAGATTGAGCCCCAGTAACCCTCAGGCATCCTAGTTTTAGTCCACAAGATATTCTAGATGAGATAGATGAGGTGGAAGAGAGTCTGCTGAGTCTGAGGATCGAGTGGCTGTGGTGCCTTCTAGGATAAGTCACAGGAATTAAGATAAGACCTACCTAAGGATAAATTAGAGAATTGGAGAAGTCAGTTGTAACACTAAACAGCCATTATTGTAGAAAAGAAAACTGAAGCTCTGTCTCTCCCTCCTGTCAATCAGATCAAAGGAGTGACTTGGAGATAAGCAAACTCAGAATTGTATGTGCTGGAAGGGACAAGACTATTTGTATGAATCTGTGTCCTGTGTAAACTGGGGGGAAACTCTTATGTGTTTGCCTCTCTGTTTCTGTATATCAAGGGGGTATGCACATATGCTGGGAAGAGCAGAGAGTGTAATGGAGATGGGAAAACTTCTGCCAGAATCCTTATTTTTCATCAAAGAATTGCCCCTGGAGAGAAACCTCACGAGTATAATGAATGTGGAAGGACCTTCTGCTGGAGAGAAGTCCTTATTCTCTGTCAGATCATTCCCACTGGAGTGATGCCTCATGAATGATGTGAAGGCGGGAAGGCCTTCCACCAGAGAGGGCAGCTTTCTCTACAGGAGAGGATTCCCATTGAGAGAAACCTTATGAAATGTCAGGAACACGGGAAGGCCTTCAGCCTGAAAGGGCCACTTGCTCGCCATCAGAGTACCAGAAGCCAATCCATCTTTGGAGAAGAACCTTCCGAAGAACCCACCAGACCTCTTTAAAGACAGATATAAGATGCTGCCAACTGGAATAGAGAAGAGCTGAGGAGCTGGAAGGGGGTTAGGGTACACTCAATGGATGGGTCTAGTGAATGTGGTGCCACATTAAGCATCCCTATGGACTTGTAGTCTGAAGGGGAGACTGAAAAAAGGCTTCATATTCCTTCTGCCCACATTCATTTTCTTGTGAAACCTATGTATGGCTCCTGTCATTCCCAGCTGTCACTTGAAGCAGCATCTTTCCCATTTTTTTGAGCCCTTGCCTTCCATCTTGGAATTCATGGTGTGTATTGGTTCCAAGGCAGAAGAGTGGTTAGGGCTAGGCTATGGGGTGAAGTGACTTGGCCAGGGTCACACATCTAGGAAGTGGCTGAGGCCAGATCGACACCCAGGACTTTTGGTTGCCAGGCCTGGCTCTCTACCCCCTGAGCTACACCTCAGCCTTTACAGGTCCTCTACGGTGGCCTGGACATCCATGAGAGAAGGAAACAGCGCCTTTGTGCTGTTCTCGAGGTTCTAAGCAGAATGAAGCCCTAGAGGTTGAGACTTGCAAAGACCCTGAGGGGTGAGCCAGAGAGCGCCCGCTTAATGCTGGCTGCTTCCCGCTCCAAGTTCTCCCCAGGTGACGGCCATCCGGCTCTGCTGCCATATTTCCTGTGAGCTGAGCCCCTGGTAGGGCAGCAGAGAGGGGCGGCGGCGGCAAGAGCAGGAGGGAGAGAATGGCAAGCACGGCCAGGAGCCTGTTCAGATGCTCAGCCGAGATGGAGGCTCTTGGAGGAGCACCAGCCACGAGCCGGGTCCCGGGTCCTAGAGTACACGGGGCAGGTCAGCGGAAGAAGCCTGGAAGGGGAGAGGAGGGCGGGGTCTGAAGGGCTTTGGGTGTCCCGTAGGAGGTTTACTAGCTGAGCCTGGCCGCCATGAGAAGCCTCTTGAGCTTGGGGAAGGGGTGATGTGGTCAGACCTGCGCATTAGGAAGGGCTCTTTGGCCCCGGCGAGGAAGGAAGA
>NC_058135.1:286056292-286066064 GCF_016433145.1 Gracilinanus agilis | reverse complement strand
GAGAGAGAGAGAGAGAGAGAGAGAGAGAGAGAGAGAGAGAGAACGAGCGAGCACAAAACCAACATTTGCTAGGCATCTTAACAAAAAGCCAATTAGGGGGCAATCCCCTTTGGCATAAGAGTTTACATTCAGAAGTTATGTATTTAACCCCTTCAGTTCAATCAGTTACATCCCAAAGTTCATTCTGGATCTTTTTGATGCAGTGGAGGTTTCTTCATGGCACTTTCTCTAAACAGTTCATTTTCTTGATTCATGGAGTTAGTGAGCTTCTTTTCCTGAAAATTTTCTCAAAAATTTTTAAGTTTTGGATTTTGTGAGAATTAATTGTGTAAAAATTTTTTGAAATTAAAAAAATTTAAAATATAAAATTATAAAATTTAAAAATTGTATAAAAATTGTATAAAAATTTCAGGAAATGAAGCTTGCTAAGAAAATAGTTTCATTAAAAAACAACAGTATAGTAGCTAATGCACATTCAAGAATTACCCAAATCCCCCAAATTGTAAGAACACATTTAATGACAATAGCAAATAAACCCAACATCATTAGGATTCATATGAGTTTCTATAGCCACTGTAGCTCAGGGATACTTGTCACAAGTTCTCCAGATGTAGAAGTCTTTCAACTTGGCTAAGACATTACTAAGAAAACCTGTTATTGCTGTCATTCAAAAATTTGGCAGGAAAGTCCAGAAAAAACACTAACATCTGTACTGCTGATGAAAACTTTTTTGGTCTGAAAGGTCACCAAGAATCTAGATCATTCCGATGGAAGGGTAGAGTAAGCTGAAGAATTAGGAATATTAAAACTATACAGAAGCTACTAGGCTTCATGACAAATGCTCCTCTCAGGGGCCATACCATGCCCCTTAGGAAAAACCTTTCCACCTCCTGTATGAGATTATAACCCATCACTGGGTAACCAAACCTCTTGGGAGACCTCCCTCCTCTGGCATGAGACTGTAACAGCCATAAAAGGCATGTCTTTATATGTCCCATCCATTGCCCTGTGGAGGGGAGGAATACAACAGTAAAAATCACTTCAGATGTCTCATCCATTATATTTTTATAAATGTGGAGGTGGGGAATATAATAGTGCTATAACACTTCACTTCAGATACTAAATGGACCCTTTACCTTGTGTTACAAATAACTCAAAGGTAGACAAATGATCAGTCAGAGGTAATGGTGCTACTAGATATCTAAAAATTATTTCTAAAAACCCCTTATAACCAATTTAAATCTTTAGGTTATTAAATTCTCCAAAGGTTGTATATAGGTGGTAACCAGTTTGATGGAGTGCATTCATCATTTATGTGACAATTAGGAAAGGCAAAAAGGCACAAAAGGGTATATAGGCAATATGTGATCTTGATGGATCTGGTGACAAACCCAGCATCCATAATCCATAAGGACCTATGGATTTGTCATGAAAAAGGGTTTGCAGAAGTTGTTTATGGACTTTTACAATGGTTTTTTCTCCAGTGTAAGAGTTAAAACTAGATATTTAAGGTATGGTTGGCAGAAATTGGATTTACTGATTTCAAATTAAAATAGACCCAAGTCAGGATTATGGAAGTTTATTTACAATTAGGAAGGTTGAAGGTAGGGAAATTGAGAGAGAGAAACTCTGGCCCGGACTAGAGGTCAGGACCAGGTAAGAATTTAGAGGCCCCAACAGAGGAGCACAGAGGTTAATTAAACAAGGCTTCTAGCCACAAGGCCTTTTACAATTAGAGAGGCCTCCTTGAGGGTAGAGCTTCCAGAAATGCCAAGGGAGGAGAAAGGAAGTCAGCCTAACTCATCCACGTGACAATTCAGAGGGAAGCAGTCTGAGGTCTCACCAGAGACCCTTCTGTACCAAGTTCAAAGCGCCAACTTCCCTCCACAGGAAGTTACCATCATATTTAAAAGATAGCATCTTTCCTCACTTCCTGCATCCACCTCCAATTTCAAGTAGACAAATGACAGCCTCAACACTGTTTGGGACTGCCCAAAGGGCAGTCCCTTGTTTTTGATTTGTTACTTATTGTCATGTGTGGGTAACAGATCTTCCCCTTCCCACTTAATTCTAAGTTAGGTGGGGTGGCATTATTTCTGATAGCTAGAGTCTAAAGGATGAATGAGGATGAGCTAATTCCATTTATACACCAGTCTAGTCATAAGGGGAGGTACAACTAAAGGTAGTGGGATATACAAATAAAAACAGTATAATAGAACACAAAACTTTTTTTTTAAATCTAGGGTGGAAAGAGTGAAAGTAGAGAAATACAAAAAGAGGGTAGAGGAGATGTCTACCCTATCACACTAAATATTGCTCCTGTGCTCTGCTGAGCATGGCAGAGCTTCTTAACCCTCAACCAGAGGACCTGGAGTTCCACCCACAGGGCCTCCTCCAAGAAGGGAAGGCCTCTCCAAAACGAATATCTCTCCAGACACCAGGAAAGGAAGGCTAGCTACTCACTCACTCAAGAGGTAATCCAAGTCCCAAGTTACCTCTAAGAGGCAGATCACCAGTCAAGGATGACTACCAAAGATGACTAGACAATGAGGACTACTTGAGCTGAAGAAGTTCAGCTTCCAAATTGCCTAGCATTGCCCAGGGGGGAAGTGTCTGTGGGATCTACCTCCTGTACTCTGAGGGTGTGAAATCTCAGCAAAAGGATTCACAAGTTCCTTATTGATAGAGTTTCTAAGGGTGTGAACTCTTATCAAAAGAATTCACAAGTTTCTGATTGATTGGGTTAAAAGGGTGAAGCTCTCCAAGTAGGTGACTTGTGAATTCTCTTACTTGACAACAAAGTGTTAAGTAGAGGTGTTAAAGTTTGATTCACACTTCACATTCAGAACATAAATGACTTTATATCCTATTTCCTCTGGTAAGAAAAAAATTCTTCCTTAAATGGGCACAATTCATCCTTTGAAAATGCCATTACCTCAAATATAAAGAACATTTTAATGAACAAAGAATTTTATATATGATCACATTGGCTCTTCATAAGAAACCTGTGATTTTGGCAAGGCTAGCATTATTACATTCCTATCTCAGACCATGACCTCAGAATGGTGGCTGAGTGAGTTGACCCAAATCCTGGCAGCTAAACCCAAGCCTTGTGACTGGGCATGCTGTGTCATTAGTACTATACAATTCACTTTCAATCTTTCCATTTTGCTTTCAGTTTCATTGGCTATCCTCTTAGGTATGACACCACTGGGTGCATGAATACAATATATACTTATTATTCCATGATATAGCTTATCTATAAGCATTATGTAATTTTTTGTGCTTGCTTTCAAACTTATTTTTTTGTTGTATTATGTGAGATTAAATAAAGAAAATCAGTACTCTTTTTTGTATTTACCCAAGTCATCAATGATTTTGTTCCATTCTCTACTTAAGAGTAGCCATTATTTCCTTTAAATGACTCTTTTCACTAAAATAAACTCCTTTTACTAATTAAAATTTAGGCAAAGAGATAGCATTTTCCATTTTTAAAAATGTCTTATGCAGTAACTGGAGGCCATCATCCTTTTGTAAGAAAATGTACTACATGCTTCATTATTAGATCTTTTGCATCCTTCCCATTTATTGGTTCATAAGCTCTTTGCAGATGTAAGGATCAAACAGACTTGAGCTAAAAATGAATTATTGTCCCATTAAGCAGTAAATAAGGGCTCAATTTTGTTATAACAATATTTTTCCTCTTTGACAACAAGTATTTCAAACATAATGTTTTTTTCCAACAGAGATTTCAAATGATCATAACCAGGTGTATGATGCTTTTGGGCTGCATTCAATGATGACATCAAACTCTGATGACACATTGAGTTTAAGATGTCCACAGGTCATTGAGTTTGAAATATCTGTATGGAAAGTAGAGATGCAAGCCTGGAGGTCAGCACAGAAATTGGTACAGGGAAATGTAGATTTCAAGACTCATCAGTAGGGATGGTGATTATATCCCTGGTAGATGATGAGATCACCAAGAAAAGAAATGTAGAGTGAGAAGAGAAGAGGACCAAAGTCAGGACCCTGAGGGGACACCCTTACCCTCACCCTACTGTTACAAGGTATAATCTGGAGGAGGTTCCAGCAAAGGCAGAGGAGCAGAGATCAGAGATGAAGGAAGTAAACTAGGAGAGACTGGTGTCCTAACAACCCAAAGAGAAGACAGTCAAGGAAGTTTCAAGGAAGAGAGATTGGCCAAAAGCATCAAAGATGCAGTGAGGATTGAGAGAAAGAGGACTGAAAAGATGGTCTGTTTCATCTCAGGAAGAGAAGTACATACAGGGGAGGAGGTGAGAAGGAAGGGGCAAAGCCTGAAAAGATAGAAAAAGGAAGGAAGCATTACCTTGAAGTGGAAGGTGTCCACTGATGAATATTCTTATGGGTGAAGGGAGATGAGGACCTCACACTGAGACCAGAGAGAGTTAGTCCCTGCAGCCTGCTTGACTTGATTTGGGGGAGATTGTAACCTTTTTATATGTATTGGGGTGGGGGGAGAACATGTAATTGGAAGAATAGGATAGCTTTGGGTCCAGAGGTCCAAGCAAATGCAGAAGAAAAAGAGGACAAGTGTAAAAAACAAAAGCTAAAATTTCTGAGGAATCAAAGGTTTGATTTTCTGGGAATATCAATTGATTGAAGCAATGTATTCCACTTGCCTAACACTAAAGACCAGGCCCTTTTCTGGGCTTAAGGCTAGACCTCAAATATGGGGGGGGGAAGAGACTTTATATCTTAAAACAAAATAATTTTAAAGAGACTAAATTATTAAAAGGAAGCAATCCAATATTGGGCAATTTCACTTCTAATTGGAGAAAAGAGTAGGATGTGCCAATGTGTGGATAGAATTTGCTCCCCAAGTCTGTCTTACCCAGCATCCCATTTTCTTGTTCATGCTGAGTGTGATTACTGCGTGAGTACAAAGGTAGGATATAGTTTTCAGGTGACCCTGCCCCCCCCTCCCCTTAATTGTGGCTGCTGAAGCTGGCTTTGAGTCAGGTAGGAGAATTTACACACATGGTCTTACTTTATTTAGATAATTAGGTTTTATACTTCTATTTGTTTTTTTTATTTCTTCTACTTCAAGTGATTACTAATAAATCTTATAAAATATAATACTTGGAGTTGTTAGATATTAATTTAAATCTTACACTAAGGTAGGAGGGGGAAGAATATACAGATGTAGTTCCCTGGAAGGAGGTGTCCCACTCCCTCCAAAATATCTGTAAACAATCAAAGGAACATGAAAACAATAAATGATTGATGGACATGGATCACATTTTCAGATGACACATGGATTGCTTGAGATATGCAATTAGGAGAAAATTCTTTATATCAAGCTCAGAATCTGACTTTGACTAGGTCCTTAGTTAAGGCTCTTTAAACCGCAGGTACCAAATAGTCTACTTTCCCAGGCATGCAGGACTAGGTTCACATAATGTAATTAGGCTTTCTCCCAATTCTTCTAGTTGAATAAACTTTTTTCACGAAACAGGATTTGGACTAGGCATGCAAATGAATAGAAAGGGAACTGAGTCACAAGAGGGAGAGTGTGGTTCAATCAGTTCCCACAATTAACCCTTTGCTATGGTCATTCTCTAACCCTAATCAAAAGAGGGTATCGGTTCAGTAAGAATCTCCTCTATGGAAAAATGTTCTCTGTGACACCTACAATAATATTCATTACTGTGAAATATTGCAGGATGGAAAAGGGGAATCCACTGGATATCCCCTAGAAGGCAGGGGTAGAAAGGCTTGGGAGGGCAGAACTTAAAACACCTATGGAGGGCACTTTGAGTGTATCAAGGATACAGAGAAAAGAGAGAAAAGATGATTATTGTTGCTATGAGTCAGAGAATAAGAATCTAGATAACATAGAAAAAGAAACGGAATAACAGAGATCCTTGCTGGAAAGGGGCATAAAAATGGATGAAGGTGGAAAAACGCTAAAGAATAGAATAGTTGAAATGAAAGAGAAAAGGGGAATACATTTGAGTACCTGAGAGGAAAAGGGAGGGAAAAGAAATATATAACATATAGAAAGCAGGAGAGATGAGTAGATTTCTTAAAAGATTTAGCAACTTATAACTGGAGCCTGCATATTTCTTTGAATCGCATGGAACTTTTATAAAAATTAACCATATAGTAAAACACTGAGATACTTACAAACAAATGTTAAATACAAAATCCCAGCAAAGATAAATAACTTTGTAAAAGAAAATGATCATGACAAAATAATAATGATACAATTTCTGGAATTCAGCTCAGGCCTAAGAGGGGAAAAACATCTCCTTGATATACCCTTTAAAAATTAGGGAAAAAAACAATTGAACAACTTAAAATTAGAATTAAAAAGGAGAAGATATTAAAATATAGAAGGGAATTAGATCAATTGGAAACAAAAAAATCATAGAAATGATAAATAAAACTAAAATCTGACTCTTTAAAAAAACAACAAATCAATAAACTCTTAGGTAATGTAATGAAAATGAGCAGAAAACCAAAGCATTAAAATAACAAATGAGAAATGTAAAACCACACAAAAACCATGAAAAATAAAAAAGATAATCAGAACATGTGCTGTGGTTTTATGCTAATAAATCTTGGAACTTACCAAAAAAAATAAAGGAATATGTCCCCAAACATGAACTATTCCAACTATCAGAAGACAGGAGAAGTCTTTCAAATTTGTAAACAAGTAGTAGATATCCAAAGTTCCCCAAATAAGAAAGTGTCCCACTGAAATCTATTTATGAGTCAAATAATGACCTGATTCTCGAACCAGGGAAAGTCAAGATATAGAAAGGCAACTACCACCCCATATCACTCATGATCATTGTCTCAGGAATTTTAAACAAAATATTACCCAAAAATCATAGTGAATTGTCCAAGAAATCATTCATCAAGATTTTATGAGATTCATACCAGCAATCAAGAGGATTAGGAAAACAACATAAGAATCAAAATGAAAACCAAAATATTCACAACCACAGGATCACCTCCAGAGATACAGAAAAAGCTCTGGACAAATTACAAAGTGCTTTTATGTTAAAAAATCAATAAGTATAGGCACAGTGGTATATATCTATTTCCCAGCAGGAAGGAGGGAGCAGCTATACAGTGCCTAGGAGCACAAGGTGAAGGAGACCAACCAATCCCAGTGGGATTGATGAGATTCTGTGCCAAGACAGGGGA
The DNA here is from genome assembly GCF_016433145.1 of Gracilinanus agilis. Lineage (NCBI taxonomy): Eukaryota > Metazoa > Chordata > Mammalia > Didelphimorphia > Didelphidae > Gracilinanus > Gracilinanus agilis. The sequence continues at coordinate 286,058,864 of NC_058135.1, read as the reverse complement.
CTTGAACCTATTTTGAGGTTTAAGGAAGTGGCTGTTTGATGCCTTCAGATGCAGGATTCCCTCATGCCAAATCCAGACTTCTACCAAGTACCTGAATTTGGCTGCCATTTTGGTTCCCCTATCCCAGAGAGCAAAGGTAAAATCAGACCAGGGAATGATATTTCCCTTCTGCTTCAAAATTTAGTTCCTTTTCTTTCCTTTATAGTATGGCAATTTTCTGTAGTCCTGGCTGCTAACTGGGCAAGTGCATAATTGCTACTACAGGCTTGTGGAACATAAATCACTTTAATTTGGCCCTGATTTTGGCCTGTTATGGGCTTATTCTTCTTTACTTGGATTTTTTACACATACAACTTTGGTATTTTATGTTTCATCCAGAAGTTACTTTTTTCTCTTTTATTTGGGTTTTTAAATGTTTTTAATTTTCTTTTGACAATTGATTCATATATCTCATAACTCAGCCATGTATATTGGGGTTATTTGGGTGTTGGTCAGTATCCTCCTCAGGGGGTATTGTATTACTGTCATAAAATTCTAAGTTTATAAACATTTTTCTTGGAGAGTAATTTTAGGATAAGAAACTTGCTAACTCCCTGATTCAAGAAAGTAAGCTGTTTGGAGAAGGTGCCATAAAGAAGCCTGCAGAAACCACACACTGCACCAAAAAATCCAGAATGAACTTTAGTATGTAGTGAATTGAACTGGGGTGGGGGGGGGGTTGAACGCATTTATCTTGAATGTAAACTCTTATGCCAAAGGGGGTTGCCCCCAATTGACTTTTTTTGTCAATGTGCCTAGCAATCATTGGTTTTATTCTCCTCTTTTATTTCCCTCTTATTCCAAAATTATTGTAATTCCCCCTTAGAAAATGCAATATTGTATGTACCTCTAGTTAAAGATCTTTAGAGATATTGGTTATGTGTACTGATTCATTGGGGAAATTATTAATGTAAATCTGGGAGATTGCTACGCGCTTGTTTCCCAGTGGAATCACAGGGGTGCCGAAGGTCATCAAGTTCACGTTGATGACAAGGTCACATGTGAACCCTGAAATCTGCAAGGCAAGATTTACAGGAGGATGGATTTCCACCTAGGCCTCCTCGTGTGACTCTTTTCTTAATAACATTCCCTAATTAGTGATCAATATCCCTACTAAGTCCTAGGATAATGCAGATGAACACTATAGGCTATTATTAGAACCCTTACAGACCCCACACAACCCTATAAGAAAACCCCACCTTTATATGATACAGAAATTCCCCTAGAGTCTCCCTATAACAAACCAGCTAGTAGTGAGTTAATGTTAAAGATTTCAAAACCTTAACTTAGATACACAGGTGCCTGCAAAAATAGGCCAAATTTCCCCCCTCCCTGATCCCTGATTCGATAGTTAACAATGGATGATAAATGGAGAAATTGCCCTCAAAGGCTGGTACCATTCCACTGACTGGACTGCTTTCTCCACTCCATAGCCAAGGAGGCAAGTAAACACCCCTTTAAAAGTTGTTAGTAACAAAGTTGTTAGTAACAAGGTTTTTGGTAACAAGGTTGGTGTATGACTTGTTCACTATCTCCAAGAAAAATTTTATGTTGACTATGGAATATCCATGCCAACTCTGTATGTAACCTTAAGAAAGAAAAGGTATAAATAAAAGAAGAGGGGGTTTCTCAGAAATGGTGACACGTTGGAGGTGGGAGCCAGTGTTGAAGGATCAAGGGAAGGCTATGCTAATTGATGATGTGGGTAGAGATTCTGGCTGCAGCAGCACAGACTCTCTGTGAACTAAAGCCTCCCCCTTGTCAGTCGACAACACCGCAGCGGGTCTTACTCAATTGTAGTTTCAGCTGAGCAACTGCTCACAGACCCGCTTCCCCTCTTTGCCCGTGAATTAACTTGGATCTTCTTATCTGACTGCCAAATATTTTATTATGGGTTAATCAGGGTAATTTGATGAAGAATGCTGGGTAGAAGGAACAAAGTAGACCCTAATGATCTAAGCCCCAACATCCTTCCCCTTGGGGAGCCAATTCTGGCTACAACCCAAAGGTTCTCCTTCCCTTCTCCCTAAATCTAGTTTCTATCCTATTATCTTTGTAATAAATTATTTTAGGTAGGTTCTCTTTGTAAGGCAAGGTGAGGATTGGGAGTTTGGACCTCTGCTCCCAGATTTGAGCCTGACTCCCCAAGGATCAAGTGATCTTGATCTCATTGATATCAATGGACACTGGCAGAAAAGCAGTCTTTGGGGATTAACACAAGTCCAGGAAACCCTCAGGTTTGGCTCTTGAATGGTCAAGAGAAAGCTCCTCTCCTTCCTTCCACCTTGAACTCCTCAATCCAAAAGGCCCTCCTCCAGGAATCTTCCTCACAATCCTCCTTTGCTTCCAACCAATGCTGCTGGCTCTCCTCCTAGGATGCAACATTCTGTGTGTAGAATATACTTTCCTTACACTCTGCCCCTGCAGCACTATATTCCATCCTCTACTCTAGTCTCAAAATTATATTCTAAAAGCACAAATCTGATCACATCTCTCTCTCTCTCTCTCTCTCTCACTCTCCTTCTCCTTCTTT